>NC_142027.1:99979677-100342177 GCF_982192425.1 Myodes glareolus | reverse complement strand
GGATTCTGACTTAGAACAGAGTGAATCCCAGCATGGCATAAACTACTGCTTTCAGGCATAAATATGTATAAGCACATGCACGTTCATGCGGGTGCAGGCACATGTGTGTATAAGTGCCTGTGTCTGCCTGGGTGTCAGGGGACAACTTTGAGTATATTCTTCTGGTGCCATACAGCTTCCTCCCCAATTGTATGTATGTTCAAGTGAGTGTGTATACGTGTTGTAGGACATCAGTTTTCAACTGGGGGTCACATGTCAAATATCCTACATATCAGATATTTACATTATGTTCATAACAGTAGCAAACTACAGTTACGAAGTAACAATGAAATAATTTTATGGTTGGGGGTCACCACAACATGAGGTGTATTAAAGAGACGCAGCAATAGGAAGGTTGGGGACCACTGGTGCAGGTGCCTCAGGTACATGCAGGCCAAAGACTGGCATCAGGTGCTTCCCTCTGTTTCTTTTGTCTTTTTATTTGAGGCAGGGTCTGTAACTTCTTCACTGAACCTGGAGGTCACCAGTGTGGCTTGGCTAGCTGACTGGTAGGCTTCAGGGACCTGCCTCTCTCTGTGCAGCACTGGGATCACAGATAGGTTTGACTACACTTGGCTTTTCTTGTGGTGTGCTGAGCATCCAAACATATGCTTGGGTAGCAAGCACTTCCTTGTTTGTTTGTTTTTGAGAAAGTCCCTCACTGGCCTGGCGCTTCTCTGCACAGGTTAGGCTGGCTGGCCAGGAAGCCTCAAAGGCCACCATGTATGGCCTTTTAATAAGGTTTCTGTGAACCAAACTCAAGTACAAGACAAGCTATCTCTCCAACTTCCTTTCTCCACTTCTGGAAAAAATTAATTAAAAGTCGGCAGAAATAGACATGGCCTTGTGTATCTGCAATCATATCTACTTAGGCAGCTGAGGAAGGAGGACCCTGCCTTTCAATATCGACATGGGTAGCTTAGTTCTTGAAACTTAGAAGTTCCACATTTCTCTGGGTCACCGCTGTTCTCTCTCTTTCCCCCATTTTCTCCTCTCACTCTCCCAAGTGCCATCTCTTTCTTAGACTCTTGTCTCACCTTGGCTAACTCCTCCTCCAGGGTATTGACTCTTTGTAGGAGCTCCTTCCAGTGGACAAGTGCTGCCTGGGTCTTCCTCCTCTTCTGCCCCCTGTCTTTATTCAGAAGCTCCTGTTCCTGCTGAAGCCCTGTTTTACTCACCAGCCCCGCTGGGCTTGACTCTAAAGATACAGCACATCAACTGGTCAGTTACCATAATTAACATTATGGTGCCAGCTACATGTTTAGCTGTTTGGACTGAAGGAGATCTCAGTAAGCTATGCCCTTCAAAGGAAAAATAAGCACATGGCATGTTACGGAGAAACCCTGCTATTGGCATCAAAATGGATGGGATGGGGAACATCATGTTACGTGTAGGAAGCCAGACAGGCGCATATTTTCTCTCCTCTACAGGAGATGAAGTGAAAACGCCTCAGGAAAGACAGGGATTCCTAGGGACTTGGGAAGGGGACTGGTATGAGAGGAAGCTTGAGAACACACACTGTTTGCATGTATGGAATTCTCACACACTTGATACATGCTAATAAAGAAAGGCCTAGACATTTAAAATATTCTTTCTCCCTTAAAACTGGCTTTAGTGGAGTCTGGCAGCGGTGGTTCATTCCTTTTTAATCCCAGCACTTGGGAGGCAAAGACAAGTCAGTCTCTATGGGTTCAAGGCTTCTCCGGTCTACAGAGCAAGTTCCAAGACAGTCAGGACCACACAGAAAACCCTGTCTCGAAAATCCGAAGAAAGTCAAATGGCCTTGGTGGTCCATGTTTGTGTTCTCCGCACACCACTCAAGTACTAGGAGCCCAGCAAGAGCCCCAGCAAGCGAGGTTTGAAATATGTGCATGGTTCGGGGAAGGGGACAATGTACTCAGGTTCTTCCCTTTTCCCTCACGATGCCCTCTAACTTTCTGGTAGACAACCAATTTTGGGGTACTTATTTGCAATTATTTCTTCCTAAAGTCTCCCGGGGCCATGTACACTGCCATCTGTCAGCGCTCTGAAGGACACTAGTGACACACAGACTAGTGACACACAGACTAGTGTCACACAGACTAGTGTCACAGAGACTAGTGACACACAGACTAGTGTCACAGAGACTAGTGACACACAGACTAGTGACACACAGACTAGTGACACACAGACTAGTGACACAGAGGACTGGTGCGCACACTGCCATCTGTCAGCGCTCTGAAGGACACTAGTGACACACAGACTAGTGACACAGAGGACTGGTGCTCACACTGCCATCTGTCAGCGCTCTGAAGGACACTAGTGACACACAGACTAGTGACACAGAGGACTGGTGCTCAAGGAGGTGCACTTTTTAAAAAACAAATTTCTAAGATGTCAAACTTTTAGAGTAATGTTCAATTTTAATAAAATATTTAAAATGTTTCTTAAAACCTGTTTAGAGGATGACAATTTTCTTCAAAAGGGACTTTTCACCTATAATAAGAGCCAGAAAATCCACCTTTAGACTGAGGGATGAGTCTTTGTAGTCTGATCTGTGCACCTACATCTGCCCGGACCTTTCCAGAAACAGCTCCCACTCCCACTCCTGTCAGTCACTGCACTCTTCCCACCGGTCACGTGATCGCTCACACGACTACTCAGCAACTGTTCTTAGTGCTGTGACAATGATGTTAAGAGGACTATGACCTGAGAGGCAAGAACAGACCTGGCCAGAAGAGGTGCCTTCTTATGCTTCAGATCTTGTCACTAACAGATCCCCATAGGTAAGGGGTGCAATCCACTCAGGGGCTAGCGGTGTGACTTCCAAAGCCTCCAAACACTGACCTTCCAGCTGCTGAATGGCCTGGGATGACCCGGCAGCTTGTTCACTCTTCTCTCGGAGCAGCTCCGAGTTTTCCTCCTTCAGGGCATCGCAGGCAGACGCAGACCGCAACTCTTGCTGGGTCTTCTGAAGACTCGAAATGCGAGCAGTCTTCTCCTCCACTTCTGCTCTGTGTTTGTGCTCGAGAGCAATGTGCTGAGTCTCCAGCTCAGCCTGGGCTCGGCCAGATCGCTCCAGCTGTCCCTGAAGCTGATGCATCTCTTCCTGCAGGTTATGGAAGGATAACTTTCTCTCTGCCACTTCAAATTCTACCCTCTCCATCAGATTCTTGGACTCCTGTCTCCCTGTTTCCATGGTGCTCTTTAAAGTACCATTTTCAGCTTCCACCTTCCGTGACACTTATGAAGGAGTCTAGAAAACACAATCACAAGCCACCATGACCC
This sequence comes from Myodes glareolus, assembly GCF_982192425.1. Lineage (NCBI taxonomy): Eukaryota > Metazoa > Chordata > Mammalia > Rodentia > Cricetidae > Myodes > Myodes glareolus. The sequence continues at coordinate 100,338,871 of NC_142027.1, read as the reverse complement.
ACAGCTACATCCTTTCATGCACGGAGCACGCGGAGGGACCCCTAGGAGCCAAGCAGGCGGCACTAGGGAATAACGTGGAACAACACTCTCATGCTGGTTCCCAGACCCTTTGGACCATTTGCAGTCGTATTGACCATGAGTCAGCATTTTTCCACTTTTGCCTCTCCCGTTAGAAAACATGTTCCACGAGGGAAGGAGACACTTTATTTCATCCTTACTAGTCTCTAGCTCCAGCACACTCTATGGCAAAGTGGGCTCAATACACAATGAATAAAGCAATCTACTCTATGTTCTGGGGGACCTCAGGTCTCAGGCTCGGAGACAGGTTGAGCATCATACAAAGACACAGAAGGCACTAGAGGGATATCCACAAAGTGTTCATGGGAAGAGGAGAGGGGTGCATTAATGTTTTAATTTTGTTACCAGCAGCTTCACGCTCCTCCTGCCATTGAGCAAGGAAGACAATAAACAGGTGCTCACTGTTTACCCAGCACACAGCTTGCTCACAGCAGGCAGTGCGTTACAGCACTTAGGAATAAGAAGCAGGCCTAACGCTCTAAGCGGATGACCCGTCTTTATCAAATGCTCAGCAAACGAGTGGCCCACAATACCTGCAGAGCTTCGTCCTTCTGCAGGAGCTGAGCGTTCTTCTGGCTACTGATGTCTTTAGCTCCACCACTAACTTCTCTGCGTCAGTCAGGCATTCCAGAACATCATCTTGCATGCTAGTATTTAATTTGATGCCAAATTCCTGGTGTAATTTCTGGGATTTAGGCAGGAAGCAATGAAAATATTGCACAGGGGAAAGGCAGTAACTCCCCACAGGGACTGCTACCTCCTCACCTCAATCACTGGCCAACTCCTCTCTCTTGAAACTGAGCCCTAACTAATCCCACAGCAGTAATCCTTGCCATTACAATATAGTATTCTGTCTAACTTAGAGTACTTGTTTTAACACTTGATTTATTCCTATGTTATATATGAGTACTGTGTACGTACACCTGCAGGCCAGAAAAGGGCACCAGATGACAGATGATTGTGAACTACCATGTGGTTGCTGGAAATTGAGAACTCAGGACCTTTGGAAGAGCAGCTAGTGCTTTTAACTGCTGAGCCATCTCTCCAGCCCCAGAACTTTTATTATCCTAATTTTATCCAAGAGGAAAATAAAGGGAGGCAAGTATTACATAGGATTAAATGGAGGAACCCAAAATTTAAAATTAGAGCCGAGCCGAGGGCTGGAGACGTGGCTTAGCTGGTAGAGCGAAGGCCTCGCATGCACAAGGCCTGGCTTCAGTTCCCGGTACTGCATCAACTGGCATGGCAGCCAGGATCCAACACTCAGGAGGCAGAGGCTGAAAGGTTGGGTCTTCTTTGGCTAGTTATAGAGCAAGTTGGAGACCAGCCTGGGATACATGAGACCCTGTTTCAAGCAAATTAGATTAAATTATTTGAAAATTAAAACAAAAAAAAAAAAGCCCTTAACTATTTGGCTTGCCACTTGTCCTTGAAAAAGTTAATGGACTTCTTTTGAATACTTAAGGCTTGAAAAATACAATGCAAACTACAAGAAAGGCAGACAAATTTATAGAAAGAAACAGAGGTTTTCAAACGAAAATGGTGCTCCAGTCTCATTTACTCTTTACACTTTTCCCATGGAACAGGAGCTATGTCCCTAAGGAGGAGGAAGGGGAGGAGAGGGAGGAGGAAGGGGAGAAGGAAGAGTATGTTAACAATGTCTTAAGACAGTTTGGTACTAAACTGGCTAAGCAGACAACAGGGACCCACCTTTCCCAGCTCATCTACACTTGGTTTCTGTTCCCACAGCTCTCGGACTAACAGTCCTTAGCACAGGATCATTTACAGAGTGGCAGGGGTTTCCTTAAACATCGCTTCTACTTTGCATGAGGGAGGCTGCTCACCTCCCTCTAGCTTAAGGTGTTCTCCTCAGAAGAACACACAACGGAGGTCTTGTTACTCCATCTGGACAAAGTTACTGACAGCTTCTAAAGAGAGTTGTCATGTTCTGGTCAGCATTATATCCTGATAATTCACGCAAAACATTTGCTAATCCTGATAATCGGCTCAGTTTCTCTGTGAGTGAAATAGAAAGGAAAATGCAACAGTCAGTAAAAACAGATACAGGCTGTTGGAGAGGAAGTAAAGCAGACGGGTGCAGCTAGGCATTAGTAGCCATGTCATCTGTGTGAGAGAAGGGACTGTCCCTGGACTCAGTGTGCAGCCAGCTGTGTGCATGGTGTAGCCACACCCTGTTCTGCTCGGGTGCCATATTGTAAGTACCATCACTAGGATCAGTTTGAATAATAAAATGCAAGAACACAACCTTTAAATACAAGGACGTCATTGTCAAGTATGTCATAAGGGCTGCCTTTAATGCCCTATTTTTTTCATTGATAAACAAAAATCTTAAGTTTTCCTTCTCCCAGACTGATCCTTTTCTGATTGTCAATAAAACCCCAAGACTCAACAAAATTTCTCTTTTAATGTGTCCCCTGAACCTTTTTTTCATGTAGTTTTCCTGACAAACCATGTGATGTCAGTGGAGAGTCACTATTCAATATGTAGTAAAAAAAAAATTATAGTAGTAAATCAGTATCCTGTTGTTCTGGGCAGAATTAGAAAAAGAAAACAAAAGGCACCATACGCAGAGAAAGGGAGATAAAGCCCAGAGCAGAAATCAGTAAGCAGAGAATCAAACCCATAAGACAAAGGCTGTGCTCAGAAGAGCTATCCCCCCCACCAAAGCCCCTATGCTGAGGATCCCGGGCCTGTGCATGCTATGTAGACACTCTATGCTATGTAGCTACCCACAAAGCCCCTCCGCAGAGGACTGTGCACGCTGTGTAGACACTCTACCACTAATCTACACTCCCAGCCATCTAAGATGAATTTTAATAAAGGAAATGAACACCATCAGTAATCTTTCATAAAGATCTGTATAAATCGTATAAAGAAATTCATATATAAAGAATATAACTTATCAGACAATCATTCTATCTTTAAATTTTACATGCCACTCTTGGGAATAAGCAAACAACTGACTGATGGACTCAGAAGATGGCTATAAGCAGGGAAGCATGAATGTTTGTGTGCTTCTTAGATCCCCAGGTAAGAGCAAAGCAAGTAGAGGAACAGCAAAGACCAGTGGGCAACCTAAGCAAAACAAACACCGCCCCCAACAATAAAAAAAAGCCCCTATATAATCAAGTTTGCTATCAACCCCCAAGTTAACGTAGCAACAGTCAAAATCAACGACCACCACCAAAATCAGCAGTATCCGTTCAAGAGGAAACAGATGTCGCCCCAGGTGTGCAACAAACCAAGCAAAGTGCAGCGCCAATTGGCTTTTGTTCACTAATCAGTGTGTCGAGCACAGTAGATGAGGGAATGGCAGACACTTGTAATCCTAGCACTTGTAATGTGGAGGTGGGATCCCGAGACTCCCAGGACAGCCAACCTCACTTATCTGACCAGCACAGGTCCCAGGGAGACCCTGTCTCAAAAGAATAAGGGTGGAGGACTCCTAAGGGCACCCAGGGGTTGACCTCTGGCCTACACACACACACACACACACACACACACACACACACACACACACACGAGTGTGCACCACCTTCCCACAAAAGTATTCAGAAAAAGACACTGTTCTAGCATTTTCAGGCCCTGATCAAGGTATCTAGACACTGATCAGTCGATGACTGATAATAAAGCAAAGTCCAGACATTATGAACTTCCTGAAGAAAGAAGATAAGCACCTTCTAGAGTCTTGCCAAAGGATGGAAACTCAAGCTACCCATCCTGCTACCATCTGCAGAAAAACGCGAGGGCAGAGGAATACACTGACCTACATAATCAATGTGCATTCCTGCGGAGTGTCCAACTTCACAGCCGCAGGACCCATGTTTCTCAGTAGGCAGTTGTAAGGAAAAGATGGAAGAGTGAAAAGGGCAAAAGATGGAATTGAAAAGGGCAAGATTCCCAAATGGGTAATAAAACAAAAGGAAACCACAAGCAAGGGCTTCTAGAATGGTCAACCAAGTAATACTTGTTACAGTAACTTATGTAACTATATGTTCTATAGTATGGTTTTCTTTATCTGTGTTTTATCAATGAGAAGTGTTTTCTTAAAGAAAAAAGTGTTAAATAATTATGTTTAGAGACACCCATAAGGAAACTTTAGTTCTTATTTTTATTGATACATATCTATACAGTCCATAAGGTATATGATGTTGAGATTCAGACATGCAGTGGGTGGTAATCCACTCAGGGTGATTAGCATATTCATAAAGGAGTTTCTAGACTTATACCCAGGCTTTGTCACACACCCCGACCTAGAAACACTGACCTACCTGGACGTTCTCCATCACTTTCAGTTCCGGTTCCTCAACCAATCCCAACTCCATCTGTACGGCAGCCCTGCTGGCTGCACCCACACTTACTTCTTTCTCTAAGTAGCTTGGACTGTGGTGGTCCTACTTTTTGGATTAATGAGAAAAGTACTGGAATCTCAGGCATAGAACTGCTCAACTGTTTTTAAGCCAGAATTTCTTCAGAGAAATGTAAAAATACAGCACATTAGGACACAGCACATGTGCCCATGCCCAACCGGAGCACCAGACCTTAAATATTTTGTACATTATCATTTAAAAAATAAGATGGGCCGATTGAAGAATTCCCAGAGACTGATGGGAAGGGGATGCCGATCTGGAGCGAGTAACTGTTTTCCGGCTCAGCACGCTGCGGCTTCATCACATTGTGCTCCGAGGTCACTTTACCTGGTCAGCATCAGTGCCTTCGCCTTAAGATGAAGAATAAGAAAGGCCAGTTAAAGACAGCTGATGCAGGTCCCTGGCTCAGGAGCGGGTTCTGTAACTGCAACTAAAGCATGCGTCTGGGAGGGCATCTTTCACGCAGCTGACAGCTGCAGCTCAAAGGCTAGGAATCCAAGGACAGGAAAGCTAAGTGGAGCAAGATGGTGATCCCTCCTTATGAGACTCGTCGCAAAATACAAATGGCGAATACACCCATAAGAATCAGCAAACAGAAAACACCGTGGTAATAAGTTCACACAAGGAAAGTGGGGCTGCTGTCATTTTATAAAGCACCAGAATCACAAACAGAAAACTAAAACAGAACTCCATGTGAAGGCCGAGCTTCTGTAAAACAGCAAATAAAAACAAGCTCACCAAGTTCACCACACAATCCCAGCCACAAGACCTGACACTTACAGGAAGCAGCACTATGGATTCAAATAAAAAGCCTGGGGCTGGAGGGATGGCTCAGCGGTTAAGATCACTAGTTGCTCTTCCAGAGAACCTGGGTTTGATTCCTGGCACCCACAACCATCTGTAACCTCAGTTCCAGGGGGTCTGGCACCCTCTTTTAGACCCTAGGGACACCAGGCACCCACAAAGTGCAAAGACACACATGTGGGCAAAAAGTCATACAAATAAAACTTAAAGTAGGAAACAAAAATTTAAAAAAAAACTTATTTTCTCAAAGCCTTCACTGTCTAGTGACAATTATCATTTTAAAAGTATGAGCCAGACAGTGGTGGCACATGCCTTTAATCCCACCACTTGGGAATCAGAGACAGGCGGATCTCTATGAGTTCAAGGCCAGCATGGTCTACAAGAGCTAGTTACAGGACAGCTAGGGTTACACAGAAAAACCATGTCTTGAAAAAAACCCCAAAAAACAAAACCCCAAAAAACAGAAAACACAAAGTACTTGGTATGTAGTGTTTCACTAGGAAATATAAAAATAAGGAAATACATGGCATGTCCATAACCACAGGGAACATGGTACAACATAAACAAGAATATGAGCCAAATAATCACACAGCAGAAGTGTGTCCTGTTGTGCACACTCCTGCATCACTAATAACCATACAGCAGAAGTATATCCTGTGTGCACACACTCCTGCACCACTAATAACCATACAGCAGAAGTGTATCCTGTGTGCACACTCCTGCATCACTAATAATCTGTCACGCTGCTGGCAAAGCCTGGCTGCAGAGACTGGCTGGGGGTGCCGGGATTGAGACACGGAGGCTTCTTTCCAGGTGGAAGAACAGCAACCTTTATTTTGTGCTGAACTAAAGCCTTTTATACCTCTACTGCTTCTGTGGAAAACTACCAGTCAGAAAGAACACAAACATTCTTGTCAATTACAGACCACAAGGAAGTTCTGCTGACGGTCAGGGGCAGCGAGGGCAGCTGGATCGCAACAACTCCCCCCCCACCCCTACCCCCCACCATTTTATTTTTATAAAATAAACGGTGCCTGTTTTGTTACTTTGGGTGTAATACCTTGCCTGTCCTGGGAATAGCCCTCTAATATTCCCTGTCTTAGGTGGCATCTGGCCCCCAAAGTATTGCCCATCCGTGGCTACCCAGACACATAGCCCTAAATCAAGTATCCCCAGAACTGACAGCGCCAACGAGCCAGACCAGCACTGCAACCATCTAGCATGCACTCACTGGGTGGCAAAATTAACAAAAGCAGTATTCCAAACCCCTCTCGTATGATGGTTGAGTTCCATAATAGTAGAAGCAGCATGCAATACAGTGCCACGAGTAATGCACATAACATGATAAAAGCTGGAACATGTTAGCTGTTGAAAAGTCCAAAGATAGTCCACTTGCTCCTGACCCAGAGCCACTTGTTGGTTTAAGGTCAATATCCAAAGCATTGCTGACTCTTTCAGCTAGCTGGCTGACAGTCTCAGCCATCTGCACAGTCTGCGAGAGAGCAGCTCCAGCAGCAGTATCTACCGTAGCAGAGATAGCAATAACGGCAATCACAGCTGCGGTGATTCCAAGGTCTCTCTTCTGCTGATCTTCTATGGTCCAGCACTTGTTGCCTTATTTGCTGATACTCCTGTCACTGTCTTGGTGTCCCCCAGGCCGGGCACCGACTGGGCCAGGGCAATATGTCTTTCGCCACAGCCACCTATCAAAGTTCTGCTCCAGCTGCCTTCCGGCCCCAGACGCACTCTCTCTGGGTCCAAACTGCTCCATGGAGTGGAACAGAACTCAGGGAAGCAGGCTCGCTGCTCCTGCTCCGGAACCATTGAAGAGGCCCCTCTTTAACAATCTTTTAGGGAATCTGGGTGTTGTCAACCTGTCTGGCTACTTCCTGCTGAGCGGGGATGCTGCATTCTTGGGGGTATTTTACAGCAACATTTCAGGAGGTCTCGGTGATTCAAACCACATAAATTTGCAATGAATCCGCAGGTCTGTGGAGACAAAAGCAGAACCTCTTTTCCAAAGCACCAAATCCTTAGTCCCATATTTTAAAGCCAAAATACCTTTCTCAGCAGTTCCCAGAATCAAATGTCTTTCTCCAGTCCAGAACACAAAAGACAACACATTCAACACAATAACATACATCTATACACATTCTATCTTTTTGAGGCCCTCAATTCACCCTCCTGCCTCCTCTTTAGTACTTCCCTACTGGCCAGTCTTCCTGGGGGCACCCTCAGAGCGTCTTTGGGGATGAAGAAAGACTTGCTCCTTTTAATCTGACTTGGCTTGCTCCCAGTCTGGAACATTTAAACCCCCCCCCCCCCCGTAATAAACCAAGGGCTAACTTGAGCTATTGTTTGTATGAAATCTTCGGCTGTCTTCCTTGTTACTTCCATGCCTTGTTGCTTTAAGAGTTTCAGTGACTTTGTGAGGCCTTCAATTCACCCTCCCGCCTCTTCTAATTTATACTTGCCAATCTTTTGGAGGGTGTCCGTCAGAGTATCTCTGGGGATGAAAAAAAAGAAACACATTATCTTCCCCAATACGCTCCTCTATTTAGCCAGCAGAAAGAGCGACCCCACTCATGAATCCCCACTTTCCAAATCTTAGTGGGACCTCCACTATGCCACGCCAGTGCAGCCTGGATAGCCGAGACTGGGGGGGGGGGGGGCGTGTGGGGATTGAGACACGGAGGTTTCTTTTCAGGTGGAAGAACAGCAACCTTTATTTTTCCCCAGCTAAAGCCTTTTATACCTCTACTGCTTCTGTGGAAAACCACTGGCCAGAAAGAACACAAACATCCTTGTCAATTACAGGCCACAAGGAAGCTCCGCTGTCGGTCAGGGGGAGTGAGGGCAGCTAGATCACAACAGCTGTATGTACATCTCTGTGCCAGCCTGTGTATAATTACAGCTCTGCACCAGCCTGTGTTATATGTCCAGCTCTGTGCCAGCCTATGCTACATGCACAGCTCTGTGCTAGCCTAGCCTCTGTGTATAGCTTAGCACCAACCTGGGATATAGTGGGAAAATGTTTGGAAAGAAGTTTGTTTTTCTCCCAAACATTAACTTACTGTGTGTGTGTGTGTGTGTGTGTGTGTGTGTGTGTGTGTGTTTGTGAGCGCACATGCACATACATGCCATGAGGTGCATGTAGAGCTCAGAGAACCACTTACTTGCATTTACAGTGTGGGTTCTTCCTTAGAAGTAAGTGTCTTCACCCTCTGTGCCGTTTACCATGCCCCATAGAGTCTAGGCAACTGTGGTCTTTCAGCAGGAATAGAAACCATTCAGGATATTGCCATCGTCATGGTGGCAGTCTCAATGTCATGTACAGGTTGTTGGCTTTGTTTTGGTTGCTGTGCTGTGGCATTTTTATTTTTAAGGGGGCTCTCTTTACATGTTTTCACTCGAACGCATTCAAGCTTGTGTTGTGGTTGGTTGTGTTCAGGTGAGTGCTCATCTGAAGTGATGGGCTGCCTGTCATTTCTGACTCTAGTGCTTCAGATGTCTGTCACCTTAATAAAGACGTGTTCCCTTCTGGGTTTCTTGTATTTGTACGATTTTATATTGTCCCTCAGATTGCCCAGACTCTGCCTGAAATTGGCCTTTGATTTGTTTTTACACTGGAAAAATATTGATTGCTCTTATAAACAACAACAAAACCCAACAAAGACCTTTGATTTTATGTGTATCTGTATGCATACCCAGGTGTGTGCATGAGTGCCACATGCATGCAGTACCTGTGGGGGCCAGAAGAAGGCACCTGTCCCCGGAGTTAAAGAAGCTTGTGGAAGCCATATAGATGTAAGAAAGTCAGTCCAGGATCCCTGCAGGAATAGTAAGCTCTCCCAGGTGGTGGTTGTGCGTGCCTTTTATCCCAGCACTTGGGAGGCAGAGACAGGTGAATCTCTGCTGAGTTCGAGGCCAGCCTGGTCTACAGAGCCAGTTCCAGGACAGCCAAGAAGAATAGCAAACTCTTAATGAGTGAGCCATGTGAGCCATTTCTCCTGCTTTTTCTTGATATATCTTTACGGATATTGTCATCTCCAAACTTTTTATTTTCATACTATTTCTTCATATGTTTATATGAAGTGAATATGAAGTTTATATGAAGTGTTTATATAAAGTGAATTTATTTTTAGTTCCTGATTTTCCATTGTGTTCTTTGAATTTTGTTTCTCTGCATAGTCCCCATTTGTTCACACATTGTCTTTTTCTTTTGGTTTCACTTTGTGAACAACTAGGCATTGAATGACTGGAATGCATTCTGAGAATTGTGTCATTGGTCAGTTCTGTTATTTGAGCATCATTGAATATACTCACAGACATAGATGGGATAGGTCAGTTAGTCAACATTGCCTCTTTAGAAAATTACAGTTGTCATTGTCCTTGGCTTCTCAGTCAGCCTTCATTGCCAGCCACTTTCAGAATGTCCAGTTTGATCACATACTCCATCACTCCCATTTCAGCTGGCCTTGGTGAGCTCCCATTAGATCAGTCCCACCGTTTCAGTGGGTGGACACACCCCTCGTGATCCTGACTTCTTTGCTCATGTTCTCCATCCTTCTGCTCCTCATTTGGACCTTAAAAGCTAAGTCCAGTGCTCCCATGTGGGTCTCTGTCTCTATTGCCATCCATCGCCAGATAAAGATTCTATGGTGATATGCAAGATATTCATCAGTGTGGCTATGGGACACATAGCCAGTTCAGGCACCCTCTCCTCTGCTGCCCAAGGAATAATCTGGGAACCCCTCTAGAATCAAGTCTCTTGCAAACCCTAAATGGCTCCCTTAATTACGATACTTAGTTCCCTGCTCCCATATCCACCCTTCCTCCATCCCACCCATCCCATTCCCCCAAGCTCTCCCGAATCTTCCCCTTCTCCCTTCTCTCTACCTGTCTCCCCTGGGTTTTGATTCTACTGCATGGACTGACTTTGTGGGAGCCTGATTTGTTTGGATGCTCACCTTTATAGACCCGGATGGAGGGGGGAGGACCTTGAACTTCCCACGGAGCAGGGAACCCTGGCTGCTCTTAGGACTAGAGAGGGAGGGGAAGGTGGGGAGGGGGAGGGAAAAGGGAGGTGAGGAGGAGGTGGAAATTTTTAATAAATAAATTAATTAATTAAAGAAAAAGAAAATTGCAGTTGTACCCATGTATGCATATGCAAGTATGTGCACAGACATGCATGCCATGGCCCATGTGCAGAGGCTAGAGGGCAACTTGAAGGAGTTGGTTCTCTCTTACCATGTGGTTTGTGCCGTCTGTACTACTATGTGTACTGTGGTACTACGCCTATAGTCCTAACTCTGCACTACAGGACCATTCCCGAGCTGGGCTAGGGCCTGGAGATTTAAACACACAAAGACACACAGACAGAGACACGGTCATCCTTGAAACAAGAATGCCCCCTTTATTGTGTACAAGAGCTGCTTATATATGGATCCTTAACTGATAGCCACGCCCCAGTCAAACCCATCAGAAACCACTTCCCTGCCATCAGGAACTCCTAAGGGTATCATGCTCAGAGTAGCTACAAACACAGGAAAACACGTTGTTTTGCTCAGAGCAGCTGCAAGTATAACAAGTTGTTTACAGGAAAATACAGGGTCTGGGTCCACAGCCCCCAACAGTGGTTCCCTGGAAGGTGCTGTTCAGTGATTAGTACCTTTCCCTACTGAGCTGTCTCACCAGCCTGCCTCTATTTTTTAAAAGATTTATTTATTTATCATGTATACAGCATTCTGCCTCCATGTATGCCCGCACGCCAGAAGAGGGCGCCAGATCTCATTACAGATGGCTGTGAGCCACCATGTGGTTGCTGGAAATTGAACTCAGAACCTCTGGAAGAGCAGCCAGTGCTCTTAACCACTCTCCATCCCCCCCATCTCTCCAGCCCCCCCAGGCTGCCTCTAATATGATCAAAATCTATATGGCTCCTGCCAATGTATAACACAGCAAACTGTTTGACAGAAGCTTTGAAAGATGCATACATTCAAATACATTCAAATAATGATGACAAACCTGGTGACATCTGCCTGTTTAACCCAGTAGGGCAGCATCATGAGACTCTGTCTCAAAAAGAAAAAAAAAAAAACAACGGTCTGTAGCCAATTGAGCAGACCAACCCAGTTCCTATCCTGGCAGGGACATGGAGTGTAAGGATTGCAAACAGGGACTTCCTTGGGAGTGTAGACAGCCTGTTGCTTATGTGATTTCCTGAGGGACTTTCAAGGCAATTTTCTTGCAGATAATCATTGTCTCCAGTTTCAGTGCTGTCCCTAGCCTTGGCTCCAGGAAGATCTGCAGGGTGCCTTTGAGAAGCCCCAGGACACAGTGGCCAGAGTTCATGTTGGTCAGTTAATTTTGTCCATCTTCCCCAAACTGCAAAATAAGGAACCTGTGAGTGAGGCCTTGTGTAGAGTCAAGTTTAGTTCTCTGACCAACAGAGACCCATACCTCAGAGACGTGGGGCTTCACTGTGTTTAATGCAGGTGAACTTGGAGACACAGTGACTTGTCCCGTAGCTGCTGACTCAGATACATTCACAGTTACTGCCTGGACAAATGGCAGCCTGCATTTCTGAGGGCTTCCCCTGTCCACACCCCACCACATCACGTGTAGTATGAATCTCCCACCCCGCGTGTCTTTATAAAGAACGAAGAAGCTACAGACGCACAGTGAAGTTAACCCAGAACCACAGTGTTTGCTCTGGGCTTTAACCACTGCACAGAATGCATGTGCTGCACTTTATCTGAGAGCAGCATGGACCTGTTGACATCCCACCGCTACAAGGACATGGGCATTGCCCTGGATGCTCTGATGCCTGTGACACCTCAGGCTCATAGACGGGACTTTTGGGGGCTCCTTTAGGATGTTACAGGACCACTGTCATGTGTGGTTCATCGTTATGTAGTGGTACCTTGCCGCACCAGCACGGCAACTGTCGTTCTTCTGAGCGAGGGACGTCGGGATTGACACGCAACACAACTTCAGGTTCTGCAGACAAGCCTTTATTCCACTTTCTCACACAGTATATATAGCCCTCAGCAGGGGAGGCCAAGACAGCAAAAGCAGCAAGCTCATCACCGTAACTCAATGGCTTAGGGGTAAACATCCCTAGAAACATTGCTAAAAACAGCAAATTGTTCCTGTTTTGTTCCTGTTTTCAACCAAGTGCAAGAGTGCAAAACAGATCAAGTGGGGGTGCGAAGGCCTGTCCTCTAGGGACCCAACAGTACCTATTGGTTTTATATTGGCTGCTGTAAAAGTCTTATCTTTTTTGAGACAGTGTCTCATTCTGTAGCCGTGGCTGGTCTATAACTCAGTATAGAGAGGGAGCTGGCCTGAAACTCAGAGATCTGCCTGCCTCTGCCTCTCCAGTCCTGGGATTAAAGGGTTTTAGCACTGTTTGTGGCTAATATGTTAATTTTTTCCAATGATAATTTATTTTATGTGTATGAGTGTTTCTTTAAGTGAAGACCTAACACCCCTCCCCACCCGCAAGACAGTATCTGGTTTTGTAGCAAAGAACAGCCTCTAACTCATAATCCTCTTGCCTCATCCTTGTGTTGGATTACAGGCATGCTCTACTATACTTTGCAGACTGGCTTTGGAGATCAGTCTTGAATTCCACTATTTTCCAGAGCATAGGCATTTGTGTCTTTGCTTTGTTTGAATTTATTTATTTATTTGCTTTTATTCAAATGGCATTAATGTGTGTACTTGGAGTTTGCATGTGGAGGGCAGAGGATAATTTGTAAGAGTGTTCTCTCCTACCGTGTGGGTCCCAGGGATTGAATTTGGCTCATTGTGTATGGCAGAAAGTTCATCAACACACTGTACCATCTTGTCAACTCTAAATGCCTGATAACATGATGTATATTTAGAACGGTGTGCCAGTTGGTATTTGGATCCACGTGCAGTGTACAGTGTTTAGGCCAGGTGAAACATGGCTTCTCAAAGCACAATCTTTGTGGAGAAAATATTCAAAATCCTATTTATTTTATGCCTATTATTACCAGTTGCTTTTGTTTTGTTTTGGGTTTGTTTTTTGTTGTGGTTTTAGACATAGTCTCTCTGTGTATCTCTGACTGCCCTAGAACTCACAATGCAGACCTACCTGACACTGAACTCATAGATATCCACCTGCCTCTTCCTTCCAAATGCTGGAATTAGCTCTTTCAGAGGTATAGAATGCTGCTCCAAGGTGAAGCCAAACCTGACCATGAGAGTTTCATCACAGAGCTGGGTGGTTGACAGGCAGTGAGGGGTCGCAGTGTGCCCCGAACTTTCCCGCTGAGACTGTAAGAATAAATAGTTCTGGCGTGAAATAGCAGAATAATGCTTTGTCAGCAGGCTGTGAACCTGCTGGGCACACATGGTGGCAAGGTTCTGACCTAGCCCCTTGCAAAACTTTATCTCTAGATTTGAAATCTCTGGCCCTAGGGGCCTTCCAAGTAGGCCACATTTGAGGCTGAGGGGAGAGTGTCCATGCAGGTGGATATGAGATGCCTTGCTTATTCCTGAGACCTGGGAGAAGAAAGGTCCACCTACCACCTCATATCCTCCTCCTAACTACTGTGACAAGGGCTGGGACATCAGGCATAACCTTCATTCAGTCTGTAGGACCTGTGTTAGGAATATTTCCTAACACGAGCTCCCTGCCGACGCAAAAATTCCCAATCAAGCCAAATCAAAACAAGTCGAATTAAGAAATATCCAGGTTTAATGGGAGTTCTGCACTCTCGGGTGGCCCTGAGGGGGAAATCGGGAGGAAGAAAGGGAGACCACGTGTTCCTCTTCCGGGAGATCCCTTAAATACCCTGGGGAGTGGTCCTGACCCCATCCCCAGGGAGGGGTCAGGACCTGGCCTGCTGGGATTTGGAGTCCAGACCAGGCCTGTGGACTGGGATAGATGCGAGGGGCTGGGACCTACGCTCCCAACTTGATATTCCAGACTCTTTGGATATGGGGTGACAGAAAATTGGAATGGTAATTATGACAAACATTTAGGCTCTCTTTGGGAACAAAGGGCATAGACTCAAATCTGGCTACTTCCTGCGGGAACAGGGCGGCATGAGGAAGGGGAGAGCTAGGTGTCCATGTTTAGCAAGAGGTGTGGCTGGAAAGGCATCCCATGAACTGTCATCCTGGAGAAGGCAGGCAGCTGTTCCTTGGGGGAGATGGGAAGGCAGGTGTCTGGAAAAATATTGTTATCACTAAAGATGAGCGTGCCAGAGTGAGGAGCAGGTAGGCCCTTCATTGTGGTATCCTGGAAAACCGAAGGGTGGAAGGTCCTGTCTGCTGGGCAGACCAAGTGTCTTGAGTAGGTGTCTGCTTGAGCCTGGAGGGAGAGATGGTACCAGCATGGGTGTCCCAAGAGATTGGCAGCCGAGAGGGTGGTGAGGATTACTGTGTGAGGTCCTGTTCATTGAGGTTCAAGAGACCTAGGAGTTAACTGTTTGAGGAGTACTCTGTCCTCTGGGGAGAGCAGGGCAGGTTTAGGGGCATTAGGGCCCACTGGTGTGGTGGCAGGAAGACAACTGTCAGCATGTGAACAGAGAAGGGACCTTAAAAGGGAGAGGTGGGGTAGACACCCCACCAGTGGAGGAGTTTGAACTGGGAGGTGATGGTTTCCACCATGATGGACGGAGACCCTCTGAAACTGAGCCAAGTGAAGGCCCCTCCCGCTAAGTTGCTTCTGTCAGCTGTCTGTCACGGACAGCGAGCAGGGACTGGGGCATGGGAGGTAGAATTTTCCTAGGCAGGGCAGCGGAAGAGGAAAGTCACGACAAGAAGAATATCACCATGCATTCCTGTCACTTTGCCCGCGTCTGACCTCACGCTGTACAGTTCGGCTGCGTGGAGACCCTTTCTGGTTCACATACTTCAGACTCCTTCGAAGGTTTTTGAGAACTGTGAGACCAAATCAGCAAACGTGACCTCATCCAGCAGCCCCAACTAACAGAGATGAATTCGGGCTGGCTCAGAGGAGATGGGGTGTGGGGCTCTCCGAATCTCCTGCCACCCCCTACCCCGACACACACAGCTGGCCCTGCAGAACCCTCAGGACACCAAAAAGCAGAGTTTGGCAAACACTGGTGTGACCACTGTTTCCTGGGTGAAACTGAACTGTAGAGAACAGAGAGGGCTGACACCCTAACATCAGGATCCTATACTAAGGGGCTTTGTTTTGGGGGTGGTTGGTCTCTCTTTCTCTCCCTCTTCCCTCCCTCCTCCTCTTCTCTTCTGTTTCCGTGTCGCTCTGCCTCTCTTTTCACGTATGTGCAGGTGCACATGGACATGTGTGTAGAGGCCCGAGGGCAATTGGCTATGATTCCCCAGGAGATAATCCATTTTGTTATCCAGACAGGGGCTCACTGGCCTGGAGCTCTCCAAATAGGCTCAGTTGGCTGGCCAGTGAGCCTCAGGGGGTCCCCATGTCACTACTGTGGTTACGGGTGAGCACCCCACACCCAGCAATTTTTTTAAACTTGGGTTTTGAAATTAAATTCGGGTTCTCAAACTTGCAAGGAAGGTTCTGTGTATCCAGGCTGACCTGGAACTCACTGAGTAGCCAGCCCGGGCTGTCCTCACACTCAGGATCCCCTGATCCTCCTGCCTTGGCCTCCCAGATGCTTGAACTGCAGGTGTGACTGTCCTGCCCTGTCACAGGGTACAGAAGCAGTTGAAGTGCAGCTCTGGGTGTAGCAGTGACTGCGAGGCCATTGGTGTGGGAAAGGCATGAGAACATGTCAGGGTGAGGTTCCACTAGAGTCCAGCCCAGGACCGCTTGGCATGCTGCTGTGTGTGGCAGTAAGGGACAGGCCTGGGACAGACTGCTTGAATATTGATCTCAGCGCTCACTGCCTTTTGGTGAAGTGGCTCCAGTCAGCAGCTTAGCTTCAGTTTTCTGAACTGATACATGGGCACAGGAGCACAGAGGAGCCTTCCGGTGGGCCGGGGTGGTGGCAGGATAAACTCATTGTACGTTGCAAGCATCATAAGTAAGAAATGCATATGACTTTCCCATGGTAGTGACCCAGTGCACAGTCAAATGCAGTAGTTTTCCCTCATGATTGTGGGGCTCTCAGGAAGCCAGGCCCACTGCTGCTGCACACTGTCATGAAAGAGGACCACACCATGGAGTTTTTAATCTAGCAGGAGATAAAAATTACAGGCAGCTTCTGTCTATTTATGTAGATAGTTATTTTCTTTGAGACAGGGTCTCATGTAGCCCAAACTGGCCTCAAACTCAGTATGTAGCCAAGAATGACCTTGAACTTCTGGTTGTCCTGCCTCTGCCTCCCAAGTGTTGAGATTATAGCGTAAGCCACCACTCCTGATTTCTGTGAACTGGGACTAGAACCCAGGGCTCGGTGAATGCTAGACAAACGCTCTGCCATCCAAGCCATGTCCACACCCAGGATGGTTTGAAACTGAGTCACTTTCACACCATGGCAAAGTAAAAATTTCTTAAGCCAGAGATAGTGGGTATCCTGAGTTCTGGGAGAGGTTTGAAGATTTGCTCACTTAACCAATATGAAGTGTTAACCTTGGGGCCCATCACACAGCAAGTGCACCTCAGGGGCAGCTACCACCACCTAGGGCATTCTGGGACCAGTTACTGCCTCTGTGGGCCCATAGGGATAGTTTATGGGGAGAGGTGATTGTTGAACATGCAGGGCCTGAGTGTGACCTCTCGCTAGTGAGGTGTAGCCTAGGTCACAGTGGAGGTGCCATGGCCTATAGGCTGCTCCTCACTGCTCCCTTGCGGGGACTCAAAGGAAAAGCACCAGAAATTGATTTTTCAGGAGCCATAGGACCCTCATACAGAGTCCACATTTGATGGTTGTGGGCAGGGCTGCAAGGCAACCCTCTGGGGAGGCTCTGGTTCCCAGGTCCTTCCAAGGGCTCTCTTGCCCTCGGTTTACTGTGGGCTTCACACCACAAAGATATGAGCAAACCCAGTTCCAGTGCCCTACCCCTGTGTCTAGAATAAGACAGCAAGCCTTTCACTTTGTTTGTTGACATTGCTTTTATTTTGTTTGAGACAGGCTCTCACTCTATAACCTTGGAACACAACCTGGCCTGGAACGTACAACAACCCTCCTACCTCTACTCCTCAGATGCTAGGGTTATAGATGTGAGCCACCTCACCCAGCTGGACCAGTAAACCTTTGATGTGAGCAAAGGGCAGGGAGAGGTGATGCAGGAGAATTGTCTGTATTCTGTCGATCATATTTTAATAAAACGCTGATTGGCCAGGCAGGCAGTATAGACGGAAAAGCCAGACAGGAAGTAGAGGTGGAGCAAAGAGACTGGGAATATTCTGGGAAGCAGGAAGCTCCCTCTGCCATTCCTGCCCAGACCACCGAAGAGGCAGCATGTAACCTGCCCAGCTGAGAAAGGTACTGAGCCGTGTGGCTAACATAGATAAGGATAATGGGGTAACAAAAGTTATAAGAGCTAATAAGTAGCCTGACCTAATGGGCCAAACAGCTTTATAACTTATAGAGATCTCTGTGTGATTGATTTTCTCTGGGACTTGCCAGCTGTGGGGTACTGGGCGGGAACAGATACCCCAGCAAGCCGGCCTTCATGTTACAGAGAGGACTTGAAATTGGTAGATGATATGTTGAAAATCCAGATGCTGAAGACTTTCCGGGGCTGGAGGTTCTATGTTTAGACCTATTGCTTCATTATCTGGTTGGAAGCTGGGTCAGCAGCACTAAGCAGCACTGCTTCAGAGTTTTCTAGAAAGATACACCTCAGACCTATGTTTCAGAATCTGCATTTTGACAGGTGCTTGCAGTATACTTAGTTTGAAAGTGTTTATTCCAGATGCCTGAGAGCCAACTCAGAACTCTGAACGCCAATCCCTGGAGGAGGCTATGTGAGTTAAAAGAGGCCTGAACATGAAGTCATTAGCACTGATGGCCACTGAGGGGCCTGGACTTGGAGTGGGCTCAGACATTCTGAAAGTATTGGCACTGGAAGTCCTTTTCAGGGAAGGCTTCTCAGCCGCTGTCAGATCCTCGAGAACATAGAATCAGAGATGGAGGGTCCCCCTCTGATTGGGTCCTGGGGGTCCTTACTGTCCTGTCTCTGCTCCAGGCACCTGGCAGACCATCTGGAGAACATGAGGAAAATGTGGCCGGGGAAGGCGTGAACCGCTGCATTCTGTGTGGAGAGCAGCTGGGCATGCTGGGCTCTGCCTGTGCCGTGTGTGAAGACTGGAAGAAGGTACCAGTATCACGCTTCCTTTCTTCCTTTCCTGCTGGACACCTGCATGGGGAAGAGGGATCTGGACTGATTGGATGTGGATCTGGGGCCTGGGGTCTGAAGGATGGAGCTTGGCCTCTGAAGGGCAGTTGTAGGGTGTGAATCCCTCAGGATTCTCAGTCTCCCAAGGTCACCTTGGTTATGGTTCCTTCCAAGAGGTCTTTATGTCCTCTTTAGAGCTGAGGTCTATGCAGGATGAACTCAGAAGTCTGGGGCATGAGGATCCCGACTATGGGTTAGTTAGTAAGTGTCGTCTGAAGAGCATGCTGTGTGTGTGTGTTTGTGTGTGTGTGTGTTGTGTGTTTGTGTGCATGCACATGCATGAACTCACATGTGCATGTGTGTTCCCTTAACATGCATCAAGCTACAAGAGACTTAGATAACAAAGGCAGACAAGACGCTCAGCAGGTAAAGGCACCTGTCGTACAAGCCTAGAGACCTGAGTTCAACCCTGGAACCCTGGCGATGTAGGAAACGAGAACACCACAGAGTTCTCCTCTGGCCACACACACTCAAAAGTGCACACTAGTAAAAATAAAAATGCAATTTATTTTTTAAAAGAAAGACTTAGAAAACCTCTCTTCAGCCAACTTGGATTCCTTGGATTTTAAGAGCATTCGTGCAAGCAGAGAAGCCCCTCCCTGAGCTCTTGTCATGACCTTCTGAAATGTGTGCATCCATCCTCGCTGAAACAGAGACATGACTGTCTTTGGTCCACCTGACCCCACTCAAGGAATTCGGTGATTCCCCTAGCTAGAGATACCCATCATGCCTCTGGACATCTCCAATCCTGTGATCCAAGAAGGTTATAGAGTACAGTATTGAACTTGCTGGGTGTGGTGACTCAGGCCTTTAGTCCCAGCACTTGGGAGGCAGAGGCAGGCAGATCACTGTGAGTTCTAGGCCAGCCTGTTCTACAGAGCAAGTGCCAGGACAGCCAGGGCAATACAGAAAAACATTCTCAAGCAAAATAAAACAAATACAGTGTTGTGGGAAGTTTGTCTGAAAGATAATTCATTATAGCAGTTACCCTGAGAGGCAATTTTATGCACTTATGGATTTTTCTGTTTGTCTTCAGACAATGGAAGCTCATCCCAGAGTACAGTATCCCTCTGTGTTGTCTGGTTGTTATCCAGACATTGCTTGTCTACTGGAGTGGGTGGATGTGTGGTCATGTCTAAAATTTTCTCAAGTCTTCTGGGAAAAGAAAGAAGCCAATGAACAGAAAGAATACGCTGACTTTTCTTCAAAATCATGCTTGTGGCTTTCTCCATGTGGTGGGTGAGAACCCAGACCCCACAGGATGGATTTTTTGAGAAACCTCCCCTCCAACACTTGGGGAAGAATCCAACTCTTGCCATTGGCAGCAAGATCCAAAGTGAAACTATTCCAATTGGCCTTGCTCTTGGGAGGAAGTGAGGAAGGGTTCTAGTTTTTTCCATGCCCCAAGAGATTTTGAACTCCTTTGCTCCCCCACTTCCTCCTTGCCTGTCCCTAGTCCCCTATAGCCCAAAGCTTGCTTCACCTGCATGTGCTTTGGCCTCACCTGTGTGTGCTCTGGCTGTTTTGTTTACAAAATGTCTGCACCAAGTGTGGGGTGAAGACCTCCAACAACTGCCCACATCCGGTATTGCTGTGTAAAATCTTCCTTGAGCAGAGGGAGGGGAGTGGCCAGGCTTGTGCCTGGAGGTGAGGATGGGGGTAGTGTGGGTAAGTTGGGGGTGGAGAGGGTACCATGGCATTTGGAGGCTTAGTGCTTGACCTGGTTCTTGTGTCTTAAAGGTTTGGTAGGAAAGGAACCAGCCTAGAGCTGGGGATTTGGCTCAGTAGATTGTGTTTGCCTAACACACAAGACCCAGATTCAAGCTCCAGCACGGCTTGAATTAGGCATGGTGGTGCACACCTGCAATCTTAGAACTGGAGAGTTGCGGGCAGGAGGATCAAGAGTTCAAGGTCATTCTCAAGTGCATAGTGGATCTGAGGGCAGTCTGAACCCCTAAGACTGTCTAAAAACAAAGGGGATGAATAGCTGATGAAATGGCAAGGCCTCTTCCTGTGCCACAGTGGCCTTTTTCCCCTCTTCTCTTTCCTTTGCCTCTTTATCACCACCCTCCAATTTTCCTGTCCCCATCCCCCAAGATATCTCTCTCTCTCTCTCTCTCTCTCTCTCTCTCTCTCTCTCTCTCTCTCTCTCTCTCTCTCTCTGTGACATAAGTATATGCACACATGTGTGATGGTGTGCTTGCCCAGGTGTGAGACTGTGACATTCAGAGGTCAATATCAAGTGTCTGTCACTATTGTCTCTGCCATGCTTTTTGAGACAAGGTCTCTCACTGAGCTTGGAGCTCTTGGCTCCAGCTAGACTGGCTGACCAGTGGGCTCCTGGGATCGCCTAGCACTGAAGTGACAGGCACACACTGCCCAGATTGTATGTGGGTGCTAGAGATCTGAGGTCAGGTCCTCACATTTGTACTCCGCCCACTGAGTCATCTCTACAGAACTCCCCTCATCTTTTCTCCCTCCTTGCCTGTTGTCTTTCTCATCTCCCTGTTTTCTGCTCCTCCCCTTTCCCTTCCTCCATGATATTTTATCTCTTCGCTCTTTATTCCTTCTCTTACTCCTACCTCTGCCTCCTCCACCCTTCTTCTCTTTTCTCTGTCCATTTTCTTCTAGAATCCTTCTCTTGCCCACACCTGCTTTGGGTTATTAACTTTATTCCCAATCATCCCAGTTTCTTTACCACTCATCCCCTGTTGCAGATTCTTGCCTTGGAGAGATTGTTTCAATGGTCACATTTTCTCCCTTCAGCCTCAGGACAGCAGGACACACAGGAAAGAGTTGATGAAGGTACTATTCATGGTAGAGTGGGGGACACCAAAAGTGGAGGGGACCCTCAAATGTGAGTAATGGTAGGGTTCTGAATTCACTTCCTGGTCTGAATAGAAAGAGGAAGGAGGGCACAGTAACCAAGAATAAAGGTGAAGGGAATAGGAGGTCATCACCATCCAGTAGTAGGGAGAAAGCAAAGGGGATATATACCATGGCTCCCCTTTCCACAACTGTACACTTTTCTGGTATTCTCTTGGACCACACAAGCCAGAGAACCAAAGTTGTGGAAGCCCCGTTATTATGTGCCACACTGGGTAACCCTGTAGGGCATATAACAAGATGGGAATGTGGGGATCTTCCAGGTGTCCCTATATCATCTTGTCTAACCTGAAGTCATGATAAAAGCTTGGGGTCTTGAAGAAGTTGTCAGGGATTAGATTATCTGCTTTATTTTATCCTTTCAAGGCAAGGTCTCATGTAGCCCAGGCTGACCTCAAACCTGAATTCTTGATTCTTCTGTCTCCCCAGCCTCCTTACATCAAGCACAAGGCCTTAGTTACAAGATGAGAGAATTGGTATTGAGCCCTCACTCTTTTCTCTGACACTGAGCTATTGGATTGATCTTTGAGAGGGCAAACATTCAACTTTCTCTATCAACAACATGACCATCAGGTTTGTGAGACTGATAGTGGAACAGATGTATGCGGCCACTGTCATGGCCATGAGCTGTGGGAACAAAGATTAAAACTGGCAGTTGGCTTCCATCTTTCCCAACCTGCCTCTTTCCCTTCCCAGGTCTGGAAATGCTCAGGAGCATGATTCTTCAAGGGTTTCCCCAAGTAGGTCCTTCCACAGCCCATACCTATAAAGAAGACCAAGCCCCTGCTGGTGAGCCTGCTGCCCCGGAACAGCCTACACTTGAATCCAGACACACAGTCTGAGCTCCAGCTCAAGGTAGGACAAAACCAACCCCTTTCAGAACCTTGGACAGGTTTCGGCCTACTGGTCTACCTGGAGGTGTCATAGCAAAGTACTTGTTGCAAATCAGTTTCTGGTCTCTAGCCTAGAACTCCTTAGCCCCTTTGCTGTTTACCATAAACCTGGTTTTTTGGAGGGTAGAACTTTCTAGAAAAGCCAGATTGCCAAGTGCTTTGCTGTATTCCTTCATGGAAACTTTCTCGAGAAGCCAGATTGCCAAGTATTTTGCTGTCTTCTTTCATGGGAAATTGAAAAGCACAAAATAAGAAATTAAAATTAGAAATTGGAAGAGTACCCCACTCACCTGAATATACCATGGTTCCTAGGGAACTTGGACCTGCTAAAATGGCTTTCCTGATTGTCTTGTGTTCCTGTCTCCTCTTCTATCTCTATTCTTTTCTTCTTTCTTCTCCTCCCTCCTCATTTTTCTTCACCCTCTCCTCCTCTCTGTCCCCTCCTCCCTCTCCTTTCTCTCTCTTTCTTTTCTTCCTTTTTCTTCTTCTTTGGAAGAATCTTACGCAGCCTAGGAAACTTTGTATCTGAAGATTTGGTGACCTTGAACCTTAACCTCCTGCCTCTACCTCTCAAGTGCTGACTTTATAGGTGTGCTATACCATGCCTGATTTTTACTTTTGTTTCTTCTATTAACTATATTAATTATAAACAATTCTGAAACTGGACTAATTAAAAGTGAAAGATGAATAGAAATGAAATTGGCTAAAGGAAATTACCAGCACTATTAATATCATGGCTGTTATCTGAGTATAGTTATTAATAATTAAAATGTTCATTAAAAGAGAGAAAGGCAAACAGGAAGAAAAATGACTCCATAAAATCTCATTTTCCTTGGACAGCAACACTTAGAATGGCCAGACAAAGCCCTTGTAATAATCTCAATTAACACTGGATGTAAGATCCAACTGGAGCAGCAATGCTGGGGCATCATTTCTCAAAAGAGAGCTAGAGATACAGGGCTCAAATATAAGTGCCTGACCTGATCTCTCATAGGACAACTTCTCAGAGTCCTGGAGCCTGGTGCCAAAGGTTTTCTCTATGGAGTGTCATGAGCCATTTCTACTTCTTGGAGAATAACCAAGTTGTCAATAGCCACAGTGTTCCTGAGGCGTGTGCAGTTCTACCAACTATCCTTCTTCCTGATCACCCTTTCCTCTCTCTGCCAGGAGTGTCCAACCCACAGTCCACAGGTCACATGCAGCTCAGGATAGGCATGAATGCAGCCCAAAACAAAACTGCAAATTTATTTAGAACAGAAGCAGAATTTTTAGTCTTTTTTTGTAACTTGGCTGTGTGGTGCTTGCTCATGGATTCACAGATAACAATGCTATGTTGTGATGTCAAAGGTTGGACAGACCTGCCAGTTTAGACAGACGAAATGGTCACTGTTTTGTTGGTCTGTGTTTTTGTCTCCACTTGCAATAAGGAAATGAAACACTAGGAAGAAGCTCAGGGGAGAGGCTGGTGGGAAACTTACTTAAAGCTTTTTCCAGTAACAGGCTGATCCCCTTGTGTATCTCTGAGGTGAGAACTCCACAGAGACCAGAAAACTAGCTCTCTGCATTATTTCTCTCTCTCTTTTCAGGTGACATGGGGGAGAGGAGGGCCCCAGGTCAGAAGCCAGGTGAGTTCTGTCAACTGTCTCCCACTCTGGGATCTCACCCTACCCCTGCCCTCTCTCTGTTTTAAGCCATCCCTTTTCTTGCAGGCCCCATCTCTCCTCTGCTCCTGGGCGAGGAAGCCATGGGCCTCCCATGTGCAGGGCCTCAGAGGCAGGAATGAGTACAACTGTCTGGGATTCTGAGGGCTGGGAGCATGGTCATGGTGGGGGTGCTGGAGACACCATCCAGAGCCCAGCAGGTGAGCAAGGTGGGCATATGCTGTCTTTATTGAGTGCCTACTGTATATCATGTTTTGTTTCTAATGTGGGTCTCAATGTGGTGGCTGAGTGTTCAGGACATACAGAGGTCTCTGGCACCCAATTCCCAACACAGCAAAACAGGGAGGGGGAGAAAGAGAGAGAGAAAGAGGAAGAAGGAAAAGAGAGGAATTATCTTACTGTAAGCCCAGGATGACTTTGAACTAACGATGCTCTTGTCTCAGCCCCAGTCCACAAGCACTACTGGGATTACAGGCGTGCACCCCCATTCCTGTCTGCTCAGTATTCACATCCTAAATTGTGGGTTTTGGTCCCCTTATCACTGTGACAGGACAAAGGACATATCCTAAAAAGAGGAAAGATGAATTTATCTCTCAGCTTCAGAAGTCTCAGTCTGTCATAGAAGAGGAGGGTGTGGCTGAGCAGCTCAAACAGCAGTGGTCAGGAAGTGGACAGTTTCCTCCGGTGAGATTCCACCTCCTAAAGCTTCCCCACTTCCCAGAATGCACCACCAGCTGGAGTTCAGGTGCTGAACGCTTGAGACTGTGGAGACATGTTGGCAGGGACATTTAAGCCCAACTGTTCGGTTAGTGCTTCAGTTCCTTCCTTCCTGACAACAGACGTGGGCTCCTCCCATCTGCTGCCCATACCTGCTAGTAAACCCAGGGTGCAGATGGACAGAGGGCCAATGTCTAAGTCTGAACACCAGGGTACATCTATGGAGCATCTGTGTGTACCAGATGCTTCCCAGAGCTCTTCTACCAGGATATCTTAATGACTTTTTGCCACAGCCCCAACACACAAGTGTGAGGCTTTCAGCATCCCAACTCCACAGATGGAAAAATTAGACTCAGAAAGGCGCTGCTGCCGCTTCACCACATAGCTGACAATGAGTGAAAAATAAGAGTTAAACCTGAACTCTCAATCTCTTTTCTCTTCCAGAGGTGAAGCTTATACGGGCCAAGCATTTTGATTTTGTGAAACACACAATCTATATTATTGTATGTAATTTACTATTTTAGCCATTCTTTGGTGCAGTTTGGCGACATCAAGCATGCTCGTGGTGTTATGTCACCATCGCCACCACCCACCACCAGAACATCCCCTCGTCTCAAGATGAGACTTTTGTATCCATAAAACCATAATTTCTCTTTGACCTCTTCTGTACTCCAGAATATTCAATCCTCTTCTTTTTATGCATAGAAACTTGACACATTTAGGTGGAATCACACATTATTTACCTTTTTATCTTTCTTACTTCACTGAGCACCATACCTTCAAGGTTCATCCATGCTCAAGCATTTGTTAGGCTGCTCTTCCCTTCTTCAGGGTGCACACTAGTCCCTTGAACAGACATGCCACATTTTATTTACCCATTCAGCCTAAGGGCATGGAGGGTGTTAGTACCTTTAGCTGCTTGTGAATTTTGTTGTTATGAATGTCTCTTTCAAATACTTTTTCAAGTCTTTGGAGTAGATACCTACAAGTGAGGATACCAAAATGTCAGGCATTCTATATTTGACCCTTTTAAGAGACCACCACCCTGTTTCCTACGTGGTGTGGACCACTTTTACCTTTCTGTCAGTAACACACAAGCCAGGCTGTGGTGGCACACGCCTTTAATCCCAGCACTTGAGAGGCAGAGGCAGGCGGATCTCTGTGAGTCTGAGGCCAGCCTGGTCTACAAGAGCTAGTTCCAGGACAGACTCCAAAGCTACACTGGAACCCTGTCTCAAAAACAAACAAACAAACAAACAAACAAGATACACATGGGGTCCAGTTTCTGTATACCTTTGTCAACATGTGAGACTGTCTGGTTTACTGTGTTGCTTTATGTGTTTGTTTGCTTGCTTGCTTGGTTTTGAGGGCAGAACTTCTGGCTGTAGCTAGCCTGAACTGGAGTGCACTCCTGTCTTGACCTCTTTGAGTGCTAAGATTACAAACACGAGCTGCTAAGCCCAGCTGCTGGTTTTTGTTCACCTGCTTGTATTTTTGAGACAGGGTCTCACTGTGTAGCCCTGACTAGCTTAGAACTCTCTCTGTAGACCAGACTGACCTCAAACTCACAGAGATCTGCCTGCCTCTGTCTCCCAAGTGCCAAGGTTAATGGTGTGTGCCACCACACTTGGCTGTTGGTTGGTTTTTAAATACTAGCTACTCCCATGGGTATGAGTCAGTATCTCAGAGAGTGCTATAGATTTGATTGACATTTCCCTAAAAGTTGGTAGTACCCAGTTTTTCCCACTTGGATTTTCCACAGAACTGTCAGGCTTGGCCCTTGTTGTGTGTTTTCAACTGGACTCTGTTGCCATTGAGTTATTGATGTTCTCTATATCCAGGATGCCAACCCCTTGTCACTGTGTCATTTGTAAATGGATTCTACCCTCCACCCCCCATGGCTCACTTGGTCTCTTTGTGGACAGCGTCACTTGACTTTTAGGGATCCAGTTTTGATGAAGTCCAACTGGCCTCTTCTCTTTTGCTTCCTCTGCTTTGAGTGTCACACCCAAGAAGTTGTGGCCTGAAGTTTGTCCTCTGTGTTTTCTCTGAGTCTGATATTTTAGCTTGTGTGTGTGTGTGTGTGTGTGTGTGTGCATGTGCAAGAGCATGCATACATGTGTGTGTACTTGTGTGTGTGAATACATGTGCTTGTATGTGCATGCAGGTGTATGCATTGAGTGTAAGTGTGCACGTGCGTATGTTTGGAACATTTCATTTGACTTTTCTAGATGTAATTAGTGCTTTTCATGTGTTGTTCAACCCCCTGAAGGAAAAGACAGCATCAGGATGTCCCTGACCACAGAAAGTCCCTCCAGAGTCAATATCAGATGTACAGTATGGTGGTGCACACCTGTGATGTGACTGTAACCCCAGTACAGGGATGGGTGGGGCAGAGACAAGCAGATCATGGGATTCACTGATCAGTCGTCTGAGATGCAGAGCTCTGGGTTCAGGGGAAACCTCCAAAAAATAAAGTGGAGAATGGTAGAAGGATACCCAGTGTTGACCTCTGGCCTCCACATGCATCCCCACAGTATATACATGTACACATGAGTATACACGCATGCACACCCATACAATCAATGTCCATGTCCCCTTATCTGGAAAGCTCCTAGCACCACCTACCCCATGTTGAGCCGACTTCACTACCCCCTCATCTGAGTTGCCAGGTGGAAGGACACAGCCCTAGCACACACCACTGCCTAGGTCGGCTTCCCCAAGCTACTACCTGGCATGTGACTCTTTGCTACAAATGACTGAGCCCCTCTGTAATCTCAATACTCTCGCTCCCTTCCCAGCCTGTCCCAGGATTCCTGCTTGAGTGCAGGATGTCTAAGGTGCACAGGGGAATGATCCATTAGTAACATTAACTCCTATACCAAGCGCTGCTCTGCACAGATCTTATGGTTAAACTCTGCTTGTATCATCTCATTTAATCCCATTGTCAGCTCCCTGGGGGCAGGTTCTAAGCAAGCGTACTACACTGATCCATGCCCACAGGACTGTTTTAATGTTTTGTTTTGAGGTTGGTTCTGGTCTGGAACTCACACTGTGTCCCAGGTGGGCCTCAAATTTGCAAGCTTCCTGTCTCTGCCACCTGAGTGGCTGAGATGACAGGCCTGTACCCTTGGCCCAGCTACCCTGTGCTTTAAATAATTGCAGCCACTGAGACTCACCCAGAGGGTCTGGGCACCAAGGAGAAAACAGAGGGACCAGAGAAGGGCAGTATGTGTGTGTGTACACACGCGCGTGTGTGCGCGTGTGGAGGGCCGCAACCACATTATCCATCGCTTCTAGGGACAAAGGTAGAGATTGACCTCTGTGACCTCAAGGTGTGGTGGTACACGCCTTTAGTCCTGATGCCTGGGAGGCAGAGGCAGATTGACCTCTGTGACCTCAAGGTGTGGTGGTACACGCCTTTGGTCCCAATGCCTGGAAGGCAGAGACAGGCAGATCTCTGTGAGTTCAAGGTGTTGTAGCACACGCCTTTAATCCCAGCGCGTGTGCTTGGTAACTTACTACTGCTGCGTCCCTGCCTACTTCCGAGGCATCATCTGGGATAATGGGCAGCGGACCAATCCAAGAGTGACACGTCAGAAGCGAGGACTGTTTCCTTTATAAGGGCTGGGTTCCCCTCATTCTGGGTCTCCGCCATGTAAGCTTATGCTCTCCCTCTCAAGACGCATTAAAGCTTTACTGCAGAAGAATCCTAAGTGCCCCTCGTCGTTCTTGCGGGCGAGAAGGTAGCGCGGGACATGCGCGCATGCACGTGCGTGTGCATGCACTTTATGCTGTCTCCTCTTCTTCCTGCAGGTTTGAGGTGGGCTAACTCAGTCCAAGCCTCGCGCCCTGGCCTCAATGTCAAGTCTGGCATCTCCTCAGCCTGTGCAGCCAGGTATCTGCCATGCAGCCACCACGCGCCCTGGTGTCCCCTAGCAGTGACCTCAGTCCCATCACCCTGCAGGACTGAAACAGGCAAAGCCAGGAGCTCTTTTTAGACCCTGGGGTGAAGGAGGCCCTGTGCTTAGGGCAGGGCTGTGTCAGAGGGGTGGTTGGTTGGAGCATCCTGTCCAGTGTGAAGGGGCAGGGCCGGGGCAGACACCGAAGTATGTCCTCATCCGCACCCCCTTTCCCTCCCCTTGCAGGGCCCCCTGGGGGCAGCAGGGCTTCTCCTGGGCAAAGCACAGGTGAGTCTGAACTAGCCTCTCAGAAAACACATTTACTCAGCCTGTACCCCAAGACCTGTCTGAGGAGGCCTAAGCAGCCCACTTTCTAAACCCCTGAACTGTCCACACCCACAAGCCAGCTCCTACGGCTCAGAGTCCAGACTGCCTGGTCCTTCACTTCCTACTGTGTTACTCCTGGCCAATGACTAAACCTCTCTCAGTTTGTCGGTTTGTTTGTTTTTTATGAAGTGTGAGTCAGGCTAGGACTTCCCTCACAGTCTTGTTGGGGAGATTAAACAAACTAAAACAGTTAAAAAAAATAGTTAAACAAAAACCCCAAAACCAACCAACCAACCAAAATCAATAAAAAAAAAATAAAAAATAAAAAAAAAAACACCTTTTTTTGAAGCCTGATTTGTGTTTGGCCCATGATAAAGAGACAATGATTATTCCATGACCCACATACAGGCCTCAGGTGCCTGGTTGTCATGGTCACAAGGTAGCCATTTTCTTTCCATGGACCTTCATTGTTTAATGCAATTAATACTGACTGCCAGAGACTTGCATTTGGATTCAGTAACTCCAGTCCTACAAATAAGGAAACTTAAGGCTCAGAGATGTTAAGGAATTGGTCCTACATCACACAGCTGAAGTTAAGGTCAATGCCTTCTGACTGAATCCACACTACTGACTGACCTTTGTGGGGTCTGGCTTGCTTTTATCCAAATCAGTCCTGGGGCTTGACTATCACATGCAGACTCTAGGACCGCTGATTCTGAGTGCAGCCTGGGAACCTGCATTCTGGAAGCTCCCTCCAGCCACATCGCTATGACACAGACTCAGTACTGCCTCTTCCTCGTCTCCTGTCCCCACAGAGGCCACTCCAAGTGACCCTGGTTATCCAGGGGCTGTCGCCCCAGCCCGGGAGGAGAGGACAGGATCCGCAGGGGCCTTCCCGTCAGCTTCCCACACTGCAGTCCCCTATTCCCAGGCGGCCCCTGCCAGTCAGCCGCCACCTGCAGAGGAAGAGGAGGAAGTCAATAGCTATGACTGGGATGAAGCAAGTAGGTGGCTCTGGGGGAAAGGAGGCCTGCTGGGAAAAGTCACCCCGAAACTGAGCTTGGGATGGGGCGGGAATGGGGCTCTGGAGTCAATAGATGCCCCCTTACCGCTAACATGTGCTGGGAAAGGGCTACTGCTCTCTGCTTCCCAGTGCTGGAACAACTGGTGAGCGCCACCGTGTGGCCAGTATTGGTACCATATGTCTTATTGGGGTATTTCTATCCTACAAAACCTGAAGCCCCTTGTACATAGTCTCCACTAGAGACCGCCTCCCTCAGTATTCTGGTTAAAGGGTGATTCTGTTTCTGCAAGAGGCCACAGTCATTTCTACATCATCTCTGTTAATCCTGACCAATGGTGCATGTATTTGTGTGTGCCTGTGTGCGTGCGGGTGTGTCATGTATTTATGTGAGTGTGTCTCTGTGTCTGTGTGTGTCTTCGTATCTGTGTCTGTACATGTGTCTGTGTATATGCCTGTGTGTATGTCTCTCTGTGTGTTTCTGTGTGTGTGTGTGTGTGTGTGTGTGTGTGTGTGTGTGTGTGTGTGTGTGTTTGTGAGCTGCCATGTGGGTTCTTGGAATAAAACCAGGGTTCCCTGGAAGAGCAGCTGGAGCTTTTAAATACTCGGTTTAAGATGGCTCTTAAACTGAGCCGTCTCTCCAGCCTTCCCTCTGAGATGAGTTTCACTATGCTGTCCCGGCTGGCCTAAAAGGTGCTGTAGAGACCAGGCTGGCCTCCGATCACGAGGACCCTCCAACTTTGCCTCTTGAGTGCTGAGATTAAAGGCGAGCACCAGCATACCTAGCATTACTTTTTATCTTTATTTGTATGTGTGTGTGCTCCTGAGTATAACTCCATGTACTGTCTGTACAATACCCACAATGCTTTTAGTACTGAACCCTTTCTCCAGCCGCACAGTGTTGATTCCTAAGGAACACTTTCTTCACCCTCTTATGGATCTATATCTGTATATTTACAAAAACATATATATGATAAACATACAGTCCTGCTGAATAATGAGAGTTTAGGGTGGCGACAGATGTTTCTTTATGAGTTCTTCTCTGGGTAGAATGCAAGGAAACAGAGGCATGGATGGACCTTGTGAGAAGCCATGAAGCCATTGGCTGTCCGGGTCTGGCTTATTTGCATAGCCCTGCCTTCCCGGGAAATCGAAACTGAAAAGCAGCTGCGCCCAGCTCAACACTCAGGAGGGGGAGACGCTATAGATGGAAAGCTTCAGGGCCTGAGGATGGGGCAGGGACTCAGCAACACCCCAGCCTCAGAGCTGGACAAGTTCATAGAGGACCACCTCCTTCCCGACACCAGCTTCCGTAATGATGTCAGAGCCGTCATCGATGTCATGTGTACTTTTCTGAAGGAGAGATGCTTCAAAGGCGCCGCCCACCCTGTGAGGGTCTCCAAGGTGGTGAAGGTGAGTCCCCCTCAGCCTGAACAGACCCGGATGGGGTGGGTGAGGACCCTCAGGAACCAAGCTGCAGCCCTGATCCCCTCTCTTCACTTCCAATCACAGCAGCGGAGCGGGTTCTGCCCCCAGGTCCCACATCTGTGTTAGAAAAAGAGCCTCAGCTACAGTTTGTGTTCCACCCTCCCAGGCCACATCCGTTTCAGAGTCAGGGAAACTGAGGCCAAGCTTGGGAAGCAGTTTTCTCGAGAGTAGTAGATCGAAGGACCCAATATTCGCACTGCTATGTGACCTTGGATGAGTGAATCACCATCTCCACGCCCAGGGTTCTCTGCACACCTCCTAAGTCAGATGTGACAGGGGACAGAACAAGACCCCACATGCTGGGTGACTGGATTGATGCACCCTGACTGAGCTCGGTTCTGGGTCTCGGACTTCATCAGTACCTAATTCACTGTGAAGGCTTCAGAAATAAAGTTCTTTTCTTTTCTTTCTTTCTTTCTTTCTTTTTTTTTTTTAGTTGATTTTATTTTTATTTTTTAATTTTGTGGAAGGGCACTGTGCCTGTGTTAGTGCGGTGTCCTCAGAGTTAAAGAGCGGGCGTCACATCCCGTTAGCTGAAGTTGCACAGGTGACAGTGAGCTGGCCTATGCAGGTGCTGGTCTCTGAGCTGGGGACAGCTATAAGAACAGCAGGGGCTTTTGACTACCGAGCCACCTCTCCACCCTCAGATATGACATTTTATAATGGCCACTCCACAGTGGCTGGTGCTCACGTGAGGGGACTGTTCTCAGCAGGAGTCCTTTTTAAAATACTTTATTTCACACGTGGGTCTCATTTTCCTAAACCTTTTCTGTTGCTCTATGATTTTTGTGTTATTTTATATTACATAAGGCAGTTTTCTTCCAAGTATGTGATGTTGTGTGAGCATATTCCACCAACTAACAATGCCAACAAGGAGGATCAGGACAATGGTGTCATAGGTCTGTGTTAATTTACCCACAGTCTCCCCTCGCCCACTACCATCCTTTACTCCCACGCTGACCTCCCCCGGAGAATCCCCCTCTGATTTCATGTCACATGTGTGCAGCTAGATCTGGATTCCACATGAGAGAAAATGTGCCATTTTGTCTTCCCTCATGACCCACTCTTGCTCCTCTTCCTTTAGACCCCTCTCCCACCTTCCCCACATAGTCCTCCCTCCCTCCCTCCCCCCCCTTCTCTCTCTGTTGTCAGAGTTTTCTGTCCTGCCAGGTTCCCACAGTCGTTAATTCCCAAAGAAATCATACGGAGGTCTACATTAACTATAAACTGATTGGCCCATTAGCTCAGGCTTCTTATTAACTCTTACATTAGCCCATTATTCTAGTATATATTAGCCAAATGGCTCGGTACCTTTTTCAGCGAGGCAGTCTCACATCTTGCTTCTTCTGTGGCAGGTTCACAACTGTACTATGACTTCCTTCTTCCCAGAATTCTGTTCTCATTGACCTGCCTATACTTCCTGTCTGGCTACTGGCCAATCAGCATTTATTTAAAATATAATAGACAAAATACAGACCATTCTCCAATACCCTCTCCCACCCTTCCTCTCTCTCTCTTATGAAAATCTAGACACCAGAGATGAACATTGATGTCTGTCATTCTGTATCTGGCTTATCTTCTGTGCCATGAGGAGATCCAGAACCATCTATTTTCCTACATAGATCCTGATTTCTCTCTTGGTGCTGACTAGTATTCCACTGCACATGTGCCGGCTTTCTCTAACCAACCATCTCCTGGGTGGTGGACCTCTAGGCTGTTGAGGGTCTGGACTTCTGGCTATGGCTCTGCCTATTGCCTGTCATTCTCATCCTTGTCTTTCAGGGCGGCTCCTCAGGAAAAGGCACAGCTCTAAAGGGCAGGTCAGATGCTGACCTGGTGGTGTTCCTGAACAATCTCACCTGCTTCGAGGACCAGTTAAACCGACGCGGAGAGTTCATCCAGGAAATTAAGAAACAACTGCACAAATTTCAGAGAGAGAGACATATTTGGGTGAAGTTTGAGGTTCAGAGTTCATGGTGGTCCAACCCCCGAGCACTCAGCTTCAAGCTGAGCTCCCCACAGCTTCGCCAGGAGGTGGAGTTTGATGTGTTACCAGCCTATGATGTCCTGGGTAAGGCAGTCAGTCTCAGCTCACCCTTCCATTCTCTCTTTTGTTTCTTTCTCTCTGTGGTGTGTGTGTGTGTGTGTGTGTGTGTGTGTGTGTGAGAGAGAGAGAGAGAGAGAGAGAGAGAGAGAGAGAGAGAGAGAGAGATTTGGGTTCACTTGTGTGTGAGTTCGATCATGAACTGTGGCTAACACATCTCAGCAGCCATCCATCTCTTTGGAGACCTGGTCTGGAATTACACATAATCTTGACTGGGCAGAGCCCTGGGAACCCTCTTGTCTTCAGCTCCCCAGTACTGGGATTACAATCCGATGCCACCACTCCCAGCTTTTCCTGAGTCCTGGGGCTCCAACATGGGTCCTTATGATTGTGAGCCAATCACGTTACTGACTGACCATCTTCCTGGCCCACACCTGAACTGAAAACACTTAGCATTTGAGAAATTCTTTCAAACAGAGGGTCTCGTTAAGCTGAACTGGGGCGGAGAGATTTTAGAATTTTGGGAGTGGGAGTGAGAATTCATCAGAGAAGAACATTAAGTAGCAGGATGGCTCAATGAGGGGATGAAGTCATCTTAGATGCCCCCTCACTTACCAGTAGTATTTGTGGCTGGGTGTGGATTTCATCTCTCTAAACATGAGGCAGCAGGGAACTCACAGAAAATTAATAGCTGATGCGTCTTCTCCTAAAGAATAGGAAATCTTAGACCTGTGCAGAGGCCTGGGTGTCTGTGGGAGGGTTAGCGCATGATGCAGAACTTCCCAGGGGTTCTCTGTCTGCCTCAGAAAAACTGGGAACCATGCCATCACCACCCCAGCCCCCAGCATGCACACACGTGTTATATTACACAGTAAATGATCCCCTACATTGAGATCTTACACCATGCCTGACACTCAGTGTGTCTCCAAATTACAAATTGTCCAGCTCTACCCAAAGACAACCATGGACACCCCTGAAAACACAGTGGAGTCATGGGGAGCTTAGAGAATACGTGAGGCTTTATATTTGGGGGACACAGCACCCCTGATGGCCACAATGTGAACTGCTGCTAATAACTTAGAGACAAGATCACTCACTTCCCTGGCTTAGGAGAGCCATGGAAATGACACGGAGTCTCAGACAGCAAGGAATGAGAGGTCAGCCTTGGAGTAGAATCAGGACAGCTTGCTGTGGGAAGCTCCATGCAAGGGGTTCAGTGGAGGGGACCCAGAGGGTGATAGCCCAGAACTGAACTGGGAGGGCGGCTCCCCAGAAACCTGTCTTGATTATGGAGTTCCCCAGCTTCAGGCATCTGTCCAGTGGGGAAGAAGGGCCACCACAGAAGGACTTTCTTGGAAATGGCAGTGTGGGGGACAGCCCAAGAGGACCTCAGCCACAACTCTACCCAAGATGTCTTAATCGATGCCCTACTATGTAATGGACCTTGAAGTTGAAAATCAGCACTTGGGACAACAGGGAATGTCCCAATATCACAGAGTGATTTTGCCATGTGCCATCATCAAAGTCTGATGGTATGGCCTGCTGCAACCACACACCTGCACATACTTAAAGCATAGCCTACTGCCTGTCTGTACTACTCAAGTGTGCACATGAACACAGCCACATACTCATATGTGTTCCCTAACCTGTTGCCTAACCACTCTACAAGCTCAGGACACACACACACACACACACACACACACACACACACACACACCGCCATATCTTATTATTCTTAGGACCTGGTCAGCCAAAACCACATGATAATACTTTAGGCACTAAGGAAAATTACTCACTAAAATAACACAGTGGCTGGAAAGGCAGCTCAATGGATAAGGCAATTGCTGCTCCCACCCAAACTTAGGAAGTGACCCACATGGACCTGTAACCCCAGCACAATGGGTGACAGAGACAGGGGAAATCTAAGACTTGGTGGATGCCAGCCAAGCTCCACATTCACAGAGAGACCCTGAATCTAAGGGAGAAGGTGGCAAAGTATAAAAGAAGACACCCAGTATCCTCTCTTGTTTCCAAACATAGGTGTATAATGTCTCATGGACACACACATACACAGTACTACACAAAATAGGACTGAGACTCTGTAAGCATGAGATACATGTAGAAAACACAGCACACTGCTCCACAGTCAACTCTGACCCAAGCAGGAGTGTACACACATGACAAGTCCCATGCCGAAGATACTGGGCACCACAGCATGGCTGGCCATGATTAGATGACCATGCAGCCCTCTTGTGTGTGGCCACAGTGTGCTCTTTTCTCCCACCACCATCTCCAGACCTGTGAGGAAGGGTCTTCACTAGGATCAGTTGGTGGCAGGAACTTTGCAAGTGAAAGCAGTCCTGAGGTGAGGGAGGATGCATGGATGGATGGGGAGTGAGGCTTCCTGTGGTAAAACTCTGCCCTGTTTTCTGAACCCCACAACCAATGAGCATGTTCCCCTTAGAGAGACCAAAGAACCCCAGGGAAGGGCTGGGGTGTAATCTAAGTGAAGCCTCCTTTACAGGCCATGTCAGCGTCTACTGCAAGCCCGACCCTGAGATCTACAGAAGGCTCATCAGGAAGTGTACATTCCTGGACAAGGAGGGCGAGTTCTCCACCTGCTTCACAGAACTTCAGAGAAACTTCCTGAAGCATCGTCCGACCAAGCTGAAGAGTCTTATCCGCCTGGTCAAACACTGGTACCAACTGGTATGGCATCTCGCCCAGCTACCATGAGCTCTATCTTTACAGGGAGTGGATGCAGCCAGAGAAAAGGAGTATCTAGTTTGCTTTCCATTGACGTGATATTTTTTATCATATAAAAGCCACTTGGGAAGGAAAGGTCTTACTAGGTTACACATCCCAGTCAAAGTTCATCATTGAGGGAAGAAAGGCCCATGATTGAAGCAGAGGCCATTGAGGAATTCTGCCCTCTGGCTTGCTCTCCATGGCTCACACAGCTTGCATTCACACACAGCTAAGGGTCACCTGCCCAGGCATGGTACCATCTACACCAATCACTAATCAGAAACATCTCGCAGACTACCCCAAGTCGGTCTGATGGAGGCATTTTTTTTTTAATAACGTTTCCCTCCTACTCGATGTCTAGTTGACCAAAACTAATCAGCACAATTGACTGCTTTTCAAGTTGATACACAAAGAGACCACTATTAAACCATAACCTCTCCTTTGTTAATTATCCCTAAGATCTCATGTTAATAATATCAAATTATAAAATACAATATAGGCTTAAAAGTCTCAAAGTTAAAAGACTCCAACACTTATAAAAATTTGTCTCCACTGTGAATTCCCATAAAATTAAAAACATAAGTTAAATACTCTCTTACCCTAGAGGAAAGAACCTGGGCACAGTCACAATCAAATAATAATAACAATAACAAAGACCAACAGTGCAAAAACTCAGTGTCTGAATCTGGGACTCGGCATTTTCCGAGCTTCAAAGGGCCTGGGCAGCTGTTCTCAGACTCTGCCACCCACAGCTCACAGCTGCTCTCACAGGCTCAGGACAGCTCTGTTCCCACATCTGCTGTCCTTGGCAGTGGTCTCATGCTCAGGGGACCTTCAGTATCTTGTGGTCTCCGCTGCAATTGAGGCTGCACTTTCTCCAGCGGCCCCTCCTGGCCTCTGTCAGTGCCAGGCCTCAGCTGCTCTCCATGGCCCCTTCACTCCTGCAGCTTTGATGGACTAAAGTAATACCACCTGGGAGACCTCTCGCATGACCAGATCTGCCACCTGGAGATGCAGTCTTGGAACCCAGACCACAGCTTCTGTGTGTGACCATGAGGAAACTTTCCAGAAGGCTTGGCCTCCATGGTGCAGGTCTCTTCTTACTCAGAGCTGACTTCCAGCCCCAGCTGATGGGAAAACACTGATTCTTAATTCTGAGATCTGACACAAACAGCCAGATAGACTCTTTGCCTCCCTCTGGAACTTCACACACCAGCCTCTGCCATCTGCCTCTCTTCATTTGTATCTTCCAGGTTCCCACTAACAGCTCATAGGCTCTAAGCACCCAGTGGCTTTTCCAACCCCAAGTTCCAAAATCCCTCCACTGTCCTCCCGACGAGCAACATGGCGGCAGTGCCACAGCAGTGGTCCGCTCTCTGGGGCCAATGTCTGTCCTATTGCTGTGGTAAAGACGATGGCCGTGGGCGAGCCTCTGGGGTGTTTTCTTGATCAGTGATTAATGTGGAAGGGCCCAGCCCACTGTGGGGAGAGCCAGCCCTGGGCAGGTGGTTCTGAGTTGCTTTTAAAAAGCAGGCTGAGTAATCAAGGGGTATCAAGTCAGTAAGCAGTGCTACTCAGTGGCTTTTGCTTCAGGTCCTGCCTCAACTTCCTTCAGAGCTGGAGTGTGGTGTGGAAGTGTAAGCAGACCACCCCTTTCCTCTCCAAACAGCTTTCCTCCATCGTCTTTACCACAGCAATTCTCCTCAAGATGACTCCAGATTGTGTCATGTTGACAAAAAAAAAATTAGCACAAGTGATGAGAAAAAATATTGGAAAAACAAGTGGGTTAAAGGGAAGCTGAGGGGAGGGGATGAGAGAGAACGAAGGGGTGGGTGGGGATGGTGAGGCAGGGCAATGCTGAGGGAGGGAGAAGGAAGGGGAGAGACAGAACTGAGAGGAAAGAGGACTTTGTTTGTTTGTTTGTTTGTTTTTGTTTGTTTGAGACAGGGTTTCTCGGTGTAGCTTTGGAGCCTGCCCTGGAACCAGGCTGGCCTCGAACTCACAGAGAACCACCTGCCTCTACATCCTGAGTGCTGGGATTAAAGGCATGCGCCACCAATGCCTGACCAAAGGAGGATTTTTTATGCTTGTTCTAATTGATTTTTTCTAGTCCACCCTCCAATCAGTTAACTCTCTGTTTATCCACATCTAATTCACTGTTCGCTGGTTGCTGCTTCATTTGTGTTTTTAGAAACACAAATGTTTTCTTTGGAAACCTTCCATGTTACATTCTATCACTTTGATTTTCATGACCTTTCAGGAAAATATCTCTTCAAACCTGTGATTTCTTGTGTTAGTCTGGGCTTTTTAACCTGTGTGCACTTATACCTGTTCATGGAAGCACATGTATATGTGTTTATGTGTGTGTCCATTAGCATTTGAAGCTAGGAAGTGATGTCAGGTCCTCAGTCACTCTCCAACCTTTATATCCAGGCAGGGCTGATACTTGAAGCCTCAGTGTGCTGAGTCATCAGGTCTGGACCCTCAGATAGCCCTGGGGACCCTCTGAAGGATTATGAGTCAGCTTCCTGAGCATCCTGACCTTCATGTGCATGTTGGGGATCTGAACTCCCTAACTTGTCTGGGGACACTTCACCCACTGAGCCATCTCCCTAGCTCCTCCCCAGTTATTTCAGAGCCTGTGATAAAACCATCAATAGTGAGCATCATTACTGCCCCCACCTTCACTTCCTGGCTGTCACTCAACAGTGTCATGATTCCTCCTGTGTCTGCTGGCAAATGCTCAGTCTCTGTGGACTCCACACGGTCTCCATCTCATCCACTCAGCCCTTGGCTATAGCGTGTGAGCATCCATAGACTGAATCTGCATGAATGGGTGTGGCAGTGTGTCGGTTAGCCTGTAATGACAATGTCAGGTGGCCGCTGAACTGACCCCATGAGAAGTGGTCCCCACACAGCTGACAGCCCTGTTCTTCTCACTGCCTTTCTCTTCTCAGTGTAAGGAGAAGCTGGGGAAGCCGCTGCCCCCACAGTATGCCCTGGAGCTGCTCACAGTCTACGCCTGGGAACATGGGAGTGGATTCACTGAGTTCAACACAGCCGAGGGCTTCCGGACCGTCTTGGAACTGGTCACCAAGCACAGGCAGCTTCGAATCTACTGGACAATGTATTATGACTTTCAAGACCAAGACATCTCCAATTACCTGCACAGGCAGCTCACAAGAGCCAGGTAGACTGTCCCCTCACGACTCAGCTCCTCACAGGGAGTATAGGCTGCCCAGTGTTTTGAAAAGGAGGAGATGGGAACCCTGTCACTGTGTTGGCCACTGTCCTGCTGTTCCCTTAGTGACATAAGGACTTGCAGCCCTGGGAGACAGAGATGGGTGCTTCAGTCTGCAGATGGGGAAGGAGACCAAGGCTCTGACCTCATCCAGACCCAAACAGTAGAGAGAGGGGGGTACATGGAGTGGGAACTGAGACTTTCCAGCAGTGACAGAAGTCATAAGGGCCGCTAGGCATCACAACTAACTCATGGGTCAATTAATAGCAAATAATACAGTAGATTTGTTGCCCAAGGTAGGGACATGTTGTGATCCTGTGTTATGTTCAGCCTTTACACCTCATCCTTTGAGCCTGGCTGGTTGAATGTTTCCCATCTCACAGATCAGAGAGGCTGAAGGACCTGCCCCAGGACACACAGCTACTATAGGGTAGAGGATTTAGATCCCAGGCCTTCCAGGTCATGTCCAAGGATTGCTCCAGGCTTGCTCTATGCGGTGGGGCAGGGACTCAGGACAAACTTTGGGTATCAGTGCTCTGCTGAGCTCCTCCCCTGCCCCTATACAGTGGTACCTGGGGCACCAGTCAGCTGGTCTCTTCCCTCTCTGGATGTTGCCCTTGCAGGCCTGTGATCCTGGACCCGGCTGACCCAACAGGGAACGTGGCCGGTGGGAACCCAAATGGTTGGAATCGGTTGGCAGGAGAGGCTGCGACCTGGCTTCGGTACCCGTGCTTTAAGAACAAGGATGGTTCCCCGGTATGCGCCTGGGATGTGCCGGTGAGACCTTGTCATCATCCTGACCCCTTCCACACAGCTTAAGTCCCTTCATCTCTTTGAAGAATATTCTCACAAAGATGTGGGTTTTTGCTAAAGGTCTTCACACTCCTAGGGAGGCCAGCTGCTCCTCTGTTTTACAGCCATTTTAGCAGCGTTCAGAGCTGTCACAGGCTGGCAAGATGGCACAGTGGGTAAGGCACATGCTGCCAACAATGGTGACCTGGTTTGATCCTAGAATCCTATGATAGAAGGAGAGACCAGCTCCTCCTAGCTGTCCTCTGACCTGCATCTCTGCACTGTTACACAAATGGACTCTCTCTCTCTTTTGCTCTCTCTCTCTCTCTCTCTCTCTCTCTCACACACACACACACACACACACACACACACACTCACAAATTCACACAAACTCCTTTTTTTGTGATTATTTTTTAGAACTTTTATCTTTATTTTTTATTACTTTTAAAATTACCAATCTAAATCCTACTTCCTCCCCTCCTCTTCCTCCCCTCCTGCTTCCTCCACACACTCTCCCTCACCCCCTCCAGTCTTTTTTAATTATACATAATACCAATCAAAATTTCCACTTCCTTTCCTCTTCCCACTTCCCTCCTGATCCCCCCACCCCAGCCCCCACCCTGTCCAGTCCTAAGAGAGGGCAAGGTACCCTGCCCTGTGGGAAGTCCCAGGCCCTCCCCCCTACATCCAGACTTAGGAAGGTATGCATCCAAAGAGAATAGGATCCCAAAAAAGGCAGTACATGCAGTAGAGACAAATCCCCATTGCCATTATCATTGGCTTCTCAGTCTGCCCCAAATGTCAACAACATTCAGAGGGCCCAGTTTGTTTCCATGCTCATTCAGTCCCAGTCCAGCTGGATTTGGTGAGCTCCCATTAGCTCAGGCACACTGTCTCAGTGGGTGAACCAACCCCTCATGGTCCTGACTTTCTTGCTCATATTCTCCCTCCTTCTGCTCTTCAACTGTACGTTAGGAGCTCAGTCCAGTGCTCTGATGTGGTTTTCTATCTCTATCTCCATCCATTTCCAGACGAAGGTTCTGTGGTCATATATTCAAGATAGTCATCAGTCTGTTTACGGGACAAGGCCACTTAGGGAACCCTCTCTTCCACTGCCCAGGGTCCTAGCTGGGGTCATCCCATAGACTCCTGGTAACCTCTCCAGAGCCAAGCCTCTTGCCAACCCCAGAATGGCTCCCTCATTTAAGATATCTTCTTCCCTGTTCTCATATCCGTCCTTCCTCCATCTCAACCATCCCACTTCCCAAGCTCTCCCCCACCCACCCCTTCTCCCCTCTCTCTCCTTCCCTCAACCCTCCACCGCCCCCATGCTCCCAACTTTTGCCTGGCAATCTTGTCTGCTTCCAATTTCCAGGAGGATCTATATATGTTTTTCTTTGGGTTCACCTTATTACTTAGCTTCTCTAGGATCATGAACTATAGGCTCAATGTCCTTTATGGCTAAAATCCACCAAAAAATACTTAAGGACATGTTCAACTCCCTTAGCTATCAGGGAAATGCAAATCAAAACGACTTTGAGATACCATCTTACACCTGTCAGAATGGCTAAAATCAAAAACACCAATGATAACCTATGCTGGAGAGGATGTGGGGTAAGGGGAACAC
The DNA here is from genome assembly GCF_982192425.1 of Myodes glareolus. NCBI lineage: Eukaryota > Metazoa > Chordata > Mammalia > Rodentia > Cricetidae > Myodes > Myodes glareolus. The sequence goes on along the minus strand of NC_142027.1, from coordinate 100,296,919 downwards.
TCATCCATTGCTTGTGGGAATGCAAACTTGTACAACCACTTTGGAAATCAGTGTTGCTGTTTCTCAGAAAATTGGGAGTCAACCTACCTCAGGATCCAGCAATACCACTCTTGGGAATATATCCAAGAGATGCCCTATCATACTACAAAAGCATTTGTTCAACTATGTTCATAGCAGCATTATTTGTAATAGCCAGAACCTGGAAACAACCTAGATGCCCCTCAATAGAAGAACGGATAAAGAAAGTGTGGAACATACACTTTAGAATACTACTCAGCTGTTAAAAAAACAGTGACATCTTGAAAACACTATCCTGAGTGAGGTAACCCAGACCCAAAAAGATGAATATGGTATGTACTCACTCATTAGTTGATTCTAGCCATAAACACACAAATTCCTTTCAAACTTACATACATGCACACATACTTCCAAACTTACATACTCCCTCAATCACACTCACATTCACACACATAAACACTCGCTCACAGTCACAGACACAGGTGCACTCACACACTGACACACAGAGAGAGTGTGGAAAGGAGACTCGGAGCTGAAGCTACTGACTCAGGAACGCTCAGCTAGGGAGAGGTCGAGCTGGGATTCCCATGGACTCTAAAGCCAGTGCTGAGGTCCATGAAGCAGCCCATCTTTCCTGTCTCATCATCATCAGAGGGCTTGCATCACATCCATAAAGAGGCCCAGAGGAACCTGCTTGGGCCTTTCCCCTCCTGGTGCAGGGGACTTGCTGATGCTAGGGAATTGATGGTGTCGTGGATGGCTGAGCTTAGTGTGAACGCAGGGATGTTGCAGGGAGTTGGAACTAAATGCCAGGTCAAGAAGGAAGTGAAGGGACGTTAGGGATGTGGGAGAAGGCAAGAGAAACTGCAGTGGCCTCTGGGCAGCTGTGCAGCGGACAGTTGGCTGTGCCTCTTCTCTCATTTGACAGATCTGTGAATCTGTGAATGATCCTCCAGTGGGAGGCGTGGCTTCCAGGGAAGTACTATCTACACCCACAAAGGCCTGGGTCCTGAAGTTGGCCAGTTCCTGTCAAAGGGGCCCTGGTGATCTGCTACAGCAGCCACCCTCAGGGCTTGTGTACACCCCCTTCCCAATAAGAATGCTCCTGACATGATTGCGTGTTTTCCGTTGCAGACGGAGGTTGATGTGCCATACCAGGAGAACCAGAAGAGTAATTTTTTCCTTAATCTCTGTTTGTTGTTGTTGTTTTTGTTTCTTTTCATTGTTTCAAGGGCTTCTTCTGCATAGTGCACACAGCCGGAGCTAGCACCCCTTCTGTATTAGTGCTGTGATAACTGCAGTGTAGGCCTTGTTATAACCCGAACAGGGATGGTCCTGTAACTCCTGTGCCACTGCAGGACCAGTATGCGAGTCTCAGGAACTATGCCTGGAGACTTAAAAACACACAGAGACAGACAGACAGACAGAGAAAGACATGAGGACACGGAGAAAGACAGAGACATGGGCACGGGTCATCCTTGATACAAGAATGCCAAATGCCAAACTTCATTGTGCTCAGGGAAAAGCTTCTATGGGGAACCTTAGCCATGCCCAGCTCTTGGGATTTTTCATCTGCAGGCCTTGTGCTCAGAGCAGCTGCAGGCAAGATCTCATGCTCAGTTCATTGCAGCAGGCAAAGACTCGGAGACAGGCAAAGAAAATCAAGGGGCCTGGGATCTGTAGCTCCCAATAGTGCTGATGTGCCCTGCCTTCCCTCCATCCTCAGATGGGCAAGAACGGGGCATTTGTCCACCTGTGAGCACAGCAGCACCTGCCCAGAAGACCCCCGAGTCAGGGGAGGTGCTCCTTTGCTGCAGGCCTTGACCAGAGAGGGCAGGATGCTGCTCAAGGTCCCAGAGGAGGAGTGTCCACCCTGGGATCAGACTCCAGTCTTCTGACCTCTGCCTGCCCACCCTTCTATCCTGTCCTATCACAGACAGCCTTCCTTACAGCCAACTTCATCTGCCTTATCCTCTGACAGTGTTCTCTCAGGAACAAGAGATTCAGAAGGGGAGGGGAGAACCCACGCTTGACTTCTGTCTGTGCACCTGTCAGGAGCTTCTCTCCAGTGTCTAATAACAACAATAAACCACAGCCGATGTCATGAGGGTGTGTGAGACGAGCCAGAGAAGTATAGGTGTGTGTGTGTGTTCATGGTTCAACTAGATTCATTTATTGTGCACTTGTTACACGCTCCACATGGGTCCAGGCACTGATTGCTCAACCATGGACAGCGCAGAAACAAATTACAGCATTTTATTCTGGTAGGTTAGGATCCCTCCAGGTCTCTTATCTATAAATTCATGACAGGAATCCTTGGTTCTTTCTGTTCATGTCCCCAAGACAAGATTCAAGACCTGCCCCATCTGACTCAGAAGTTGTCCCACAACTGCACATGGCTACGGGGACCTGGGTGTGTAAGCCGTGCACATGAAGATGCATGGTGGCTGCAACATGCAGGCTGGGGTTCGAGGAAGTGCATGAAAAATAAAAAGTGCATTGAATTTTTATTCAAAGGCACTGGTGACTTTGAAACGTGGTTGTCTGGGGTGATGATGAACTTTTGATGTGCTGCATTAAATCTCATGGAGTCTCAGCTTTGTCTCTCTGTTTCTGTCTTTATCTCTGTCCCTTGGAGAGAGGATCTCATTATCTGTCCCAGGCTGCCTGGAACTCTTAGCAATCCTTCTTTCTGCCTTAGTCTCCCCAGCTCTGGAATTACACACACATGTTCACACACACTACCAAACTCTACAGAGCGAACTAAATGGTTCCATAGTTCAGTGGTGTAAACCAGCAACTCATTTGTCAGACTCATAAATGCCCAAGTCCCTCAACCACAAAAGACCCTTGTGTGTGCTCAAGGACCCTGCTCACTAGGAGGTCTGGGCGTTGTTCAGGCCCACCTGTTCCCATCCCCAGTGCCCACTCTCTTAATCACTGTGGCAGGGGAGAAGTGGGTCTACTTGGCCCTCATTCATTCAGTTCACATAATAGACATATATTAGAGACACATAATAGAGAACCAGAAGCATCAATGTCCAGGGTGGTAGAAGACACTTGTCCCCTTGACTGCAGGACAAGTCACATTCTACCTTGTGCTCTGTCTGAGCCCATGGTGAACCCAGTAATGTTGGTCTGTGATTTAAATCTTGCCTAGTTTGAACCACCCCCCAGATACACAGAGAAGGTTATAACAAACAATGCCCAGGGGATCCCCATGTGTCCTGCCAAGCTGAGGGGACCCACCATGTGAGCCATCATGCACCCTACACTAAATCAAGTCTACACGTGATTTGGAATGTTCCCATCCCATTCGTTGATGATGGAATGACCCCTTGTGTGGACCTCTGAGAGCAGAAATGGCAGCAGGGGTGTGGTTCATCAGGGAAAGCCTGGCCTGGACTGGTTCAGTGAGAGGCAGTGGAGGGAGCTCAGAAGCAGAGTGCTTACCCAGCATAGAAGAACCATCCTGAGATGCCTGTGGTTTTGATGTCAGAGCCAAGAAAACAGCCTAGGTCATCGAGGCTAAGTTGTTCTCCGTTTCCTAGCGATTCTCTACTTCCATTTTGGATGGCCTTCGTCCCTGTCCAAGGTGAAGGTGGGATTTATTCCTATCAATGGGAGATCCAGCTTTCCCAATTCCCTCTGCAGAAGAGCCCTTCTTCCTCGTTATGTGTTCTTGGTAACCTGGTCAGAAGCCACTTAACCAGTCTGATAGTTGACCTTCTCAAATGTTTAGCTTGTGTGAATCTAGACAAAACTCTCCAGATAGGGAGGTGGGCAGACAGCAGGAGTGTTGATCAGTGAAGGAAGCAGTCAGCAGACATTTCTATAAATGCCCTCAGACATGCCCAGAGGTGTTTCCACAGAGGGTCTAAGGTTGGTGAAGTTGGTCATGAAGATGAGCCATCATGGGCCATCAGAACGAAACACAAGGGATGATGTCTAGAGGGTAAGAGCAATGACTGTCACAGTAGGTTCCTCCACTTACTGACCTGAATTGAGTTTCAAAGTTAAATCCACTGAGAGCAGATGAAGTGGCTTCCTTGGAAACTGAATCCTTGCAGTACCATGGTGGACAGAGCAATGCCTCCCCTCAATGGAATACTCCTTACTCAGTGGGTAGGCACCGCAGAGCAGGCTGCTCCCAACCTTAGGCAAAGGTCAAAGTTGAAGACTGGGCTTGGAAACTCAAAGTGTCTACCATCATGATGGGGAACCTCAGCCAATCACATTCTGCTTAAGGTGTGTCCTCCTGGGGCCACACAAAACAAATAAAAGATCGAAGTGCCTTGCCACTTCCTCTCTTCCTTTGCACCTGTGCCCTCGGATGAACTTTTGGGACTCTGGTGTAAGTTTTCCTTCATTCTGTTTATTAAAGCTGTATCTTTTATATTAAGCTAGTCTGGTTAATTTTTAACTACCGATCGACCTCGCCCCTTCACCATCAAGCCCTGCCACTCCCCTGGCCAGTATGGATGATAAATCAATACAAACATGGCACCCAGAGGAAGTATGGGGATGAGTACTGTGCTTAGGGTTAAAAGGGCTCTTTTTTTAATATTTATTTATTATGTATACAATATTCTTTCTATGTGTGTGCCTAGAGGCCAGGAGAGGGCACCAGACCTCGTTACAGATGGTTGTGAGCCACCATGTGGTTGCTGGGAATCGAACTCAGGACCTTTGGAAGAGTAGGCAATGCTCTTAACCACTGAGCCATCTCTCCAGCCCCGGTTAAAGGGCTCTTGGGCAGTTCCGGTCTGGAGCAAGCATGACACTGCACAACAAGGCGGTCGGACACAGTGTTATGAAAGTGTCAGTTGTGGACATCCTACTCCACCTGAGAAATGATCCTGCCTTACTATTGTCATGGAAACCTGATCCTGCCACCTTGTTGTTCTTCCCTTAGGCTGCTCATTACTCATTCCTGTAGCCTGCTGTTAACCTTCAAGGTCTCTATCATTGACAAGGCTCTCAGTGGTTCACACAAGAGGTCATTTCATCATGGAAACATGGAATGTGGCCATTATATGCTACATGTAGACTTGCTTTAGTGTGGGGTACATGATGGCTCATGTGATTGGTTCTGTTAGCCTGGGAAGAGACGCAAGGGACCCTTGGGCATTGTTTATTCAAACCTTCTCTGTTTATCTTTCCAGAGTCCATGGGAGTATACAGTAGGTGACAACTAGTATTTGACAGATCAACCTACCAGATGAGTGACTCTCTGATGGGGAGCCTCACTTGACAAAGTCATGAGTCACTGGCTGTAGAAAACAGTTTGTCTTTGTAATTTTTCTCATGAGCCACTAATAACAGCTATGGGTATTTTATCACTGCTTGTGTGTGTTTATCTCATGAAAATACTCCATCTACTGGGCACACATATAGCTATGGATGGTCAGGAAGATAATTTCTGCTTAAATTTGCAATTCTAATGAATAGAAATAAAAGGATATGTTTTATTACTCAGATTGACATAAGAAAGCAATATTATTCTTAGTCACAAAGATAGCTAATTTTAGATTTCAGAACAGAGTCAAAGCAAACTGGTTGCCCCTGGAGATGAATACCTGGTTGTCCCTAGAGACAAATACATGAGGACAATTTCTGTTTTGCTGATTCAAGGTCAGATCATGAAGCAACTTTAGTCAACATAACTTTCTCAGCTATGGACATTCGGTATGTACTCCGCAACCTCAAGGTTCAGTCAGCTAACTATTTATTGTTTAAGTCCTGAATTGCAATGTTACTTTTCTGTCTGGGAACCCTGACCACTCAAGCTATGTGCACAGCCAAGTGTTACTCACTAGAAGGTCAGTGTGACATCCCTAGCCCGAGAGAAACTGTGTGAACAGTACAGCTCCGTTTCTTATTGTTTACTCAAGCAGTGCTGTGACCCTGAAGATTTGATTCATATTTGTCCAGCGGTTTTGGATGTGAGATGAAGCCGGAGAGATATGGGAGAGGGGATGAGAGATGGAGAGAAAAGTGTTATGTAGCTGTATGGAGACAGAAATTTTCAGAAAGGGGTTTTTCAAGATGAAGTGACAGAGAAAGTTACCATTAGAAAGTGTGTACTTCCTTATTTACCCCTCAGATAGAAAAAATCTAGGTCACACTGCATTTGTGGATTTTTTTGCATACCCTGGAGGCAGCCTTGAAGCAGGCTCTCCAAAAGGCCACCAGTGATATCTAGGGGTGTTTCAGAAAAGGCAAGACTAGAATTGTTGACGAGCATCATCGGGTTCACCAGAGCTCAGATAGAGCACAAGGCAGAGTGTGATGTATTCTGAGGTCTAGGGAACCTCTGGGTCTTCTCACACCAGGGACACTGGAGCTCCTGGTTTTCAGGGTCACTAGAGTGAGAACTGAATGACTGAGCCCTGCCAGGATATCCACTACCCTCAGTTATTAAGAGAATGGGTACTGGGGACAGGAGCAGTCTCTGGGGAATGGTTAGCCCTGTGCAATGCTCTGAACTCTTAATGAGCAGGGCCCATGAGGTGAGCACACACACAGGTCATTTGTGTCTGATGAATGAGCCTCTGGTTCACAACACTACCATGGAACCATTTAGTTCACTGTGTGGAGGGTGATAGTGTTTGTGTGTGTGTATGACAGAGAGAGAGAGAGAGGAGAGAGAGAGAGAGAGAGAGAGAGAAAATAATTTCAGAGCTGGAAGACTAAAGTAGAAGGATTGCTGTGAATTCCAGGCAGCCTGGGACACATAATGAGATCCTCTTTCTCTCTCTCTCTCAGAAAGAAAGAGGGGCATGGAAAGGAGAGAGACAAAGAGGCAAAGCTGAGACTCCTTGTGATTTAACTCAGTTCATCATCATCACAAACTCAGTTCATCATCATCACAGACAACCATGTTTCTGTTTTTGTGACCACCAATGTCCAAATTCAATGCATTTTTGTGACGCACGTCATCGAACCCCAACCTGCATGCTGCAGCCACCATGCATCTTCATGTGCAAAGCTCACACTCCCAGGTCCCTATAACCATGTGCAGCTATGGAACAGCTTCTGAGTCAGATGAGACAGGTCTTGAGTCTTCTCTTGGGGACATGGACAGAAGGAATCAGGGATTCCTGGCTTGGGTTGATGTATAAGTGGTCTGGACAGATCCCTAAGCCATACGACATCATAGCTGTACTGGGTTGGTTCTGCTCTGTCCATGCCTGAGCAATCAGTGCCTGGACTAAAAGACATTTAAGGAATTGCTCAACATTTTTAGGCATCAGGGAAATCAAAACAACTCTGAGATATCATCTTATATCTATCAGAATGGCTAAGATCAAAGACACTGATGACAATTTATGCTGGAGAGGATGTGGAGTAAAGGGAACACTCCTGCATTGCCGGTGGAAATGCAAACTTGTGCAGCCACTTTGAAAATAAGTATGACAGTTTCTCAGAAAACTGGGAAGCAATCTATTCCCAGTCTGTCCAAGACCCAGCAATACCACTCTTGGGCATATACCCAAAGGATGCACATTCATACCAGTATGATATTTGCTCAACTCTGTTCATAGAAGCATTATTCATAATAGTCAGAACCTGGAAACAACCTAGATGCCCCTCAATCCATGAATGGATGAAGAAGATATGTATTTACACAATGGAATATGAATCAGCAATAAAAAACAATGACATCATGAAATCAGTAGACAAATGGATGGAACTAAGGAAAAAAATCATCCTGAGTGAAATAACCCAGACCCAGAAAGAAAAACATGGTATGTACTCACTCATAAGTAGATATTAGAGGTAGAGAAAAGGATAACCAGACTATAATGCATAACCCCTCAGAAGCTAAATAACAGGGAGGACCCTATGGGGGCAAATGGATCACCCAGGGAAAGGGAACTAGAAAACATACCCTGAGTGAATATGGGCTTAAGGAGGGGTGATGGCAAGGGGGAAGGAGAACAAGAGGGAATGGGATGGTTGATATGAGTGAGGGATGGAGAAAGAGAGCAAAGAAAAAGATGTCTTGATAGAGGGAGCCATTATGGGATTAAGGAGAAACATGGTGCTAGAGAAAGTCCCAGGAATCCACAAGAATGACCTCTTCTAAGACTCCAAGCAATAGTGGAGGGGTCCTACCCCTGTAACCAAGTGGATGACCACCATAATGGTCATCATAGAACCTTCATTCAATAACTGATGGAAGCAGATGCAGAGATCCACCACTAGGCACTGGGCTGAGCTCCTGGAGTCCAGTTAAAGAGAGGGACGAGGGATTATATGAGCAAAGGGGTCAAGACCATGATGGGGAAACCCACAGAGACAGCTGACCTAAATTAGTGGAAGCTCACAGACTCTGGACTGACAGTGGGGAACTTACACAGGACTGAACTAGGCCCTCTGAATGTGGGTGACAGTTGTGTGGCTTTGGTAGTCTTTGGGTCGACTGGTAGTGGGATCAGGATTTATCCTGAGTGCATGAACTGGCTTTTTGGAGCCCATTCCCTGTGTAGGGATACCTTGCTCAGTCCTGATACAGGAGGAAGGGGCTTAGTCCTGTCTCAACTTGATATGTCAGACTTTGGGAGGCCTTACCCTTTCTGAGGAGTGGATGGGGTGTTCAGTGGGAGAAGGAGGTGGGTGGGGAAGGGGAAGGAGGGGAAACTGTGGTTGCTATGTAAAATGAAAAAATACTTTTAAATAGAAAAATAAAACAGTCACATACTCCAAAGACCAAAAGAATAAACTAGAATCTGTAAGCAGAGGTAACTGAACATGTTTTAGCAGTGTGCACTTCAATCAGTACCTTTAAATAATTTAAGGATACTGAACACCAAAGGGGAGCATCTGCAGTTTTCTTGAAGTGTTTGCTCTTAGAGGCTTAAGAGATGGTTCAGAAGTTAAAAACACTGGCTGTCAGGTAGTGGTAGTGCATGCCTTTAATCCCAGCAGATGAGAGACCAAGGCAGACAGACAGCTCTCTGTAATTTCTAGGCCAGGCTGGTCTACAGAGTGAGTTTCAGGACAGTCATGGCTACACAGAAAAACACTGTCCTTTTTTGTTTTTGTTTTGTTTGGTTTGGTTTGGTTTTGGTTTTTGGTTTTTCGAGACAGGGTTTCCCAGTGTAACAGTCCTAGCCATCCTGGAACTAGCTCTTGTAGACCAGACTGGCCTCGAACTCACAGGGATTTAACTGCCTCTTCCTCACTAGTGCTGAAATTAAAGGTGTGTGCCACCACCACCCGGTGAAAAACCCTGTCTTGAAAACACCCGCACCCCCCCCCAAAAATCCACAACCAACAACAAGAACAAAAAAACACCACTGACTGCATTTTCAAGAATCCATGTTCAATTCCATTACCCACAGGGAGGCTTTCAACCAGCTGTTAACTCCAGTTCCTGGGGGTCTAGTGCCATCTTCTGGTCTTTGTAGGAACTACATGTTTATGCTGCACAAAATACGTGAAGACAAAATTTCCACACGAACTGAAAGAAATGCAATAAACAGTGACCTGCTTTTGTTGTTGCTGCCATCTGTTTATATGTAGAGTTCTTCAGTGTTGTCTGTTAACACTGTGAGGAAACACATCACCTAGTGAAAGAGCCTGAGCTGCCTTGAGACACTGGGACATCACCGGCCGGACTTGCTCAACTTGTTTTCTTATGTAAACCAAAATCACATGGCCAGGGGCTGCACCTCCTACAGTGAGCTGGGCTCTGCAATATCAATCATTAATCAAGAAAATGAACCTCAGACTGACCCTAAAGGACAATGTGGTGAAGATGCTGTCTTGGTTGAGGTTCCCTCTTCCCAGACGACCGTGGCTGTATCAAGTTGACATAAAACACAGATGCAATTCAGTACTTCAGAGCTAAGGCAGGGAACACTAAGGTTTTTGAAGTCAGCCTGTGCTCCAAGGCTAGATCCAGTCTCCAAGCCAACAACAAAATTGGAATCCCTAGTGCCCATCCTCTCATGAACAGCTAAGCCAAGAGGATAGAGAGCAATGATCCTTGAGCATGGCTGCCTGGCATGGCCTTGAATGTTCCTGTTTGGGTTCTGTTTATGTAATGTTTTAGATACGTCTTTTTGCCTCAAAATTCAGTACTGGAAAGGAAGACTTGAGCAATGTAACTGTCCTGGAAACAGTGAAGGTACTCCAAAGAGGCACTGTGCCTCCCTGACTGGATACAAGGAGATTGATTCAGTGCAGACCAGAAATAATGGAACCACTGCAGGAAGCTCACGCAGGCAGAGGGAAAAGACTGAAGCCAGGCGCTGGACTGAGGAAAAACTTGGCTCCCTAAAGATTCATGGAGTTCTGGTCACGTAGCAGATCACCCTGCGGGAGACACTAGGTCAGAGGGAGTGACGGTTCAGCAGTGGGCATGACCACACCTTCATCAGGATGACTTAGTTTTGCATACTTCTTGCTTTATATTTAAAACTAACTGTCATGTCAGGACCCTAAATATGGAGTGTGGTGTCACTGAACCCCATTATTTGTTCCTCTTCCCAATGTGGCCACTTGAACTAAATAGCCTTTCTCTGCTCTTTATGCTTTTTTTTTCTTCCTTCTGTTTTTGCATTGAATTTTTCAGTTTCTCATTTTCCTTCAACAAGCCTGAAACTTAAATATGAATGAACTTTATTTTTTTTTATTTTTGAAACCAATGAGCTGTTTTGTTTTCATTGAAATTTTTTGTAGAATTTTAAACCGGTAATCAAAGAATAAAGATACAGAAACTTTTACCAAAGTCTTAAAGTAACTGCGTACTTTTTCCTTGGAGTAAGGAATGTTGGCGAAGGTGTTGACATGGTGTAAACCAGAACCCAGATAGCAATACCTGGGTGCCACACCAGTACGGCAACTGTCGTTCTTCTGAGCAAGGGACGTCAGGATTAACACACAACACAACTTCAGGTTCTGCAGACAAGCCTTTATTCCACTTTCTCACACAGTACATATAGCCCTCAGCAGGGGAGGCCAAGCCAGCAAAAGCAGGAAGCTCATCACCATAACTCAGTGGCTTAGGGGTAAACATCCTTAGAAACATTGCTGAAAACAACAGGTTGTTTCTGTTTTTGTTCCTGTTTTCAACTAACCGCAAGAGTGCAAAACAGATCAAGTGGGGGTGTGAAGGCCTGTCCTCTAGGGATCTAATACCTGGGGATGCAGAAGAGGCACACAGTTGCCTGTGGAAGCCCAAAGGCAGTCAACACTAGTCCAGCCTGGTCCCCTAAGGGAACAGCACAAATAAACATGACTGCATATAGTTTGCTTCTGTCTGTTACTCTAGCCCTAACCTAAACTTAAATAACCCTAAAGCCCACCTACACATGGCCCTTTCTATACTGAAATGCTCCTGGGCTTTGTAAATGAGTTCTCTGTGTGACCTTGTGAGTGTGGCTGTTAGGACATGGGCACGTCCCTACTTGTGCCTTTATCGCTGGAGACACTGGTATAGAGTTGCCCAGCTCGAGGGTTTCTGTGATCATATCCACATGATGGCATCCTAGGAAATCAACTCTAGAATGATCTACAGGGAGCATGTCAGGACAGTGGGAAGACCCTAAGGGGAAATTATTTTTTCTGGCACCCATGTGATATCAAAGAAATGGTTTGAAATCTCTTCTGATTTCTCAAAGCTGAGGGTCTGACTGAAGCCAAGATTCCCAGTTCAGTGTGTGGCTTGAGCACATGGACATAACTGTGTCCCATTGTACAAATGGAAAGGCAAAGGAGAGAAGTTGTCAGCTCTGGTTAGAACTAGAGAAACCCTTTGTAATGGAGCCTCAGGCTAGAGGGCCCCAGGAAGTGACCTCACTTCCTTAACCATGATCCAGGTAGAACTCGGAATCCTGGTTACCAGGTCACCAGAGGCAAGGGGCAGCCTCAATTGACTCTCTTTACTGGAGACAGTTGAGCATTTAGGATGTTCTCCCACGTACAGACTTCTGGTGGCTCAGGTCACCAAAAAGCCAAGAGTCGTGGCCTTGGCCACCTTTTGAGATGTTGGGTACGGCCATTTATTCAACACCTCTGGCCGTTTTCCCTCATGGAAGCCAAGGTAACACAAGCCAGACTGTGGCAGAAAACCTTTCTGGTTCCCCCTTATCCCTGACTAGGTGTGTGTTCCTGAGAAAACACTGAGGAACATTCTTCAATGCATGGTAATGGGTTGTTAATGTCTCTAAGTTTTCATATTTAAACCTCCTTCCTTCTTTGTTCTTTCCTCAGAATCAAAAGGAGCTGGATAAACCCCTCACGTTCAATACCAACAGCCCAGACTATCTGGGAATATTCATTAGTTGTTTACCAAGAGCCTTCAAACAACAGGACACCTCGTGCATATATATATTTTTGGCCATCTACCAAAAATTTTCTACCACCTGGGAAGTGATGGACCTAATAATTGAAATGTGAGTGGCTATACACACGTACAGGCTCTCAAGCCTTCGGGTTTGGTTTTAGGACGGTGTTACTTGTTGTGATCTAGCTGCCCTCACTCCCCCGACAGGCCGCGGAACTTCCTTATGGTCTGTAATTGACAAGGATGTTTGTGTTCTTTCTGGCCCGTGGTTTTCCACTGAAGCGGTAGAGGTATAAAAGACTTTAGCTCAGGGCAAAATAAAGGTTGCTGTTCTTCCACCTGAAAAGAAGCCTCCGTGTCTCAATCCCGGCACCCCCACTCCCCCACCCGTCACCCCTCACCCCCTACCCCTGCCAGTCTCCACGCTGGCACAGCAACTCTCCTTTCTTATGCCTTGAGCTGAGCCTTTTCCCCATTGGTATCAAAGGTTCTAGACACTGTCTAGGTTTGATGGAATGAATGACACCAAGCAAGAGTCCCAAGGGGCACCCAAGAAGCCATAGCAGGGAAACCTAGAAACCAAGAAGTCTAGCAGGGAGCAGCTTAGGTTTCACCTATTGCGTGGAGATCCTTGAATAGCTGTGATATTCCTAGGAATAGCTGTGACCAGAGGCTCATTCCTAGACCCTCAGCACTGAAGTCAGAACAGTGGAAAGAGCCCTTAGCACCCTCGTCCCTTTCCCAGCTTCTCTTCCTACATCAGATTCAAGTAGCTCCCTCCAGATCTCTTGGTGGGTTGGGGACACATGAACTTAATGACACCCTCATAAAATGCCATAGGTATGGATCTTTCCGTCCTGACTGTGTGGCGGATCAGGAAAAAAAGACGTGAGTGTGCTTGGGTGAAAAGGGAGGTAAGAACCCATCTGTGGAGTGGGATGTTTGGTGGCTAGTGTTGATCCCCGTAGAGGATGGTATCAGAGACTTCAATGTGTAAGTGGAGAAAAACAGAGATCTCCAATGATCCCTTTGGTTCTGAGGAACATAGGGATGGATGAAACTTCAAGGGCCCTAGGGGAATTCATCCCCACCACAGCTCAGCCCAGTTTGCCCAGTTGGTCCTCTAAGGTACAGAAAATATCTGGAGCCCTCTCCATACAGCCCCTCACTCCTGACCACCATGCCTAGCAACAAGTGGGCTGCTCAGCATTTTCCTCATCTGAGGGACCAGTGCTGTGCTGGTGATGAAAGGCCTTGCTTCTGACTCTACTTCCCGCCAACCTGCTCCTCCTTGCAGTGCTATATTGTGGTTTCTGTCCTTGTGGCTCAGAAAACACCCCCAGGACTTTTGTGACTATCCGGACATGGCCACCGTGAAGAGGCTGGTGGATTACATAAGGTTGAATGCACCGTCCACAGAGGTTGCTATGCAAACGGAGGAGCTCCTATCAATGCTGGAGGAGCAGGAGTCCACACTAGGTGAGGAGGCCTGGGGTAGGTGCCTGGAAAGGCAGGAGGTGGTTTCGGTGATGGGTTGCACCAGGGAATTCTCCAGATGCCCTGACCTGGAGCCAGAGTTGGACACTTGTCGGGTGAGATGTCCTGTTGTGGAGAAAGGGGGCTGGGGATTTTCTGACTTGAACAGACCTGGTGTGACCAGCAAGGCCATCTCTGGGAAGTTCGTCCCATCCTAGAAACTTCTAGGACACCTCCACTAGTGGCCCATCTCTTTCTGTCTTAGATTGTGGCATCATCAGGGCAACAACACCAGAAGCCCCAGTGCTAGATGCCTCAGGAATGCAAAAGACGCTGCCTCTGAGACCAGCTTCTGCGGCAGGGCCACGGGGAGATCCGAAACCCCTAGAGAATGCTGCAGTTTGGGGACCAATTGTGCCAGAAGCTGGACCAGTACAGCTTCTGAATTTAGATCAGCCTCTGCCTGCATCATCCTATACACTCAATGTGGCTGCAGATGCCCCCACTGCCAGGCACTCATTTCCAGCGGCTGCAGTGCAATTAGGCGACCCAGAACCTGTTTCCCCTCTTCCTGATGTTGACATTTAGTTAGGTGTTTGTCACTTCCATCACCTCAAGTGCCGACACTTCCGGTTTCCAGGGCCACACATGTGCCATCAAACCATCAGGCAACTGACATAGCCACCCAGGACCTCAAGCTCTGTGTGATCTATGTGCAGTGTGGTCATGTGATCTCCGTATGCCACAGCTACATAAGCACCTGTGCACACGCGCTAGGCAGCCTTTAAAAGCTGGACACGCCCACTCCACACTCTCTTCCTGCACCAACTTCCTCAGGGCTGCGCACGTGTGTCTCTCTCTCTCTCTCAATAAACTCTTAAAGTAGGTTCCGTCGTGTGTCTTGCGATCCATTTTCGTGCCCGGTAATTTCATAGGTACTAGAAATAACCTGCTGAGTTCCACCCAGAACCAGCTCCCCATATAAGCTGTCCTTTCCCTCTTTAGAGAAAACATCTCCTTTTATTCTGTTTCTTTTTTATGGTTGTTTTCATTGTCAATATCACCTTTAATTTTGTTTAAATCTTTATTATTGTTCTGTTGTTAATCTCTCCTTTAATTTTGTTAAATTCTTTTTTAAATACAGTCTTTTCTCATTTTGCATAGTTATCTCCATTCTCACTCTCTGCCCAAATCTTTCCCTCAACCCACCCCCACCCACTCCTCAGAGAGGGTAAGGATTCCCATGGGGAGTCAACAAAGTCTGGAACATCACTTTGAGGCAGGACTAAGGTCCTTCCCCCATATCTAGGCTGACCTAGGTATCCCTCAAAGGGAATATGCTCCAAGATGCCAATATGAGCACTAAGGATAAATCCAGGTCCCACTACCAGTGACCCCACAGACTGCCCAATCCTCACTCGTAGGACCCTCAACCCTTATTCTCAAAGGGGCGAGAAGAAATTTCCTAGCAGAATATTTTCCCAGGAAGATAGTGGCATTCCCCTCTCCCACTCAGGAGATTCCAAGCACAACGTCACGTAGCTCAGCCCAGCCAGCCACCTGGTACAGGCTGATAAAGATGGCCTAACTCTGGAACAGTGGCCTTGTTCTAAGAACAAGGAAAAAGCTGACTTAGCAAAATGGGAGGGCGCAAAAGTCCTTGCACCCATGCCAAAGCAGCTTCCAAAAACCTCTTTGCAGTTATGCCTTTAAAAGTTTACCCCACAGAGGAGATGCAACTCCTCTCTCTACCTTGCTGCAAGGGAGTCATTTGGAGACAGGGGTTCCAAACGTGTTTGTATTATGCTGATTAAACCTTGCGTATTACAGTATGAGCCTTTTTGGTGGTCTCTCTCTCTCTCTCTCTCTCTCTCTCTCTCTCTCTCTGGGTGTCATAATCTGGGCACAACATTTGGTGTGTTTGCCGAGAACCCCAGAGATTCCACCAGGATGATGAATGTCTGGAGGTTTATTAGCATCTACCGGTAAGAGAGCGCTCTTGGTCTTTCGTCTCTTGCCTCTGTCTCTGTCATTTTGTCTTGTCTGTCTGACTATGGCTGCTTTGGTGTTGTACCTGTCCACCGATTTGGGATTTTGGTATTGACAGATGTTCTCTGAAGTGGATGTGCTTGTACAGAGAGACCCTGGAGAAACTAGGGATGCCTTGTGCTCCATTTCCAGACAGTGATGGATCATTTCCAGACAGGGGCCTTCTTGGCCCCGGGTCATTTCCAGACAGGGATGGGAATTCTCCCAGTCTCACGTCAGTAGACAAGGATGGGAATTCTCCCAGTCCCACGTCAGTAGATGGTCATTTGCATCTACCTCAGAGACAGCTGTTTGAGTTTCTCCCGCCTTGGGAAAAAATGTCACTATATGTCTCATTCCTGAAATTTGTCAGTCTCTTTGTGTGATGTTATGGCAATTGTTACTTTGTTTTCTTTCTCTCTTGACTTCTATCCTCGAGTATCCTAGAGCCCCTATGGAGCCCCAGCCTCTCTCCCTCAGCCTTCAGGGATGGAGAGGAGAGAGCCAAAATCTTGGGGAGCGCCCAAAAGGAACTGAGGACTGAGAGAGTAGGGAGTTCATGGCTTTGACTTGGAATGTCTTTAGGAGCCCCTACATTGGGTGGATGGTGATCCCCTGGAGTTCAGGAAACTGTTGTCTCCTGTATATTATGTTTAAGACTGGACTGACGAGGACAGAAAAAAAAATGGGACAAAACTTAAATGTGAAAATGCAGGTGACTTGACAGCAACCCATCTAGGGTCTGTATCCCTAGCCCTGAGCCAGGTCTGATGGCAGGGAACACACTGCCTGAGTGCTGAGAACTAAGCCTTGAGACTGCGGGAAATGCAATGTGGCAGAGGATCTGGGTGGGGCCTGTGGGGCTCCAAGGCCAGGGAGCAATGGCACCTGGGATAGAGCAGCCTGGATAGCTGAGACTGGCGGGGCATGCCGGGATTGAGACAAGGGGGCTTTTCAGGTGGAAGAACAGCAACCTTTATTTTGCCCAGCAACCTTTTATACCTCTACTCCTTCTGTGGAGACCCACTGCGGGTCAGGGGGAGTGAGGGCAGCTGGATCACAACAGGTGGCAAAGTCATTGTGCACCAGGCTGAGGTCAGAGGGATGCCTCTTCAGAAGGCAGGGGGTAGAGCTAGTGACTGAGAGGCCGGTTGCAGCAGAACAGGACAGCCTCTCTCTACCTCGCTATAATGGGGTCATTTGGAGACAGAGGTTCCAAACGTGTTTGTATTATGCTGATTAAACCTTGCTTATTACAGTCTGGGTCTCTCTGGTGGTCTCTCTCTGTGGGTTGTAATCTGGGCACCACACTCACAACTGTCCACCACACTCAGGGGGCCTAGTTTGGTTTTTCACAGGTTCCCCCACTGTTAATCCAGAGGCAGTAAACTCTCACTATCGCTAGCTCAGGTCAGCTGTTTCTGTGAGTTTCCTCATCATGGTCTTAACTCCTTTGCTCGTATTATCACTTCCCCCTCTTCTGGCCTGGTTTCCAGAAGCTCGGCCCAGTGCTGCGCTGTGGATCTTGTATCTGCTTCCATCAGATCTTTCTTATTGCTGTCTTCATTGTTAATATCACCTTTAATTTTGTTTAATTCATGTTGATTACTCTTTGCCTCATTAATATTGCCTTTAATTTTGTTTAATTATTTTTATTTTTTATTGCTGTGTTAAGTTTTAATTTTAATAAAATTTATTGTTTAGTCATTTTAAACTGTATGGTTCAGGGGCCTCATGTTTATTCCTTATGTAGTACAATCTCTTCATGTCTAGCTGTGGATGGCAGCTATGAGCCAAACATGTGGGTCATGGAAGGAGACCCTTGCAGGCCATCTTAGGAGCAAGGAAAAACAAGCAGTTTGTGGGGCAGAAAGTGGGCAAGTGCCAACAGTGGCACGGACTAGATGACTGTGCTCAGCATCACTTAGGGACACAGATGCTGAACTCTGATATAGTGGGGCTTGAGCACAGCGCCTCCTCCATGGGCTTCTGCTCTGCCAAGCTGGTCAGCAGGGCCATGCAGCGAAGGAAGAGGTCAGCTTAACTGTCATGGTGCTCATCATTCTCACCAACCCTGAGCCCAGAGCTGTGCACACACACTCACCACACCGTGTGACACTGTCACACCCCAGTGAACAGGTTCAAACAGGTGGCTGTCATAGAGAATTGCAAGGCTTTTCCACAATTCCAGGGTGATGAGCCAGTGACGCAGCTGAGCCCACGGACGTTTTACACGTTTGTCTGTGCGAATGGATCAAATGCAGTCTCACTGTTCACTGTGCATAGACAACCTTCCACAGGACACAACGTAGAAAGCACCATCAAAAATAGCTCACTGTTGCTGAGCCAGCACAGCTTGGATGCTGAGACTGGCGGTGCGTGTGTGTGTGTGTGTGTGTGTGTGTTTGCTGAGATTGAAACACGGAGACTTCTTTTCAGGTGGAAGAACATCAACCTTTATTTTTCCCTGAGCTAAAGCCTTTTATACCTTTAAGCAGCTGGCCGGAGACATGCTGAGCAGCCAGAGGTCAAGATCAGGGCATCATGTACTGGGAAGCTTCCGCGGAAAACCACCGGCCAGAAAGAACACAAACATCCTTGTCAGTTACGAGTACAAGGAAGTTCCGCTGTTGGTCAGAGGGCAGCCGGATCACAACAGACTGCAATCCGCATGCTAGGCATGTGAGCTGCCACTTACCAGTTAGAGGACATTGAGTGGTGTCAGTGGCCCTTTCAGGGTGTGGGGCAGGTCATTTGGGCTCTGATGAAGGAGGACCCCCACACATACCACATCACTAGGCATTTGGAAAAGGTTATATACGTCAGGTTAGTCCATGTCTCATCAAGAAGTGAGCTGTTAGCCAGGCAATAGTGTGCATGCCTTTGAACCCAGTACTTGGAAGGCACATGCAGGTGGATCTCTGTGAGTCTGAGGCCAGCCTGGTCTACATGGAGAGTTTCAGGTCAGCCAAGGCTACATAGAGAAACCCTATCTCGTAAAAACAAAAAAGTGACTTGCTCATGTTATCTAGTCACCAGAGTTAGGTATGCAATGGTTCTGGGGACTGGAGATCAGGACTGCATTAGACAGCTTGAGAGAGACCCCACCCGGGCTGCAGGCTGGGGACAGGCTTTCCAGATGAACAAGGGAGGCCTGTCCATCACAGAGAACAAAGAGGGGACAGCAGCCAGAAGTGATGTCAGCAGTGGTTGGCTGTCATCCCTACACATGGGGAAAGTGGACTAGTCCATTATCGATGTGTGCAAAGATTCAAGAAGAATCCACAGACCAGTATTAGAGCTAGTAAGTTAATTCAACAAAGCCACAAAGGAAACACTAACACACATCACAGAAAATGAACTCGCCACACAGCTGCACACCAGCCATGCACAGGGTGGACTCCAGGTAAGAGCATCGGCTCGATAGCACATCAGCAGGAAAGTGAGTAATGCTGTCATTCAAACAGCCATCGATCCTGTTACTGTCCTGTCCCTGGCTCTCCGCAGTGTACCTAGTGTTCTCTCCAGAAATACTGAAAGAAATGTAAACAATAGGTAAGAAATTATAAGAGGTAGTAAAAAAAAAAAAAAAAACCAAACTAAGGAAAGCCAAGAGATGTAGAAATGCCAGATTCGTGAGTTAAAGGACCATAACTCTTTAAATAGGTGAGACGGGACTCAGTCTGCATATCCCATGTGATGTCTATGGACAGCAGTGGGAATGTTTTGTCAATGTCCCTAGGCAGTTTCAAAGTACGCACAAAGCAATACAGATCGGGCATAGGGAGATGGCTGTCAGTATGCCACCTGCTGAGAAAGTGCAGGGACCCAAGTTTGGATCTCCAGCGTTCACATAAAAAATGATACGGTCATATACAGTTGATACCAAATGTGTTGTGTTTTGTTTTTGTTGTTTTCAGCTTGATACAAGGTAGGACCAATAGGGAAGAGAAACATTGGTTGAGAATATGCCTCTATCAGCCTGGCCTGTAGGCAAATCTGTGGAGCATTTTCTCAATTAATGCCCTTTGTGGGAAGGTTCAGCTCACTGTGGGCAGTGCCGCCCTGCACTGGTATTTGGGGTGGCATAAGAAGTCAAGCCGAGCAAGCCATGGGGATCAAGCCCATCAGCAGTGTTGTTCCATGGCCTCCACTTCAGTCCCTGCCCCCAGGTTCCTGCCTGCGTGTCTGCCCTGACTTCCCTCCATGAAGGACTGAAACCTGCAGGTGAAATAAATGCCTACTTTTCTGAACTCAGCATTCTACCACAGCAAGAGGAAAGGAGACTCCGGCACCCTAGGAGACAGCAGGGCCCCAGAGCTCACCGGCCCCCCCAGTTTTGTCAGCCAGTGAGCACTGCATTCCGTGAGAGGGTGTGGCTCAATGAAAACTAAGAGTAGAGGGATGGAGGGGGACTCGTGATGTCATACGCCTGCTCCCACCCTGGATCTCAACCTGTGGGTCGGGACCCTGTTTGGATTGAACGGTTCTTTCCCCGGGGGTCACTTAAGAACATCAGAAAGCATACGTTAAGATTCATAACAATGCCAAAATTAGAGTTACGAAACGTCAACCAAAGTACTATTATGGCTGGGTTTGCAACAGCTTGACTGAATTAAAGGATCACAGCATCAGGAAGGTTGAGA
The DNA here is from genome assembly GCF_982192425.1 of Myodes glareolus. Lineage (NCBI taxonomy): Eukaryota > Metazoa > Chordata > Mammalia > Rodentia > Cricetidae > Myodes > Myodes glareolus. The sequence goes on along the minus strand of NC_142027.1, from coordinate 100,276,453 downwards.
ACCACTGCTTTAAATGGTAGGATTACGGGTGTGCACCATCATACCCAGAAAAAAAAAAAAAAACTCTTCTGGCGGAATCTTCTCCATCATGAGCGCTGTTTTGAGCAATAGATGACTTGCCCCTGCACTGGCCTGTGGACACTCAGATTAAAAGACTAGACAGAGGCCGTGGGCTTCACACAGCCAGCGAGAACAAAAGGTCTGAGTGCACGAAGGGTTAATGAAGAGATGGTGAGACCCAAGATCAGGCTCCAGAGACCAATGGCAGTGAAAATCAAAATGCCCAGTGGGTTCTGAGATGTATATGAGGTTTTTCTTGTCTGTCTTCTGAGACCTCAGGGAAAAGATGCACAGCTTAACTAAAATTGACACAAGATTTATAGAAATGAAAACAACTGGTGAGGGAGGCCACCCTGACCTGCCTGGCTGCCTACACGTATTATTAAGCTTGAGGACCCAGGAAGTGTGGGATTGGAAGCCCAGGAAATTTACAACCCATTTCTGACCCCTTTTCCTGACATTCAGAGGTTCTGCTTAAGAGATCGATGACAGCTTCTGCGTTTTATAGGGAAAGAATCATGGTTGCTGGCAGCAAAGAGTTCTCTAAAACGGTGTCACACAACACAATACAGTGCATCGGCCTGGGTAGATTAAACTGCCCACCTGTCACAGATACCTGAGGGGAGACCCTCCATGAGGAATTGGCCTAGCTCAGATGGGCCTGTGGGTCTGTCTGTCAGGGACTCCCTTGATTGTTAACTGGTGTAGGAACTCCGCCCACTTTGGGAGGTACCATTCTCAGGCAGATGGAAATGAACTCTATAAGAAAGCTAGCTGGGTATAAGGCGGCCAGCAAGGCAGGTAGTAAGCAGCTTTCTCTACGAGCCCTGCTGTAATTGTTTGTGACGTGAGTTCCTTTGATGGAAGTAACGCTGTGTGGGACAGCAAGCAGATTCACCTTCAGATTCCTGCCTTGACTTCACTCAGCGATGGACTGGTACCTAAGTCACTTTGATTTATGTATTTATTCCTCCTAAGACGAATAAATCCTTTCCTCCCTTAAGACACTTTTGGTTAGAGGGTGTGTACCGCTGCGTGGCTGGCCTGCTCTGCCTGCCTACCAGCAACTTGCAGCCCTTCAGCACCTGCACGTGTGGGCTGCTCCTTGTTCCTTTCTCGAACAAGAACCTGCTCGGTTTGGTTTGTTTGAGTTTTGTTTAGAATTTACAGGTCAGTCACTTCAAAGCTAGTCAGACCAAAACTACAGGATCCGTGGGTGAGTCATATTGGAGCCACAGTTCCAGGATCAGCTTTGGTGGTGCAGTTGCGACATCTGCTGGCCAAACATTGTTATTGCAGTTTAAAATCACCCAACAAACTAATATGCACCCTTACCTCTCCTGCTTGATTAGTTAAGAGCCTAGGACATAAGGATGATCTCCCAAAAATTTTATTTGAGGTGAAGTACTGGATAGTTTTACATTTTAAACTAAAAAACTAATTAATTAATTAAAATTTTTGCAATTTGTAAACTACTCCCATGCCAATAGCAGATAATAACACTATCCAGGAATTTTAAAACCTTTTCATTTCTACTATGGATGGGATTTTAGAAGAAATATGTACCTACCTGGGACATATACATTCTTAACCATAGTTGCTATTAGTTTGGTAATTCATATCATATCCTTAAAAATGGTTTGATAACAGAGCCAAGAATGAGAAACTTATGGGAATGAGCAGAAGTGAGAGGTCATTTGAAACAATTCATTCCATTGAAATTGATAGCTATAAGTCATGATCCAGCTACAGAATAAGCAAGATGTGACTACCTCGCCAAATAAGGTACCAAGGCACGTGGCTAACGTAGACAAAAATCATGGGCTAATATAAGATGTAAGAGTTAATAAGAAGTCTGAGCTACTAGGCCAATCAGTTTATAATTAATGTAGACCTCTGTGTGTTTATTTGGGACTAAACGGATTGTGGGACCTGGTGGGACAGAAACCTCAGTCAATATTTTATGCAAAAGCCATTGGAAATAATTCATGTACAGTTCCCACAATCTATAATTGCCTTGGGAACTCATTCAGCCAATAGCCTTTGAGATACCAGCCCACTATGGACATGGTCTCATATACTATAAATGCAGATAAAAAGTGTGCCTGGGTCTCTTGGCTGCATTTGGTTCCAGCTCCCAGCAAATGAAGAGGACTGCCGATCACTACTCTTTCTATGAGTTTCATCCCAGATAGATAAACCTATGTTATACTCCATTCTGGACTATTGTAGAATTCTTTCGTATGCCAACAAATTGGCACCCACCATCTGGGGCATGGATCCACAAAAGACCTAAAAAAAAACTTAAGGAAAAAAAGAGGGCTTCTAGATCCACAAAAATGCAAGCCAAGCGCAGCTTCTTGGTAGCTGTATTTTTTCAGGTAAGATCTGTTTGCTGGCTGCAAGTAGCAGTGTGGCTTCTTTAAAAGCTAACTTCCTGGTTTGTGTTGGCATCATGGAACAGCTTTGGCTCTTTTGGGAGGTCCTGTTATGGAACATTTAAACGGGGTTTGTGAGCAGAATGCTACAAGTTGCTTAATAGCAACATAGACCCACTGCGTCCCTGGAGCTGGGGTGGTGAGCATGACTCATGGTGAACATACCTCTGCCATGTTGGACTGGATGGAGTCAAAAGGCAAAGCAGCCTTAGTCCTAGCCATGCCAATTAGCATTTTAAAGTGTGCTCCTGGTCAAAAAAAATTATTAAAGATATGCAATAAAGAGAGATTCAGACAAAAATAAACCTCTGAACAGGTCATAGTGTGTTTTTAAAAGGTACATAAGCTTGGGAGAGAGAGGAAAAAGAGTATAGACAGTTAATAGAACAGTAAAATAATATAAAAGAGTACATACAGTCATGGATTAAAGGGGAAAAGAAAAATAAGCCACATAAAGATGGAACACACACAGAGAGTCTGGATTATGTATACTATTGTGTTTTCTTTAAATTTTTTGACTGCAGAGAGACATTTGATCCCGGGAACTACTAAGCTAAACCAACATGTATGTTTTAAAGGTATCTTGACTTCAAAATTTGAGTATAAGGATATGTTACTTTGTAAAAGAGGTTCTGCTTTTGTTTCCACAGAATATGAGAAGCTGTGGATTCCTTACAGGCTAATGTGGTTTGATGGAACAAGACCCCCAGAAAGGTCTCCACGAATCCCTAAAAATATTTCACACAGCAAGCAGCAAGAAGCAGTTTGGAAAAAACGACACCCAAATTTCCAAAATGATTGCTTATAAATGTCTGTTTTCATTTTAAAAGGGTTGGTTATAAGTGGTAAATGGTCATAGCCAATTTCTAAAAGTAAACAAACAAATAATGGGGGTATGATATATAGAGATGAATACTTTATATTGGTAAGAACTTTGGTATATTGTCACAAATTTAAGGTTGATTTGCTACACTGTGTATATGTATTTCTGCTCTTGTTTAAGGTATTATGCTTGTGCGGCACAATATTAAATAATTTTAAAATGCAATGTATAGTTAAGAATTACAGACTAATAGTCACCTGTAATAATCGAACACTGTAGTCATGTTAGTTAGGATTTCTAGATGTACAGAGTTATATTTCAGACAGATAGGCAATCTTCAAATACTTCAAAGAACTGTAGAATATGGCATTTAAATAACTTAGGATTCTGTTGGCATGAGACATAATTGCTCCTGGCAGGACCAATCTATTCCTGGGGGACCTATTATCAGCTGAAGCTGAAGAAGAATTTACTCTGGTGGAAAAGAAAATACGTGAAGCAGATGTGGATTATGTGGATCCAAAGCTTAACTGCATCCTGGTTACAGTACCCTCTAGGGAATCCCCCTCAGAGATCTTGATGCAGAGGGAAAATATTATATTGTACTGGATATTTCTATCACATAGACAGAATAAGAAATTAAATACGAGTGAACCTGGGACCTCTGAGGGAATAGGCAGGAACCAGACGTCTCAGCAGTCCAGGTGTGAGTCTGAATCCTCAGAGGGAGTAGGCCTGAGCATTGGTCAGGGACATCAAAGAAAATAGGCAGGAACCTGGAACCTCTGTGGATCCGAGCCCAAGTCTGGGACCTCTGAGGGAGTAAGCAGGTCCTCCACAGGTCCAGGCACACCCAAGCCTAAGACCTCCAAAGCAGTAAACTGGAACCAGAAACCTTTCCAGGTCCAACTCCAACTCACAGACTTCTGCAGAAGGGAATCCAGACCAGGATTTACAGATACAGGTCGAAGCTGGTAACCTAGGCCACATTTGTCCAGAGGCAAGAACCTCCACCTTGGGCAACAAATTCCACAGGAGTGACTCTGAATGAGCTACCTAGGACAGAAAGGGCCTGAGGAAACAAGCTCTACCGGAGCAGAAGCCAGGGGCAAATCAATCCTGGGACACTGGCGGATGAGGATTGACCCAGCAACCTGACCCAGAGTCAGCCATCTCCACCAGAACCAGAGTGGGACAGAACCAGCTACCTAGGGCAGAGAGTGAACAAGCTCCACCAGGAGCATAAGCCAAGAGCAAACCCAGTTCTCGGAGTCAATCCAGTCCTGGGACACTGGTGTATCAGGACTGAGACAGTGACCAGAGTCAGCGATCTCCACCACAACAGGTCCAACTCCAAGCCAGGGACTTCTGCAGGAGGGTATCCAGACCAGGACTTATGGAAACAGGGCAAAGCTGGCAACCTAGGCCAAATAGGCCTGACACAGCAAACTGCAAGGGAGCAGAGCAAAGCACAGGAGTACTGACCTATCTCCAAGAACACCGAGTAACCAATGGGGTAACTAGAACTGTGACACTGACTGTACCACGAGGAAAACCATCTGAGCTTTGGATTCACTGGCACCTAGAAGATTATTCAACAGAATCTCAGACAGCCCCAACCACACCTGTTAGAGGAAAAGATGAGTAGAAAGGTAAGATCACATGCTACACCACAAAGAGCAACACAACACCAGTAAAACCTGAAGACCCTACAACAGCAAGACCTGAACAACCAAATATAGATGAACCAGAAGAAAATGACCTAAAAAAATAACTTCAAGAGAATGTTTGAAACTCTTAAAGATGAAATGAGAAATTCCCTTAAAGAAATTGAGGAAAAGACAAACAAAAAACTGGAAGACATCAGGAAATCACTTAAAGAAAACCAAGAAAAAGAAATAAAACATATGAAAGAAACTATTCAGGACTTGAAAACTGAAATAGAAACAGTAAAGAAAACACAAGCCAAAGGAATTATAGAAACAGAAATCATGAGAAAAAGATCAGGAACCACAAATGCAAGCATGAACAGCAGAATACGAGAGATGGAAGAGAGAATCTCAAGTGCTGAAGATACAATAGAGGAAATAGACTCATCAGTTAAAGAAAACATTAAATCTAGCAAAAGCTTAACCCAAAATATCCAGGACATATGGGACATCATAAAAAGGCCAAACCTTAGAATAATAGGTATAGAAGAAAGAGAAGTTTAACTCAAAGGCACAGAAAATTTATTTAACAAAATCATAGAAGAAAACTTTCACTACCTAAAGAAAGATATGCCTGTGAAGATACAAGAAGCTTACAGAACACCAAATAGACTGGATCCAAAAAAAGTCCTCTCGCCACATAATAATCAAAACACTAAACATACAGAGTAAAGAAAGAATATTAAGAACTGCAAAGGAAAAAAGCCAAGTAACATATAAAGGTGAGACCTATCAGAATTACACCTGACTTCTCAGTGAAGACAATGAAAGTCAGAAGGTCATGGTCAAGCATTATGCAGATATTAAGAGACCACAGATGCCAGCCCAGACTACTATACCCAGCAAAACTGTCAATCACCATAGAAGGATAAAACAAGATATTCCATGACAAATCTAGATTTCACCAATACCTAGCCACAAACCCAGCCCTACAAAAAATACTAGAAGGAAAATTCAAACCCAAGGAAGATGGCTACATCAACAAAAACACAGACAATTGAGGATCTCATAACAGCAAGTCCCAAAGAAGAAAAAAAATGTACAAATTAACATCACCAATGATGAAAACTAAATTAACAGGAGATAACAACCACTGGTCATTAATATCCCTTCTGTAATGAGCATGGAAACAGATCCCTCTGAATGAATAAATAAGAGGGAACTCTGTAGTGTAGATAGAGCAGGAAATTTATAGAATAAGAATGAATGCAATTTGGTGTAGTGTAAAAGCATTTCTTCTTGTGTGTGGTGTGGAAAATTACTAAGAGGAAAGGTTAAGAAAAACACGTAGGAAAAACACCCTTGCCATTTTGAGGTAAACATGTTTTCCAGTAAGACACAAGAGGGGCCTCACCCTTCTGTACCCGGTCAATACTGACTTGGAGTAAACATGTTTACCAAAAACATGGACACAAAAGGGACCTCACCCCTCTGTGCCTTGTCAATATCAATAGCCTAGGACATCTGGCTATCGGAAGTCAAGTAAACAAGTTGTTTACTAATATAAGTAAGACAGTCATCTCACTTTCACGATGGCCCAGGCATGCTGTTGAGAGTATCCTCCAATGCCCTGCTTTTCTAAGAGCAGACAGAATGCTTTGCTATCCCGAGAGCAGAGAGTTAAAGCCTTGTCTCCCGAGACTCTGTCACCCAAAAGCAGAGTCCAAAGGCCCTGCATTCCAAGATAAGACTAGTACCAGACCACAGACTACGTGGTCAAGAGTTGATCCAGCACTTGGTACCAGCCTGAGAGCAGGACATCAAACACCTTATCTCCTGAGAGAAGACCATTGCCAGACCACAAAGAACTATGGGGTCAAGAGTTGAGCTTTGTGATCAAGCCCCCAGTGCAGTTGGACTTCCAATCGGAAGAAACCTAGCAGTCCCTTTCAGTCCTTGACAGACAGAACAGATCAGGTCATATAATGTGTGTGTGTGTGTGTGTGTGTGTGTGTGTGTGTGTGTGTGTGTTAGCAGGATTATTTAAGTAGGGCACTTTGTAACATGTGTTTAGAGTGTGAGTTGTTAAAAAGTTATTGAAACATTAGTATTAATATTAGAACATGAAATGTTAAGGGAAATCGATATTTTAATGCGGGAGAATTGTCTGTATTCTGTCAATCGTGTTTTAAATAAACGCTGATTGGCCAGGCAGGAAGTATAGGCAGGCCAACCAGACAGGAAGTAGAGGTGGAGAGATGAGAACAGGAGAATTCTAGGAAGGAGAAAGCCCATTCCTCCAGTCCTGCGCAGATCACTGAAGAAGCAAGATGTGAGCTGCCCCACCAAAAAAGGTACCAAGCCATGTGGCTAACATAGATAAGAGTAATGGGTTAATATAAGCTACAAGAGCTAATAAGTAGCCTGAACTAATGGGCCAGTTTTATAACTTATGGAGATCTCTGTGTGATTTTCTTTGGGGCTTGCCGGCCATGGGGAACTGGGCAGGACATAAACCCCAACAAGCATGCCCCTTAATGTTACATTTTAATACAAATGTTTAATGTTTGGTATAAGTATTAGAAAATGTTAATTGGTAAGTTGCATTAAGGTTAAGAAGTGCTTCATGAATAATTGATAAGCTGAACTGAGGTTATGAAGTGGTTTTACATATTAGAATTAGTAGGATTGATAATTATGATATTGAATTGCCTCTGTGTTGCCCATCATCAATCCTCCATGCCTATTAAGATTATAAACCCCATTAATGCATTGGATATTAAAGTTGCTAGTAAAGAATCATTATAAAGACAATTCTCTTGCTTGGTCTGGTTACTCATCAATCCCTGAGGAGAAGGGCACTGAGACCTCATAGTACTACTCGCAAAAGAACCTTGAGCTGAAACCCAACAGCTCGTGACTCCTTCCTTAATGTAAATGGACTCAACTCACCTATAAAAAGGCACAGGGTAACAAATTGGATATGAAAACAGAATCTATCCTTCTTCTGCATACAAGAAATACATCTCAACCTCAAAGACAGACATCATCTCAGAGTAAAGGGTTGGGAAAAAATATACCAATCAAATGGTCCTAAGAAACAAGTGGGAATAGCTATCCTAATATCTAACAAAATAGACTTCAAGCTAAAATCAGTCAAAAGAGACAAAGAAAGTCATTTCATATTAGTCACAGGAAAAATCCATCAAGAGAAAATTTCAATACTGAACATTTATGCTCCAAATACAAGGGCACCCTCATATGTGAAAGAAACACTTCTAAAGTTTAAACCATACATTAACCCCACACACTATAGTGGGAGACTTCAACCTCCCCTATCACCACTGGACAGGTCAGTCAGACAAAACATGAACAGAAAAAGAAGAGAACTAACAGATGTTATGACTCAAATGGACTTAACAGACATCTATAGAATATCCCATCCAAACAGAAAAGAATATACCTTCTTCTCAGCACCTCATGGAACCTTCTCAAAAATTGACCACATATGGTAACAAAACAGATCTCCTTCAGTTTCACTCCAGTGGAATTTGTTGCTCAAGGTAGAGTTCCTTGCCTCAGGGCAAATTTGGACTAGGTTACCGGCTTTGACCTGTATCTTTAAATCCTGGTCTGGATTCCCTCCTACAGAAGTTGGACCTGGAAAGGTTTCTGGTTCCGGTCTACTGCCTCGGTGGTCCCAGGCTCAGGTGAGCCCAAACCCGCAGAGAACCTGCTTACTTCCTCAGAGATCCCAGACTCAGGCTCAGACCTGCAGGGGTTCCAGGTTCCTGCCTATTTTCTTTGATGTCCCAGACTAATGCCTAAACCCACAGAGGACCTGGCTCAGGCCTACTCCCTCTGAGGTCCCAGACTTGCGGCTGGTCACGCTGAGATCTCTGGTTCTTGCCTATTCCTTCGGAGGACCCAGGTTCACTCCTCAATATTGTTGTGATCCAGCTGCCCTCACTCCCCCTGATCGGCCGGAGAACTTCTTTGTGGTCTGTAATTGACAAGGATGTTTGTATTCTTTCTGGCTAGTGGATCTCCACAGAAGGAGTAGAGGTATAAAAGGTTGCTGGGCAAAATAAAGGTTGCTGTTCTTCCTCCTGAAAAGAAGCCTCTGTGTCTCAATCCTGGCACACACCCCCCCCATCGCCAGTCTTGGCTATCCAGGCTGCGCTGGCTGCAGCAAATATAGCTACAGTGCTAGAGGAATAAGACACCAGAGGGAGATCAAGGGAATACTAACTGGAAAAGAAGAAGTCAAATTCTCACAGTTTGTTGATGATATGATAGTTTACATAAGAGATCCCAAAAATTCTACAAACAAACTTCTACAACTCATAAACACTTTCATCAATGTAGCAAGATGAACTCAAAAAAAAAAATCAGTAGCCCTCCTGTACACAGATAAAAGGGCTGGGGAAGAAATCAGAGAATCAACACCTTTCACAATAGCCACAAATAGCATAAAATATCTCGGAGTAACTCTAACCAAACAAGTGGAAGACTTGTATCACAAGAACTTTAAATCTTTGAAGAAAGAAATTGAAGAAGACACCAGAAAGTGGAAAGATCTCCCGTGCTCTTGGGTAGGAAGAATTAACCTAGTAAAAATGGCAATCTTACCAAAAGCAATCTACAGTTTCAATGCAATGCTCACCAAAATCTCAGCAAAATTCTTCAAAGACCTCGAAAGATCAGTACTCAACTTCATACGGAAAAGCAAAAAACCCAGGATAACCAAAACAATCCTGTACAATAAAAGAATTTCTGGAGGCATCACAATCCCTGACTTCAAACTCTGCTACAGAGCTATAGTACCGAAAACAGCCTGGTATTGGCATAAGAACAGACAGGAGGACCAATGGAACCGAATAGAAGACCCAGATATCAATCCACACATCTTCGAACACCTGATTTTTGACAAAGAAGCAAAAAATACCAAATGGAAAAAAGAAAGCATATTTAACAAGTGGTGCTGCCATAACTGGGTATCAACATGTAGAAGAATGAAAATAGACACATATCTATCACCATGCACAAAACTCAAGTCCAAATGGTTCAAAGACCTCAACATAAAGCCAGCCACACTGAACCTCACAGAAGAGAAAGTGGGAAGTACACTTGAACACATTGGCACAGGGAATCACTTCCTAAATAGAACCTCAGCAGCACAGACACTGAGAGAAACAATTAATAAATGGAACCTCCTGAAACTGAAAAGTGTCTGTAAAACAAGGGACACAGTCAACAAGACAAAATGACAACCTACAGAATGGGAAAAGATCTTCACTAACCCCCCACATCAGACAGAGGTCTGATCTCCAAAATATACCAAGAACCCAAGAAATTGAACACAAAAAGAACACATAATCCAATAAAAAAAATGGAGTACAGACCTAAACAGAGAACTCTCAACAGAGGAATCTAAAATGGCTGAAAGACACTTAAGGAAATGTTCAACATCCTTAGTCATCAGATAGATGCAAATCAAAACAACTCTGAGATTCCATCTTACACCTGTAAGAATGGCCAAAATCAAAAACACTGATGGCAACTTATGCTGGAGAGGTTGTGGGGAAAAGGGAACACTTCTGCATTGCTGGTGGGAATGCAAGCTGGTACAGCCCCTCTGGATGTCAGTGTAGTGATTTCTCAGAAAATTAGGAAACAACCTTCCTTAAGACCCAGTAATACCACTTTGGGGTATATATCCAAAGGATGCTCAACCGTGCCACAAGGACATGAGCTCAGCTATGTTCATAGCAGCTTTGTTTGTCATAGCCAGAACCTGAAAACAAACTAAATGCCCCTCAGCTGAAGAATGGATAAGGAAAATGTGGTACATTTACACAATGGAGTATTACACAGCAGAAAAAATAACGGCATATTGAATTTTGCCAAAAAATGGATGGAGGTATAAAACATTATTTTGAGTGAAGTAAGCCAGACACAGAAAGACAATTATCACATGTACTCACTCATAGGTGGTTTAAACATAAAGCAAAGAAAGCCAGCCTTCAAACCACAATCCCAGAGACCTTAGACAACAATGAGGACACTAAGAGAGACTTACACAGATCTAATCTACATGGGAAGTTGAAAGTAGAAAAAGACAAGATCTCCTGAGTAAATTGGGAGCATGGGGACCTTGGGGGAGGGTTGAAAGGGGAGGGGAGAGGCAGGGAGGGGAGCAGAGAAAAATATAGAGCTCAAGAAATATCAATAAAAAATTTTTAAAGATCACAGAAAAATGGACCATGTTATTAGAGAAATAATTCAATCTCCCCTCTGGGTTCATTAATGGCTCCTATAAACACCTTTTCTCCCATGTCCCTCTGGGCACCTAATGCTTGTTCTAAATCAATAGCCCCGGGAGTTAAGGAAGTGTTCAAACTGTCTCTTTCTACCAACACCTCAAACCGAAACTTTCTTCTTTTCTTTCAGGCTCCTTAGCACTTGGTGGTACTTACAGAGCAAACTCCTGAGCATCTAATCACCACATCTAATTACATGGAAGAGCATATTTTCACCAATATGTTAGTAAATTACGAAGTTAACTGAGATGGTAGGCTCTTGACAACCTGGTAGTGTGAAGCAGACTGTTTCTGGACTCCATCTCCTGGATCATATCTGCCAAAGGATATACATTTCAAATGTATTTTAATAAATAAAGACTGCCTGAAGATCGAAGATTAAACAGTCCCACTGGTTAGCCTTACAGACCAGATTATGGTAACGCACGCCTTTAATCCCAGTAGCCACACTAGTTGGCATAGAAACTGGGTGATACCTTTAATGACGGTGGTGCACACCTTTAATCCCAGCCCTAGAGAAGAATATAAGACTTAGATTCTTCAGGATAAAACAGCTATTGGAATGATCTCTGTTATTTGCCAATTATCGTAGCCTGGACATTTGGTATGTATGTTTCTTGCTTGATGTTGTTCTTATTGGTTGTGGTTTTATTTTGGTGCATTATTACCCTTTCTTTCTCCTGAACAATACTTGATATCTGTTCTTATTATTTATAGTTTTGTATTAGGTTTAGAACCTTCTCATTTAGACAAAGGGGAGAAGTGTTATGAGAATTCATTTCTGCAAATAGTTTCTGGGGTACCAGTCTTAGGACATGGGTTCTGTGGGTGAGCTCTCTCATTCTCTTGGGAGGTCAGAGCAGAAACAAGCTTGTGTGGTTGTTCACATCTCCCCTGGGCAGAATAGCGGAACATGGCAGCTTCCACCTTGGCCTGTATTTGGTGAATCTGTATTTTCCCTTTGAATCCCCATAGTAAAGACTTGTAAATTCATGCTTTATACTTGTATCTACCTTTTTTTTTGCTCTCGACTATCATAAACTGGCTGACACTGAAATTCTTTTCAGCATAGAAGCCACAAATTCTGGTTTACCCCAAGTCTAGGTCCCTAAAAGCCTAGTGTTACTCATCAGGCTCCTGCATATGGCATCGTGAAACTGTGTCCTTTTCTTCTCACAAATGACACTACCACGTTGTCCTCTACTGGAAATGTTAGAGAAGGAAGGATGGAATGACTCTAAATCCTATGGTAAGTTGGAGGGGTCAACTGGAACTTAGAATGCTGGGTTTGTTTCATTTAGCATGGCTCCAGGCCTGCATGTCCACTCTGCCAGGGCAGTTAGACTTGTCATACCCCAGGACACCAAGTCACCCTGTTGAAACCAACCAGAGATCTTGAAAAGACAAGTTGCTGGAATATTGATTCAGTATAGTGGAAAGTTCATCATAGGAAAAGAAAAAAGACTCATGGTTTGGCCTCAGCCTGTAAACCAAAGGTCTGTGAATCAGGGACCCAAGCAGAGAAGGGAATATGGCGTCTTAATCATTTTTAAAAGGTCAGAATCAGACTGAGTGTGGTGGCATATCTGTTATTCTAGCACTGAGACAGCTAAGGCAGGACTGAGAATTGACAGCCAGTCTGGACACATACTGCACACTCTCTAAATTGGGAAGGGAGAGTGCAGTACTGGAGAGATGTTGTCTGAGTTTTTGTCCTGCCCAGTTCCCGCAGTCGTTAAGTACCAAAGAAATCACACAGAGGTCTATATTAGTTATAAACTGATTGGCCCAGTATCTCAGGCTTCTTATTAACTCGTACAACTTATATTAGCCCATTATTCTTACCTGTGTTAGCCACATGGATCAGTACCTTCTTCAGCGAGGTAGTCACATCTTACTTGTTCTGTGGCGGGATCCTAACTGCAGAAAAAAAAAACTTCCTTCTTCCCAGAATTCTCCTGTTCTCACTGACCCGCCTCTACTTTCCGCCTGGTTGTCCCCCCCCTATACTTCCTGCCTGGCTATTGGCCAATCAGTGTTTATTTAAAATATGATTGATAGAATACAGACCACGGTCCCACACCAGAGAGATGTCTCAGCAGTTAAGAGTTCTTGCTGCTCTTCTAGAGGCCCTGAGTTTGATTACCAACACCCATGTTGAAGGATTCACAACCAGAGGCAACTCCAGCTCCAAGAGATCCAAAACCTTTCCTACTCTTCACTGGCATCTGCACTTATATGGTATGTGTGTATGTGCACACCAGTGCAGGTGCCAACAGAGGCCAGAAGAGGGCATCAGATCCTCTTGAGCTGGAGTTAGGGTTGTTCGTAAGTCTCAACTCAACATGAATGTTGGGAACTGAATTCAGGACCTCTGCAAGAGCGGTCAATGGTCCTAACTACTCTGCCATCTCTGCCGTTGTTTATCTTTGATTTGTTATGGCGACGAAAAGCTGAGCAAGGAAACACCTGTTGCAGAGTGCATGGCATCACTTCTGACCCTCTTGCTTTTATGTTGCATCAACCTTTTTTTCAGTGTTCTCTAATTTTTTATTTTCACATGTGGATATTTTGCCGTCGTGTATTTCTGTGTACCACGTGTGTGCCTAGTGCCCACGGAGGACAGAAGAGGACATTGGAGTCCCTGGAATCTGGTGTTATAGATAGATGTAAGCTGCCACACGGGTGCTGGGAATCGAACCCGAGTCCTCTGCTACAATCCCACCTAAGTCCCAGCTTGGTGAACCCATGAGTTTATTGGGTTTATTTACAGAACAAGGTATGGGATTACCTACAGGAATGTGGGTGACCCCAAAACAACTGCATCACTGAAATGTCCCACCCCCATTATGGATGATGACCTCATGGAAGCTGCATCATGGAGTCCTCTGTCAACCTTCCATTGTTTTCTTTGTTTGTTTGTTTTGTTTATTTTTCTGAGACAGGGTTTCCTCTCTGTAGCCCCAACTGTTCTGAAATCATGCTGGCCTTGAACACACAGAGATCCCCCTGACTCTGTCTTCCAAGTGCTGGAATTAAAGGCATGTGCTGCCACCCCCACCTGGCCCACCTTTCACTTTCTATTTAGTCAAGGATATATATCCCAAGGCCCATTGCAGTTGGGGGAGTACAGGAGAGTCTTGTGGCCTTCCTCCCCTTTTCTACTGAGGACTATCAATAGCTCCATGAACAGGATTCTAAACCTGGCTATCTCTGCATCATCCTTTTCTGAGTGTCAAGACTACTGGTCTCTGTAGCTTCTAGTCCAAGGCAGCAATGGGGTAAACATGTTATGCCTAGAGGGAAGTAACTGCCTTGTTTGAGATGAAATCCATGGCTACCTACGTGCTAGACAACCATCCTACGTTCTGAGTGCAATCGGTGACATTTTAGTTGAGTAAGACTCAGTGCCTCTGAGGGAAGAACATTCCAAATAAGCAGATAAACTTCAAAGGACCTAAGACAGGACTGCAGTAGCTGAAAGGGGATCCGTCAGGGATGTGCGGCAGGCTCGCAGGCCCAGGACACCTTGGATGAGCTGCAACATCTTTGTACGTTTTAAGCAGAGGAGGGATTTGGTTTAAATCGCCGACTAGGGATGAGGGTGACCCTGTACCTAACCTGGAATTCAGGAGACAAACAAGAAAAACCCTAACATTGTGATTAGCTTGGTAGAAAGAACTGTACCATGAGGGAGAGAGGGTTTTGTGTGTGTGTGTGTGTGTGTGTGTCAATGTTAGAGCTTATATACATACCAAATATAGGCATATGTGATACACAATTTAGCTGGAGTTTATGAAAGATAGATTTGCTTTGCTTTTCCTTTTTTTAAAATTCATCTGTTTTACATCCCAGTCACAGCCCCGCCCCCTCCCCAATCCTCCCTTCCCAGTCCCTTGCCTCCATCCTCTTCCATCTCCATCCAGGAAAAGACGAGTCTTCTATGATTATCAATAAAACATGGCACATCAAGTTGCAGTAAGACTAAACACCCCCTCCCCATACACACACATATTAAGACTGAGCAAGGCAACCCAATGTGTGGAGTATGGTCCCAGAAGCCAGTAAGAGTCAGAGACGGCCCCCATTCCTGCTGTTAGGAGTCCCATAAGAGGACATTTTTTTTCTTTCTTTTGAGGCAGGCTCTCATCAGGTAGATCAGGCTGGCCTCAAATTCACAGAGATCCTCCTGTCTCTGTCTCCCAAGAGCTGGAATTAAGATTGCCTACCATGTCTGACATGTTTTTCTTTCGTAAAATGTACTTACTTGTTTGTTTTTTTATATTACTGTGTGTGTACATGATGCCTGTATGTGTGAGTGTGTGAGGGCATCCCTGTGCAAGTCAGAGGACGACTCTGGAGTCAGTTCTCTCCTTCCTTCACACAGGTCCCAGAAATCTAACCCAAACTCCGGTCCTGAGCTTTTTCATCCAGCATTTGGTTTCAACTCCAAGGCAGCAAAGGGGTAAACATGTTATGCCCAGAGGGAAGTAACTGCCTTGCAACACTTCACCTACAAAGTATTGAGATTACAGGCAAGAGCAAGTTGAGGATGAAACCCAGGACTTCCTATGGACGTAAGCATTCCACCTTCCGAGCTGCAACCCCGTGAGCAGTCTATTGAGCAATCTCACTGGCCCCTATCTTGTTTTTTTCTGTCTCCCGAAAGATACAAAACAACTCCCAGGGAACTGATTTGATCCGTTTTAGATCCTTCTCAAACTTTGGACCTGCCTGTTTTGGAGGCTGTGATAAATGGCAGGACATAGACTTTATTTATAAACAGACAACTTCCTGCGGGAGGGAGAGAAAAATGTCATTAGAAACAATTTCCCACATTGCCAGGGTTTCGGCTACAGCTAATACTTTTGTGGCAACAACAGACAAATACAGGAGCATGTTTTCAAAGGGTCGTCCTAACTCCAGGGTTATTTTTGCAGGCACAGGAAAGCTCTGTTTATTACCAAGTGCGGAAAAAGTATCAATTTAGGATCCGAAAACAAAGACCCTGGGGGTTGAGGTTTCAGAGTAGGCACAGGAAGTTGTAGGACGTAACTATAAGAAGGCTCGAGGCAAAGGGGTATAGGCCATCATTGACATGGTGTTCATCGAAACTTGGTAACTACCGAGCTCCCACCACTCTCAGGGGTTATCCCAGAACTCACTCGTTAGTGGAGAATTGACAGTTCTCGAACGTCAGCTTTTGCCGTCTCTTCTGGATATCATAGGTTTATTTTCCTCTTCTCTCCACTATGTTCCTTCACTGCTTTGGCCTAGCTCGAGACTTGTCTACTGCTAATTCTGTCTTGGATGGAGGATGTCAACTATAAACAGGACAAATGTAGTTGTCTCGGGGTGACCTAGCTGCTTAACAAGCTAACAATCCACCTGCAACCTTCCCCCCCAAAAAGCCTTCCTTGCCTCTTCCCGCTTGCATGAACTATGAAGACTCTCAGGTGGTTGAGACTATAGATCAATAGTAGAACTTAGGCCTAGTGTATGTGAAACCCTAAGTTCAACATCCAGCATTGCAGGAAGAGGAAAAAAAAATGTCTCAGCAAAGGGAAATCCAGCCTTGAAGGCCACACACCCACTCAGTCTAACTGCGGACCAACTGGATAGGTATTTCGGGTGTCCATCACCCCTCAGCCTGGCCCCTGCGGGTTAAAAGGACTTAGGGATCACGAATCTTGAAGCTGCAGCAGCCCACAGCCCCTCAGGCCTGGGTGCTTCCCAGGTAGGTAGGTCACCCTAAGGCGATGATTTAGAAGACAGCTCGCCCGTCCAGGCCACAGCCGCCCCTCCCTGCCCCGCCGCCCGCCCAAGCCGCACCCACTTGGGGGCGGTGCACCCAGGCTCAGTTCTCGGTGGGAGGACGCCGCGGCTTTAAGTAGGGGCGGGACTGAACGCCGAGCAGCAGCAGCAGCGGCGCGGCGACGAAGAGTTCGCCGGCGGTCTGGATCGGATGCTGGAGGCCAGCTGGCAGGTCCCGGTAAGCACGGGGCAGGCGGGCGAACGACCCCGGGAGATGCACGCGCCCGTGTGAGTGTCTCAGGCGTGGGGGAAGAGATCGGTGCAGCGCGGCGACTCCATAGAGGGGCGGAGAAGACTGTCCCGGCAAGGCCGAGGTCCTTCAGGCCCCACGGGAGCTCTCTTTAGCTGGATCTGCCCCACTGCAGTGTTTAGCCCTCCGCGGTGCCTGGCTGCGCTGGAGCGGACGGCGAGACGCGCAGCGCTATCGGCCGTGGGGATTGGCCCTCGGCGCTCGCCGTAGTTCAGCGGCCTGCTTGGGGGTGGTCGCTGAGAGTCCCAGGAAGGACTGGCGACAAAAGGAGGGAATCCGAAGACCGTTTGCGGCGGGAAGGGATTGAGTGAGGAGTCGCGGGGGCTGCGGCGCCCTACCAAAGCCATCCTGGCATCTGCGGGCCTCCACGCAGGCACCTGGCTCTCCGGGCCAGACGCTGAGAGTGAAGGTAGCGGTGGCTGCAGCGCCCCCTGGCGGCTCGGCGGCGCGGTGTCAAGCCAGTCGAGCGTCGTGGGCGGGGCGGACCCGACGGAGGACAGCGGACAGTGGGGCCGTTTGCCTTTTCCTTACCTGGGTAGGGACTCCGTGGGCTCGTGGGCATCCAGGCTTGAGCCCATAGCCCCCCGGAAAGTTCAAAACCTCCTTCCGGAATCCACAGGCGAAATTGGTTCTTCACCTGATGTCAGGGTCAAAGCCCAGGGGAAAGCTAGGCCGAGCCGCTGGGAGGCTTGGGTGGGGGCTTGGAAATGGCACATTTAATGGCTTCTAAGAAGAGGAATAAGTATCGCAAAAAAAAAAAACCGCGCAGATGTTGGGTCTATAGCTCAGAGGATAGGAAGCCAGCCTAGCATACCAAAGATCTTGGGTTCCATTCCCTAGAACCTCCTAAACCTGAGATGATAGTACACAAGGCTTGTCAGGAGTGGGGGTGCAGGAGGATCAAGAATCAAGGCCATCCCTACCCACACCCAGCTCCTCATCCGAGCTTCACGACATGACCTCCACAGCAGAAAAGTTAGATAAAAAGTTTGGGCAGGACGAGGGCTTCAGAAGACTGTGACCCTTAGTCTAGTTAGCAGTCCCTGGGTGTGAGGGCCCTGCAGTGTTTGGAGGAGGGACCGTGATACGAAAAGGTAAGAGTTTAGCCAAATCACCATAGCAAGGCTGATAGTCTCCTTAGCTTTGGACTTTCATTTTCTCCCTACAAACAGGGTCTCGGATATTGTGTGGGCCTGGCTGTGCTGGAGCACTCTTGAGTGCTAGGATTAAAGTCGTACTCCACCACACTCAGCTATTCTTACTTATTTATTTTTAACATGCGTTTGTTTGCATATGTGTGTTAGGCGTGCATGTGGAAGTTACAGGACAGCTGCAGGAGTCTGTCCTTCCATCCCATGGGTCACCGGGATGAAGTCAGTTCTCCAGGCTTGGCAGCAAGCATTTTTACATTATGAGCCAGGGGCCAACAGCCTGTTTCCAACTCACTGAGGTGCTCTTAAAGCATTCTTTGGGGCCAGTGAGGTAGGTGGTGCTTGGGGTAAAGGTCAGATGACCTGAGCTCAGTCCCCAAGACCCATATGGTGGACAGAAGGAAGGGAGTTCCCCAAGTTGTCCCCTGACCTCTGCATGTGCAGTGTTGCACACACCTCCCTCGGCCCCAGTAAGTAAACGTAGTGATAAGAAGAAGCATTCTCTGAGTGTATTCTGTGCTTCGGCTGCAGATAAAATCTACAACTTCCTGGACACTTGAGGGTCTTGGAGGTGATGCAGAGGAAAATGGTTTACTTATTTCTTTAATTATTTACACAGTGCTGGTGATGGAACCCAGGACAAGGGCTCTACCACAGTGTGTGTATTTTCTTTTGACACAGGGTCTCATGTAGCTCTGGCTGGCTTGGAACTTACTATGTGGACCAGGCTGGCCAGTCTCCTGCATTTCCCACCAAGCCCAGATTATATATATATATATATGTATATATATATATATATATGTATATATGTATATATATATATACACACACACACACATATGTATATATGTATTGCACATACATGTATGTGTGTGTACACGCACAGAGATATATAATTTTTGGCTTTTTGAGACAGGGTTTCTCTATAGCTTTTCGAGCCTGTTCTGGAATTTGCTCTGGAATTTGCTCTGAAGACCCTGTTGACCACAAACTCACAGACATCTGCCTGCCTCTGCCTCTGCATGCTGGGATTAAAGGTGTGCACCACCACCACCCAACTTGTTTTTTATATTTTTAAAAAGTATTGGGGGGTTGTTGAAGAATGATGAGCCCAAATCCGTCAGAATTTACACTTCAGCATTTATGAATACTTTTATTGGACACATCTGTTATCATTCATGCATATGTTTGTGACTCCTTCCTGAATACAGAACTGGGTCACTATGGTAGACATTTAGACAAACTAAAATATTTACACATTTGGAGATGGCATATCATGTATCCCAGGCTCCTCTCTCTACCTCTCAAGTGTTGGTATTACAACCTCTGCTTTATGCATTGCTGGGGGTCAAACCTTGGGCTTGCCTATTAGGCAAACCCTATCTCTGGACCCCAGCCCTAACTCTCCCTCTATTTTCTACAGCTCTTTATACAAAATATTTGTCAGTCTCTGGTTTAGGGAAAGAAGGATATATAATGGGAAAGACCTATGTTTAAAAAAAAAAGGTTTAAACAATGGATTTGGGTAAACTTTATATTGAAATACTGTGTCCAAAACAAACAAAAACAACCTGCAGAGAACAGTGTATTAATCTGGATTACTGTAAAATTATTTTGGGAAGGGGAAGTGAGATGGCTCAGCAGGTAAAATTTCTTGGCACAATCCCTGACACCTGAGCTCAATTCCCTGGACTTCTGTGAAGTTCCTTCAACCTCCACACATCTGTCAAGACACCGGGGTCTCTCCCAGAGAGTGAATAAACAAATGTAATTTTTGAAGATACTTGGGTAAAATCTTTCCCAGATTATAAGCCTGTGTCATTGAAAGCTGCTAATGGGATGTTTGTTTTCACAGGCTGGGTGAGCTCATGGACTTCGTGCTTTAGTTTTGAGAAAGAAACAAATACAGAAGAAAGATGGCGTTTGTTGCAACCCAGGGGGCCACGGTGGTCGACCAAACCACTCTGATGAAGAAATACCTTCAGTTTGTGGCAGCTCTCACAGATGTAAATACACGTGAGTCGATCCTTTTTGACACATTGGGATAAATCACAACCTTAATGTTTGTCCTTGGTTTCCCCCTTGCTACCTTGTGGAGAAGCAAAGTGATGAACAATATTGCTGGAGCCCCAGAGAGGCACAAGTGTGTATGTGTGTGCCTGTGTGTGTCTGTATCCTTGTCTGTGCATGCACATGTGAGTCTGAGGATGGGTGTGGCGTGACTGGTGATAGGGACCTAGCCATGTGCCTTCTTCCAGGCTGTGACAGTCAAACTGATAAGATCTGATTGCTTCTCTTTCTTAAGTCCAGTGATTTTTTTTTTTTTTTTTTTTGGAAAGCCTCCTTAAGGTAGTTTCAATAACATGATGGTTTGTTTTGCCATTTATAGCTGATGAAACGAAGTTGAAAATGATGCAGGAAGTGAGTGAAAACTTTGAGGTATGAATTTTATGCTTTGCCTTTTTAAAAAATTACACTTACTTTGTTTTTGGACTGTGTGTTTACCTGTACATGCCATGGTGCTATGTGCTGTTCTCAGGGCGATCTAGGGAGAGGACTCTGTTCTTTCCTTCCATCATGTGGACCTAGGGATTGAACTCAGGCCATTTTGATGGCCCTGCAGTTTTGTTTCCTGGGCTTTCTATTTTTACACTCAGTGTTTATTAATATTTGCTATCTTACTGTGTGTAAGATGTGTGTGGGATGCACATGCCACCACCGTGTTTGCATGGAAGTCAGGGACAGCATTGTGGAGTGGTTCTCTCCTACCTTTATGTGGGTTCTGGGCGTCAAACTCAGGTTTTCAGCTTGTTGATCTGGGTGACAACTTGGTCTGCGAGTCATCTTCCAGCCCTCCAGTCAGTCTTTCTGAAAGTTGTCTTGTCTTTAGTCGCTGTTACTTCTCATGGTGTGGGGAGGGTACAGAAGCGCTGCAGTGCACAGGTGATGTCACAGCACACTGTGGGAAATGGTTTTCTCCTCCGTCTTCACCTTTACATAGGCTCTGGGGACTGAACTCGGGGCTTCAGGCGTATGTGGCAGGCACTTCCACTGCTGAGCCATCTGTTGAGCCCAGTCGATCCTTTTTCTGTTACTGACTCAGAGGTCACTGATAGCAAAGGCTAGCCCGTGATAGCATACTCCTGTAATTCCAGCAGTGGGAAAGCTGGAGCAGGAGGACTGGCAGTAACCATTCAGTGCCAGCCTGTGCTATATGAACATATGAACAGTTCTGTGCCACCTGGGCTATATGTACAGCTTAGTGCCAGCTTGAGCTATATGTACAGCTCTATGCCAGCCTGGACTATATGTACAGCTCTATGCCAGCCTGGGCTATATGTACAGCTCTGTGCCAGCCTGGACTATATGTACAGCTCTGTGCCAGCCTGGGCTGTATGCACAACTCTGTGCAGCCTGGACTATATGTACAACTCTGTGATAGCCTAGGCTGTATGTACAGCCCAATAACAGCCTGGGATATAGTGTGAAAGTATTTGGGAAGAAGGTTTTTTTTTTTGTTTTTCCCTAAACACTTATTTTGTGTCTGTGTGTACTTGGGCACATATGTCCCATGAGGTGCATGTACAGCTTAACGGACTTCTACATGCACCTCTACAGTGTGGGTTCTCCTTTAGGCTTGGCAATAAGTGTCTTTACCCTCTGTGCTGCTTACCGTGCCCCATAGAGTCTAGGCAACTGTGGTCTTTCAGCAGGAATAGAAACCATTCAGGATATTGCCATCGTCATGGTGGCAGTCTCAATGTCATGTGCAGGTTGTTGGCTTTGTTTCGGTTGCTGTGCTGTGGCATTTTTATTTTTAAGGGGGCTCTCTTTACATGTTTTCACTCGAACGCATTCAAGCTTGTGTTGTGGTTGGTTGTGTTCAGGTGAGTGCTCATCTGACATGATGGGCTGCCTGTCATTTCTGACTCTAGTGCTTCAGATGTCTGTCACCTTAATAAAGACGTGTTCCCTTCTGGGTTTCTTGTATTTGTACGATTTTATATTGTCCCACAGATCGCTCAGACTCTGCCTGCAATTGGCCTTTGATTTGTTTTTACACTGGAAAAATATTGATTGCTCTTGTAAACAACAACAAAACCCAACAAAGACCTTTGATTTTATGTGTATCTGTATGAATACCCAGGTGTGTGCATGAGTACCACATGCATGCAGTGCCTGTGGGGGCCGGAAGAAAGCGTCAGTCCCTCGAGTTAAAGGAGCTTGTGGAAGCCATGTAGGTTTAAGAAAGTCAGTCCAGGCTCCCTGCAGGAATAATAAACTCTCCCAGGTGGTGGTTGTGCGTGCCTTTAATCCCAGCACTCAGGAGGCAGAAATGGGGATCTCTGTGAATTCAAAGCCAGCCTATTCTACAGAGAAAGTAACAGGACAGCCAGGACTAAAACCAAAAAAAAAAAAAAAAAAAGTAAGATCTCTTAACGGCTGAGTCATTCTTGATTTAACTTTAAGGATACTATCATAAACTTTATTTTCAATTTGTTCTCCACATGTTTCTAAAGTCACTTTAGTTCTAGTTTTTCATTGTGCTCCCTAGATTTCATTTCCCTGCATAGTCCCTGTTTATTTGTTCACACGTTCTCTTATGCTTTTGGTTTCACTTTGTGAACAACTGGGCATTGAATGACTGGAATGCATTCTGAGAATTGTGTCATTGGTCAGATCTGTTATTTGAGCATCATTGAGTATACTCACAGACATAGATGGGATAGGTCAGTCAGTCAGCATAGCCTCTAGAAAATTACAATTGTACCCATGTTTGAATATGCAAGTATGTGCACAGACATGCATGCCATGACCCATGTGCAGAGGCTAGAGGGCAACTTGAAGGAGTTGGTTCTCTCTCACTGTGTGATTCCCTGGAAGGTGCTGTTCAATGACCAGTACCTTTCCCTGTGAGCTGTCTCACCAGCCTGCCTCTTCATATGATCAAAATCTATGTGGCTCCTGCCAATGTGTAACACAGCGAACTGTTTGACAGAGACTTTGAAAGACACATATATTGAAATAATGATGACAAGCCCCTAGTGACATCTGCTTATGTATCCCAGTCAGACAGCGTCATGAGACTGTCTCAGAAAATCAGAAAGTCTGTAGCCAATTGAGCCGACCCAGTTCCTTTCCTGGCGGGAACGTGGAGTGTAAGGATTGGAGCAGTCACGCCCTTGGGAGTGTAGGCAGCCTATGGGATGCCCTGAGGGACTTTCAAGGCAATTTTCTTGCAGATAATCATTGTCTCCAGTTCAGTGCTGTCCCCAGCCTTGGCTCCAGGAAGATCTGCAGGGTGTTTGGGAAGCCCCAGGACACAGTGGCCAGAGTTCATGCTGGCCAGGTAATTTTGTCCATCTGCCCCAAACTGCAAAATAAGGAACCTGTGAATGAGGCCTTGTGTAGAGTCAAGCTTAGTTCTCTGACCAACAGAAGACCCATACCTCAGAGACGTGGGGCTTCACTGTGTTTAATGCAGGTGAATTTGGAGACACAGTGGCTTGTCCCATAGCTGCTGACTCAGATACATCCACAGTTGCTGCCTGGACAAATGGCAGCCTGCATTTCTGAGGGCTTCCCCTGTCCACATCCCCACCACATCACGTGTAGTATGAATCTCCCATCCCGCATGTCTTTATAAAGAACGAAGAGGCTACAGACGCACAGTGGAGTTAACCCAGAACCACAGTGTTTGCTCTGGGCTTTAACCACTGCACAGAATGGCGCGTGCTGCACTTTATCTGAGAGCAGCATGGACCTGTTGACATCTCACTGCCACAAGGACATGGGCATTGCCCTGGATGCTCTGATGCCTGTGACACCACAGGCTGATAGGCGGGACTTTCTTGGGCTCCTTTAGGATGTTACAGGACCACTGTCATGTGTGGTTCATCATTATGTGGTACCTATTAGTTTTATATTGACTGCTGTAAAAGTCTTATCTTTTTTGAGACAGTGCCTCATTCTGTAGCCGTGGCTGGTCTATAACTCAGTATGAGAGGGGGCTGGCCTGAAACTCAGAGATCTGCTTGCCTCTGCCTCTCCAGTCCTGGGATTAAAGGGTTTTTACCACTATTTGTGGCTAATACGTTAGTATTGTCCAAAGATAATTTATTTTACGTGTATGAGTGTTTCTATAAGTGAGGACCTACATGACACCCCTCCCCATCCCCACCCCCCAGTATCTGGCTTTATAACACAGAACAGCCTCTAACTCATGATCCTCCTGCCTCATCCTTGTTCTAGGTTACAGGCATGCACCTAGCTGACTGGCTTTGGAAGTTAGTCTTGAACGTTCAGTATTTTTCAGAGCATTGACATTTTTTCTTTGCTTTGCTTGAATTTATTATTTACTTTTGTTCAAATTACATTTCTGTGTGTACTTGGAGTTTGCATGTGGAACTCAAAGGATAGTTGGCAGGTTGTTCTCTCCTACCATGTGGGTCCCAGGGATTGAACTTGGCTCATCATGTGTAGCAGAAAGTTCATCAACCCTAAATGCCTTATAACCTGATGTATACTAGAACAGTGTGCCAGGTGGTGTGATCCACATGTAGTGTACACATGGCTTCTTAAAACACTGTCTCTTTATGGAGAGAATATTCAGAATCCTTTTAGTGCCTCTGTCTGTCTGTCTGTCTGTCTGTCTATCTATCTTTATTTATTTATTTATTTATTTATTTTTGGGTTTTTCAAGACAGGGTTTCTCTGTAGCTTTGGAGCCTGTCCTGGAACTAACTCTTGTAGACCAGGCTGGCCTGACTCACAGAGATCTGCCTGCCTCTGCCTCCCAAGTGCTGGGATTAAAGGTGTGCACCACCACCGCCCAGCTTCCTTTATTTTTATTATTATCACTTGCCTTTTTCTTTTTTCCTTAAACAGAGTCTCGCTATAGAGTCCTGACTATCCTGGAACTCACTGTGTAGGCAAGGCTGGTCTAGAACTCATAGACATTCACATGCCTCTACCTCCCAAATACAGGGATGATTGGCACTTTCAGAGATACAGAATGTTGTTTTTGATAGTCACCCCACCCTGAAGCAGTGAGCCAGAATTTGTTCCTCCTATTGGTTCACCTTCCCTGTCTCTCTTCTGTTTTCTTTCCAGCCTAGTTAGTATTTTTTGCTCAGGTTATATGAGTTCAGCCTTTAACATGAGTGAGGCTGTAGAACTTTTATGAGCAGCTTGTTTCGTTTAGCGTGGTGATTGTGCGTGCTGTTCTCTTTTCCCCAGCGGACAGGAGCGGATCAGACTTTTTGTTTGTTTTGAATGGTTGAGAATTGTAGTTCACTGTATTTATGCACCACATATGTTGAGCCAGTCATCCTTCGACAGACATGTCCATTGCTGTAATTTCTTGGCTCTTATGCATTGTGCTGTGGTGAACATGGGAGGAAAGCAAGCTATTGTGTCGTGCGGTGCTGGGAACCGAACCCAGAACCTCAGGCCAGCTAGGCAAATGCTTGGCCATTGAGTTGTGTATCGTGTGTGTGTGTGTGTGTGTGTGTGTGTGTGTGTGTGTGTGTGTGTGTGTACACACTACATATTTGTGGATCACTGTCGAGTCCAGAAGAGGATGCTGAATCTCCTCAAGCTGGAGTTACAGGCAGTTGATATCTACCTGCCATGGGTGCTGGGAACCAAACTCAGGTCCCAGAGAAAGAGAAAGGCAGATACTTAACTTGTGAGCCGTCTTTGGTACCCCCTACCATATCCAATTTTAATAGTAAATTTTAGTATTTAATTCTCTTTATTATACTTCAGATCTGAATTTATTTAGTATGGTGTTATCTCAGAAGCACCTGAAAGCACTGGGGATTACTGTCGATCTGGAAATGTTTAGATGTCTCAGTGGTTAACAGTGTATACAGCTCTTGCAGAAGACTGGCCTGGGTTTGGTTCTAGCTTACAGTGCCTTGTAACTCCAGTTCCAAGGGATCCGATGCTTTCTTGTGGCCTCCTTGGAAACTTGAATGCATGTGGTAGTGCACATAAAACCTCATGCAGGCACAAACATGGATTGAAAAAAATTCATGTTTTGTAAAAACAAACAAAAAACTTTTCTTTTGAGATTGTTGTGTGAGTTCAAAATGAAAATAAGCACATAACTTACTATGCCTTTTTTCATTGCCACCTAGAATGTCACGTCGTCTCCTCAGTATTCTACATTCCTGGAACACATCATCCCTCGATTTCTTACGTTTCTCCAAGATGGAGAAGTCCAGTTTCTTCAGGAGAAGCCAGCCCAGGTAATCTGTTCACAGTAGCAGGGAAAGAAAAATGGCACGTGGAGGATCAGAAGTGAAAATGAATAAAACAGTGTAATAAAATCAAAGAATGGAAGGTTCACCCAAGAGTGAAAGAGGTTTTGTCATCAGGGTAACCAGTCAGGACTGCTATCTCCTTGACTTTATTCATCTCTTCTGTGGGTTCAGTTATTTGTATCTGCCAGCCGGGTGTGTGTGTGTGTGTGTGTGTGTGTGTGTGTGAGAGTGTGTATGCGAGTGTGTATGCGGATTAGTCAGTTGGGCACCAAAGAGGGCTGGTGAGATCACTCAGCAGACAAAAGTGCTGGCCACCAAGCCTGAGAACCAGAGTTCAGTCTGAGACTCACGTGACAGAAGGGGAGACCTGACCCCTGAAGGTTGTCCTGTAGCCTCTACATGTGCACTGTGATATGCACGTGTCCACGTATAATAAATCAATCAAACAATTGTTACTGAAGAGCTGACTCAGTGATTGTCTATGCTACTCTTGTAGAGGGCCAGTGTTCAGTTCCCAGCACCCAGGCAAGATGGCTCAAAACTGCTCTCAAACCAGCCAGACCTGGTATCTCTGGCTTCCTTTGGCACCTGCACACACCTGAACAATTTTAAAAAAAAGGAATTCTATAGTTCAGCATCACCTCCCAGTACCTCTGACCACATAAGCAACGTAGACTACTATGCCATTGTTTTCTCTGTGTCAGCTTTTACTTCTTAAAGAATCTGAGAACAGTTGCTGTGATGCTGGGGAGGTTTGTCGATAGCTGGAGCATTTTTTGGTTGTACCCGAGAGCTCCAGTACTTGAATGGCATCATAGTTTAGAGTTGCTGTACAGAATTCAGAGGTCTTAGTGCAACATGACTGAAACACACCCTTGGGCTCTCAAGAACAGGAGATGAGTGTCAGGGGAACCCTGAAATTAGTTATTTTGTGTTTTTTGCATTTTTTTTACTCTATTAAGGATTTTTTTTTTCAGTCAAAACCGAAAAAAGAATGTGTATGGGTGTTCTGCCTGCATGTATGTCTATATATCACAAGCATGTCTGGTGCCTATGGAGGCCAGAAGAAGGTACTGCATTCCCTAGAACTGGAGTTATAGATGGTTGTGAGCCACTGCGTGTGTCCTGGGATTATAACCCAGGTTCTCTGGAAGAGCAGCTAGTTAGTGTTCTTAATTGCTAAGCAATCTCTAGCCCAAAAGATGTATTTTATTACTAATTATGTGTCTGTGTGCATGAATACATTTGAATTCAGGGTTCCTTGGAAGTCAGAAGTGGGTGTTGGGTTTTGTGGAGCTGGAGTCACAGGTGGTTGAGAGTCACCTGATGGGTGCTGGAACTAAACTCCTGTCCTCTGCTGAGTCATCTCTCCGGCCCCTTCTCTTTCCTCTCTTAAAAGTCTATGTTTGCTCTTTGGTTTCATCCTACTCAATCCTCACAGTTGTGTCTTGTGCTGGGAGTACTGGTGAGGTTGTAAAAACCACAGTGGACTTTGTTCCATAGTTACGGAGTTACGGAAGATGAATGGTCTGCACACATACTGTGGGTCACATGTGAATTTGCAGGTCTCTAAAGGTCAAATTCCTCTTAGGTGATAGTTGCTGGTGCTGGGTACAGTCAGCCATGTGACGAATGTGTAAGGTTAAACAGTGAGTTTGGAACTTCTGTGTTTTACGTTTGTGTCTTTTTGTCAGCAACTGCGGAAGCTAGTTCTCGAAATACTTCACAGGATACCGACCAACGAGCATCTTCGTCCTCATACGAAAAACGTTCTGTCTGTGATGTTTCGATTTTTAGAGGTAATCTTTGAGAATTCTCTTAACAGCCATGTTTAAAACATTCCATGATTTTTCTTGTGATAAATCCAGTCTTCTACGACTCACTAAAGATCTGCTTAAATGAGGTTACACAGAGAAGTCCTGTCCAAAAAAAAAACAAGATCTGCTTAAATGAGTGAAATTTTTCTTTTTTTTTTTTTTGTTTTTTTTTTTTGGTTGTTGTTGTTGTTGTTTTGAAATTTTTCTTAATGTAATTCAGAAAGACTACATAATTGAAGATGTTTTTGGTTTTTGTTTTTTGTTTTTAATGACAGTCTCACAATGCAGCCCAAGCAGACCTGGAACTCCCTATTTAGACCAGGCTGGCCTTGAACTCAGAGATTCACCAGCTTCTGCCTCCTGAGTCAGTGCTGGGATTGAAAGTGTTTGCCAACACACCTGGCCCTTTTTTCTTTATGAGACAAGGTCTCACTGTGTAACCCTGGCCTGCCTGGAACATGTTGAGTAGACCAGGTTGGCCTGCCCTTGTCTCTCAGGTGGTTGGGATTAAAGGCATGTGCCACCATGTTCAGAAAGACCTTAGATTTCTAGGTGAATGTGTTTGCTATATTTTTGTTTTCTCCTGTCTTGACATGTTTAGAGTCCCATTGTGCCTCAGACCCTTGAGAAGATAAGCTTTCTTAGAAGACAGTCTTGGGATCTTGCCTCAGCTCTGCCGTTCATAGCTGACCACATTGGCCGCATCACACATGATCTCTGAGACTCTGTGACCTCGAGGGTAGAACATGGCTGGTCCCTCCCTCACAGAGCAGAGCATGGGCCTGCACTTAGCACCTCCAGTCCATAGAGGCTTCTCAGTAGCTGATTGTTTTTCCTTTGTCTTTTGACAACATGGATTGAGCATCCGTGACCCCAAATATTTGGGAATGGGAATATTGGGGATTTTTATTTTATTTTGAGTTTTGGAGTATTTGTATATACATATCAGGATATTTTAGGGCTACAGTCTGAGCCTGAATGTGAAGTTTGGTAGATTATCACTGGCACCTTCTGCAGGTAGCTTGAAGGTAATTTTATAAAGCCTTTTTTACAACATCTGTGTTCGTTTTGACTTAAAACCATTATGTGAAGTCAGGCATAGATTTTCCTAGTTGTGTTATCTTGTCAGGTGCTCAAAAGCTTTAGGAATTCAGAGCAGTTCAGGTTTTGAGTTTTTGGATCAGGAATGTGCAACCTGTATTTCCAAGCAGTGAGCCATTTTTTGTTGTTGGTTTCAGGCAGGATGTCATTTAGCTGCTAAAGCATCACATCAATTCAGGCTTGTTATGGTGGCACACCCCTCTAATACCAGCATTTGGAGAGAGAGACAGAGTGCTCTCATTGAGTTAAAGGCTAGCCTGGTAGAGTGCCTAGCATGCATGAAACCCTGGGTGTTCCATCCTTAATATCACATAAACCAGGCTAGGTGAAGCACAGTTCTTATCCCAGCACTCAGGAGTTCAAGGTCACCCTTAGACACAATGAGTTCAGATCAGGCCTAGGATACATGAGCCCCTATATCGAAAGGGAGGAAGAGGCAGTAATTCATGCATGTCTTGCCTCTGTGTCATATACGCTAGGTCACCTTTCTCCGAGTTACCCTAACACGTTGGTGGGATGCGGCTCAGATGGCCCAAAGGACTGTTGCTCTCTCTGTCTAAGACTGCTGGATCTGGGAACTGCGTTTCAGCAGATCAAACAAGCTGATTGATTCAGGAAGAGAAACACGTAGAAAATGCCTGGATGGTTTATTTTTGTTTTTGTGAGACAGTCTCACTATGTAGTCTTGGTTGGTCTGGAACTCACTGTGTAGATCAGGCTAGCCCTTAACTCTGCTTGCCTCTGCCTCCCAAGTACTGGGATTAAGGGCGTGCACCACCATTTCCATCAATAGTTTATCTTAATCTTGAGATTAAAATGTGTTCAAAAATGTAACTTGATTTTTTTCTGTTGTTGTTTAAAGACTGAAAATGAAGAAAATGTTCTTATTTGTCTAAGAATAATTATTGAACTGCACAAACAGTTCAGGCCACCAATCACGCAAGAAGTAAGTTGTTACCCCTCTCTCTCTCTCTCTCTCTCTCTCTCTCTGTCTCTCTCTCTCTCTGTCTGTCTCTCTGTGTGTGGGTGTATGTGTGTGTGTACAAATGTGATATGGCATGTCCTTGGTATTCAGAGGTCAATTTGGGGTGGTTGGATCTCTCCTATTACTTGGGTCCCAGGAAATAAATTCAGATTGTTAGACTTGGTAGCAACTACCTTTACTTTGTGAGCCATCTTGCTGGTCTTTACTCTTACATGAGTTGACTGGCCCTTTCCCTTACATGAGTCTACTGAACAAGTACTGTGTAGAAAATAGAGCCTCATTCGGAGAAATTCTGTATCCCCTACTTCCCTCTGCTCCTTGTCTTGTGCCGAGTAATATAAAGGCCTTTTCATGAAGCACATAGCACACTTTGAGGATATTCCTGCTCCATGCTCCACTGTTCTCCCTCTTTAGAGCTGTCTTTATGATTTCTGTTTGCATGAGTGCAGATATCTCCCTGGATTTTCTCAGTAGCTGGAGTGCAGTAACTGACCAGGGTACTGGGTTAGCTCAAGCTCTTATATGGTGGACTGGATTTGGGTAAGAAGGATAAAGGGGAATTCTGAAGTTGGAGCTGGTTTGATCTCAGTTCTGTAGCCCAGCAGCAGAGCGATGCTGGGTAAACTGTAGCTTTGGGGGGCCAAGTTCTTTGCCTTGTAAATGACATGTGTGCAGATGTCCATGGAGGACAGAATCCTTTGAAGATGGGTTTACGGGTGGTATAAGCCACCCTGCGTGGGTGTTGGGAACTGAATTCATGTTGGGAACTGAATTCACGTTCTTTGCAAGCAGGAATTGCCCTGAATCCCTTCTCCGGCCTTGATTTTCTTTTTATGAGCATATTTCTGGGCACTTAAAGTCTTAGTCGTTTTTTTTTTTTTTCTCCCTTTTTTTGTCTTTTATTTTGAGACCAGGTTTCTCTGTGTAGTCCGGGTTGTCTTGGAACTCACTTTGTAGCCCAGGCTGACTTCGAACTCACAGAGATCAACCTACCTCTGCCTTCCTGAGTTCTGGGATTAAAGGTGTGCACTACCACTGCCCAATTCAAATTTTCTTCTTACTGGCTATTGCCAAATATTTTTCGTTTATGGACCAGGTTATTCAGTTAACTAGGTTTTTAGAAGCGGGGTTACTGAGTCAGAGTACAGTTCCAATGCTTCACATGTGCTCAGACTGATTCTGGGAAGCCTGGTTGGTTTGATTTCCTTGGTGGTATAAGAGTCTCTATTCTTGCATCATCTCAGACATGTGTTTATTCATTTACACGTGAGTTTATTCATTTTATTTTTAAAATACACGTGTGCCATCTTGATGGATGTGTAGCGTATGTGTGGTTGCCATCTGAGATGAGAAAAGAGTGCTGGATCTTCCAGAACTGAAGTTACATAGGCAGTTGTGAGCTGCCAGTTACATGGATGCTGGGGATCCAGTCTGGTTCCTCCATGAGAGCAGCCAACCCACAATTCACTGTTTTCTGAAGAGCATGTTTCTGAGATAGAAAATTGGTTTCTGTTTATCAGTGTCTTTCGGTCTCATTTTTTTCTTCCTCTTTGTGTGTGTGTTTGTGTTTGTTTTGTTTATGTCCATTGCCCATTTGTGTCTTGCCTGATAGTTACTACCTTTTAATATCATCAAAAAGGTATTTGTGGGGTGGGAGTGGCGAGTGTGCCTAAGCACATGTGTGAAGTTCAGAGCACAACTCGGGCGTGTCTTCAGGGGTCAGTGAGGTGTCAGGCTTGAATAGTAAGCGCCTTTACCCCCTGAGCTGGCACTGACCTTGTAAGTATATTCTCAAAGCGTTTCTGGTTTTTGTTTTTAGATTCATCACTTTTTGGATTTTGTGAAACAGATTTACAAGGAGCTTCCAAAAGTAGTGGTATGTTTGTGTTAAAGCTTGAATTTATTGCTTGTATTTATTTAACACCTGTCCCAAGGAGTATTTGGAAAGGTTTAAAGAAGTGGCTGGGGTGGGCTTCTGGTTCCAGGGTGGGCAATACTGAAGACAAGACACGCTGTTTTGCCATTGCTGTCTTCTTTCTGTGCAGAACCGCTACTTTGAGAATCCTCAGGGGATCCCTGAGAACACAGTGCCTCCACCAGAAATGGTGGGTATGATCACAACAATTGCCGTGAAGGTCAATCCTGAGCGGGAAGACAGCGAGACACGGACGGTGGGTGTTTTTCCCTCCCTGGAGACAGCTTTGTCTCGTTTTCGTGTTCTATTTCCAAATCTGTGGCTTCTCTATTTGGTAAAGGGGAAAATGAGTTAACTTAGACCATTTGGTTTTCTTTTTTCCTCTTTTCTTCACTTGGTCTTGCCATGTATCTTGGAGGTGGTGTAGGTGAGCCCTTGGGCACTGGTGATGTTTGGCTGTAAAGACCAACTAACACCAGGCTGTGGTGGCACACGCCTTTAATCCCAGCACTTGGGAGGCAGAGGCAGGCGGATCTCTGAGTTCGAGGCCAGCCTGGTCTACAGGAGCTAGTTCCAGGACAGGCTCCAAAGCTACAGAGAAACCCTGTCTTGAAAAGCAAAAAAAACAAAACAAAACAAAAAAAGACCAGCCTACCAAGGGAATTGAGGTCTCTTACTGACAAGAGTAGCAGGCTAGGCATGGGGCAGAGAGATTCTGATCTGCTAGAAGTCCTGTGAAGCTGTAGGTAAAATTGAAATTCTCTGGGCCAGAGAAGACCCAGATGGTCCCCAGCCCCACTCTGGTTTGCTGACTCTGTAAAAGTTTGTGAACCTTCCCCTCGACCTTGTTTTTCCAGTTTTTATCTGGAAATCTGTGTCTTGGACTTTGCAGAGGTGATGTGAGTGTTGTTTGTCACGTAGGAGAGATGTGGTGACCTTTTGCCATGACTCATTTTGGGGGCTGAGTTAAGAATGTTTTTCTGGGGCTAGGGGCATGTGTTGGACGCTGGCCTGCGCACATGGAGGAAGGCCCAGGGCTCTGTTCTCAGCATTTGGACAACTGAGCACGCTGGCGCATGCCTGTGATCCTAGCACTAGGGAAGTGTGGGGTCAGTTGAAGACTCCTCAGTGCATAGTGGGTTAGATGCCAGCTTGGGCTACATGTGACGGCCCACAGGAAGGCATTTTAGCATTTGTGTTTGTACTGAGACAAGACTTCCTCTTGTGCTGAGGAGACTCAAACTGAGTTTTAAGCGGAGCTCCGTCCATGGCTCGCTGGTAGTGTGCATCTGCCCTTCTTGATGTTTTAAGTGTCCTGAAGAAGCTCTTTCAGCCTCTCCTGGATTTACTATAAGCATTTTTCTACATATAAATATCAAATAAAGTCTGTAGGCTAAATTGGATATTTGAAGTTTTTCTTGTTCTTTAAAGTCAGGTATTGGCTTAAAAATCTGGGTGTGTTGCTGGGCTGGGTAGCACACATCCTTACTACTGGCTCTTAAGAAGCAGAGGCAGGTGGATTTCTGTGAGTTTGAGGCCAGCCTGATCTACATTATGAGACCCTGTCTCGGGGAAAAAAAAGAAAGGAAGAAAGAAAACGAGACTGGATGTTGAGGTACTTGGTACATGACTGAAGCAGGAGGATTGCTGTGAGTTACAAGTTCACCTTGGCCAAGTAGTGAGTTCAAGGCCAGCCTGGGTCACATAGTCAGACTCTTTCAAAAACCAGACAGCTGGGACTGGTATTGCATGCTCACAATCCCAACATTTAGAATGCAGAGACAGGAGAATCGTTGTAAGTTTGAGATCAACCAAGAGTATGTAGGGAAGCCTTATATCCAAACCGGGCTTCCTATCCTCACAGACATACCCACAACCCCCAGATTTCTTAGGTGATTTGAATCTCTTTGGATTTCCCCAAGATTTTGCCATCTATGAAGTAGCAGCCTGTGGACTTAGCTTGGGTCCTCCACCGATATTTGCAAAGATGTGTCAGTGTCTCTGTTCATTGTGGTCCTTGTTGGCACTGGCTGGACCTGTAGGTGCCACAGAGCTGACGGCTGCCTCTCTCTGCATCTCACAGCACTCCATCATTCCCCGAGGATCACTCTCTCTGAAAGTCCTGGCCGAGCTGCCCATCATTGTTGTACTAATGTACCAGGTACGTGTACCCCTTAACCATTTTTACGTTTTCACGTGAAAGTTCATGTCTGGTTTCCTTCAGTGAATCAGATGCACAAGAAACCCCGATGCTCATGAATGTCTCTCTGGTCTGCCAGATGATTCCGTGGTAGATGAATGTAAAAACGCTGTGCTTGCTGTTTCCTACAGCTGTACAAACTGAACATCCACAACGTCGTTGCTGAGTTTGTGCCCTTGATCATGAATACCATCGCCATCCAGGTCTCCGCACAAGCCAGGTAAGCGTTCCTCAGGCCGTGGCAGAGCTGATGGCACAGGGCTTTCTCCAGCCAGGGATTGCCATTGCCCCATCCTTGAGATGTGACAGTTGTGAGTGTTACGGTGTGCTTAAACAAACTCTGTACACTTTGACTTGCTTAAACTCCTATTGATGTAGTGGTGGCGGCTATGATTTTTCTAGTTCCTTTTTACAACTTTTTGTGAAATTTTATTCATCTGTGTTCTGTGGGTGTGAGTGTGTGCATGCCCCTGCTGTGCTGGGGAGGTCAGAGGTCAGCTTGCAGAAGCCAGTTCTCCTCTTCCATCTCGTGAGTCACAGCGACTGAACTCAGCTTGTCAATCTCGGCAGCAGGTATCCTTAGCTCCTGTGCCGTGTCATGAGCCTCTTAGTTGAAAAGATGCTCTGGTAGGTTGTTTCTCCCATCTTGGAGGCTCCCCAGTGTCCCTAGGCCTTGCCTGTTCTGACTGTTGCTTGAGAATACTGGCAGCATGCTTGACCTCCAGAGCTCCCTGCTGAGGAACAGGCCCACTGGATCCATCCTCATCTTAAACCAAATAGCATTCCTTAAGGACACCCTCTGCTGACATGCAGCCCCTCTGGCTGTGAGGTCCTTGAGGAGCATCTGAGGAGTGACCCTCTCCAGCCATTTCTGGAGCTTGTGTTAAGCACACAGGTGCCCTGAGGAACATAGATGATGCAGCGTGGGTGTCCACATTCGTAGTGTTGTGGTATGGTTTGATTTGAGCCTTTTAGAACTTCTATGTTATGTGATTTTTATTTCATTTTAAAAAAATACGTCTATGTGTGGGTATGTGCACAGGAGAGCAGTGCCCATGGAGTCCAGAAGAGGACGCAGGTTCCCCTGGAGCTATGGTTTCAGGAAGTTCTGAGCTGTTGATCATGGATGCTGGGCACAGAACCTAGGTTCCCTGTAAACAGCACGTGCTATTAACCCCGAGCCGTTTGTCCAGTCCCCTTCACATGATTAGAAACTGCATAAAAGTAGATGCATTTATGTATGCTGCGGTGTGCTGTGGTCTGTTTGGAAATGAAGGAGCTTCAAGGCTTAGTAATCTCTGTAGGTGTTCATTTCCAAGTCACTAAAGGACTGACGTGGGACTTGTATTCAATTCCTGCCCAGGCAACATAAGCTTTACAACAAGGAGCTGTATGCTGACTTCATTGCCGCTCAGATCAAAACGTTGTCATTTTTAGCCTATATCATCAGAATTTACCAGGTAAGTTCCTGAACTTGATTTGCTTTTTTTTTCTTCCATGTGTATGTGTGTGCTTTGAGTAAGTATGTATTTGTGAGTATGTGATGTGTCTATGTATGTGTGTGTTTATAAAGTTTGCACATGAGTACAGGTTTGTGTAGAGAATAGGGATTGGTGTAGGGAATCTTCCGAGATCACCCTCTGCCTTCTTCTGTTTGAGTCAGGGTCTCTAAAGTCAAACCCGGAGCTCACTGTATGGTTAGTCCTGTCGGCACCGTGCTGGGGTCCTGTCTCTACCTTCCTAGGGTGGAATTACTGCTGCCTTGCCCTTCCAGAGTTTATGTAGATTTGGGCAGTCTGGCCTGATTGCCTTGCATGGCTAGCACTTTCCCCACTGAGCTCTCTCCACACCCTGTTTTGTTATTACATAAAACAAATTTGATTTTCTGTGCATGTGTCCTTGAATTGACCTTTCCTTCCAGCCACCGCGTTAATTTATAGACGGTTTCTGTCCCCCTGAAGTTTCATGGCCATTTGTAGTCGGTTTCTTTCTGGCATCTCCAGTTGCTGGCAAACCCTGGCCTGTGTTTTTTGTCCCCATAGATGCCTTTTCTGTTATGTAAGTGGAGTCGTATTCTCCAGGGTGGTGTCTTTACTCATGTCTGCTGTCTTTCACTAGGCAGGGGTGCTGAGATGTCAGGACTGAACTGTTTCTCTGAAGTCAGTAGGAAAGGGAAAGGGGACCTGACTCTGTCAGGAGGCTATGTTTTTGTTTTTCTTTTTAAAATTTTACTGTGTATTTGTGTATAGTTGGTTCTCTGCTTCCTCCTTTAAGGGGTTCTGGGACCTAACTCAGGTCACCAGGCTTGCATGGTGAGTGCTATTTTACCTCCTGAGCCATCTTACTCCACCAAGCCCATCTTTTCCTTTCTGGAGATATAGTCCCACTACACAGCCTGGTTGCCATGATTTGCTCTGATAACAGGCTGATCTCCAGTTTGCAGTGATCCTCCTGCCTGTGTCTCTCAAGGTTTAGAATAACAGATTTTTAACATTAGATGTGGCTTAAGCTATATGATTTTTTTATTACTATTTGGTTTTTTGAGACAGGGTTTCTCTGTAGCTTTGGAACCTGTCCTGGCACTAGCTCTTGTAGACCAGGCTGGCCTCAAACTCACAAAGATCCGCCTGCCTCTGCCTCCCAAGTGCTGGGATTAAAGGCGTGCGCCACCACTGCCCGGTGCTATATGATGTTTTTGTTTGTTTTGTTTTTGATTTTTCAAGACAGGGTTTCTCTTTGTAGCCTTGGTTCTCTTGGAATTCGCTTTGTAGACCAGGCTGTCTTTGAATTACAGAGATTCGCCTGCCTCTGCCTTCCAAGTGCTGAGTTTAAAGGCGTGTGCCACTACCACCCAGCAAGCTATGTAATTTTTAAATAAAATTTTTGTGTAGGCAGTCAACAATTGTTCTAAAGTGTGGAGTAAATGTAATTCTGATCTATTGTAATAGAATTTGTTTCTCAGCCTTTTTGTTTTTGGAGACAGGGTCTCAGTTGGCGTGGAACTCTGTAAGGGTTTAACAATTGTTTTAAGATAAAAATCACTTTAGATTATAGTCTTACTATGTAGCCCAGGCTGGTCTTGAACCCATCATCTGTAATCTTCAGAGTGCAAGACTGTGGACACTGAACATCATGACCAGATAAATAAATGAAAGTTTTGTTCCTTGGTGTTGAGTCAGGAAGAGATGTTTAAAGCTCCTCAGAGTTGCCCCAGCCAGTCTCTTGTCACTGAGGCTGGGGTGGCGCACACCTTTAATCCCAGCACTCGGGGGTATAGAGACAGGCGGGTCTCTTGAGTTCGAGGCCAGCCTGACCTACAAAGTGAGTTCCAAGACAGTAGTCAGGGCTACACAGAGAAACTCTTTAAAAGAGGACTGAGTGATTTTTGAGCCAGTGACTTACTATGTAGCTTTCTGGAACTTGTTAGGTAGACCAGGGTGGACTCACAGATACCTGCCTACCTCTGCCTCCTAAGTGTTGGAATTAAACGTGAGTGCTACCATGCCTGGCATTTACTTATTTTAAAAAGATGTGCCTCTGTGTGTGTGTACCTGCCTGTGGAAGGCAGAAGAGGACATTGGGTCCTCTAGATCTTGAGTTGCAGGTGATTGTGAGCCACCCATCATGGGAGCTAGAAGCTGAAAGGGGGTCCTCTGGAAGAGCAGCCAGTGTCCTTAACCTCCAAGACATCTTTCTAGCCCTGAATGTTTTTTAAAACAGGTTTTAGTGTTTATTTTCTTTCTAATAAGGGAATAATGCATATTTACTATTGAAACTTATAAATCAATAGAGTAATACAAACGCTACATCCACACTTCCACAGCGTGGAAGGCCATCTGTCCGTGTTGTCATACTTTCCTTTCAGAGTGATGATGGCTGCATGGCTCTGTGTGTGTGCATGTGTGCGCGCGCGCACGCACACACACACACACACACACACACACACACACTAAGACCTTTTGGGTGGTGTTTACTTATTAGGCCTGACGATTTGTGATAGGACTTCGTGTCTCTGCCACCTCCCACAGAAGTGTGACTGTTGTCTTCCTTGCTGTGGCAGGAGCTAGTGACCAAGTACTCTCAGCAGATGGTGAAAGGCATGCTCCAGTTGCTATCCAATTGCCCAGCGGAGACTGCGCACCTCAGGAAAGAGCTCCTCATTGCTGCCAAGCACATCCTCACCACGGAGCTGAGAAACCGTAAGGCTAGCTTTTCCTTGAAGGCCATGCCATGTGTGGTGCAAGGTCTGGTGACTTCCTGGAGGTTCTACAGGGTCTTGGCATATCTGTTCTTTCTTTATTGCTGCCTTGGGCCTTTTTGCATTTCCTTAATTTATTTTTATTTTTATATACATGAATATATGTGTTTTTCAACTTGCATCTGTGTATATCTGTGCACATATGTCTGTCGAGACCAGAAGAGGGCAGGGCATCAGATCCAGAGAATGGAGCTAATTGTGAGCTGCTATGTGGTTCTGGAAATTGAACACATGCTTGCTACTGAGTCAACTTCTTTTTTGTGTTTTGCTTTGTTTTTTGAGACAGGGTTTTTCTGTGTAGCAATGATTACCATAGAATTCATGCTGTAAACCAGGCTGCCTGCTTCTGCTTCACAAATGCTGGGGTTAAAGGCGTGCGCCGCCACGCCATTTTATCCTCTCTTTTAAGATTTATTTTACTAATTGTGTGTGTGTGTTGGGATGAGGAACTGTACACATGAATGCACATGGCCAGAGGCATGACATGTGCTTTACTTGAGAACTAAGTTGGCTGTATGCCAGTCTTGTTCTAGAACCTAAATGTCCTGTGTGCTTGTTGTTCATAGTCTTGGTTCATTCTCTTATGTCTTTGGTTGTGAGCCTAACATTTAATGGCTGAGCCATCTCTCCAGCCCATCTTGGTCAGTTCTTTAACAACAAACATTCCCTGACTGTGTCTTGTGGGCAGGTGATTTGTGTGACCCAGGAGAGCCAACATCCCACTTCACAGTGCCTTTCTAGTCTTTTCTCTGCCCTTTTCTTTGCCTACCAGACCACAGACTGACCACTGTGGAAGGTTTGTGAAGTCCTCTATGTTCTTATGTGTTTCCTAGAATTCATCCCCTGCATGGACAAACTGTTTGATGAATCCATCCTGATTGGCTCTGGATACACAGCACGGGAGACGCTCAGGTACAGCATTGTTAGACCCAGGATGCAGGCCTGGTTGGCATGATGTCCAGGGACAGGATGACCTGCATGTTGGGAGAGCTCTAATGTAGGCAGGCCGCCGGGCCCTACTCACCTACTGAATTTAGAATGGCAGTAGGTTTGGAAGTGTGGAAGTACTTAGGTTGTTTTAAAAACAAAAACGAAACAACAAAACCACTTCTTTAAACATTTTTGGAATTTATTTGTATGTGTGTGCTCATGCACTTGTGCCAAGGTGTAGAAGTGATTTAATAACACAGGAAATATTAAATACATTGCCTTAACATGTAGAGCATTAACCTATTAACTAGTTAATATTTTGAGACAATCTAGCTAGGTAACCATGGCTGACCTGGAACTCAGATTCTACCTGCCTCTGCCTCTTGAGTGCTGGGAGTAAAGGTGTGCACCGCCACGCCTGACACAGTGCTGGGAGTAAAAGTGTGCACCACCACACCTGGCACAGGGCTGAGAGTAAAGGTGTGTACCGCCATGCCTGGCATGGGGCTGGGAGTAAAGGTGTGCACTGCCACACTTGGCACACTGTTGGGAGTGAAGGTGTGCACCACGACTTCTGACACACTGTTGGAAGTAAAGGTGTGCACCACCACACCTGGCACACTATTGGGAGTAAAAATGTGCACCACCACACCTGGCACACTGTTGGGAGTAAAGGTGTGCACCATCACACCTGGCACACTGTTGGGAGTAAAGGTGTGCACCACCACACCTGGCACACTGTTGGGAGTAAAGATGTGCACCACCACACCTGGCACACTGTTGGGAGTAAAGGTGTGCACCACCACACCTGGCACACTGTTGGGAATAAAGGTGTGCACCACCACACCTGGCACACTGTTGGGAGTAAAGGTGTGCACCACCACACCTGGCACACTATTGGGAGTAAAGGTGTGCACCACCACGCCTGACACAGTGCTGGGAGTAAAGGTGTGCGCCACCACGCCTGGCATGGGGTGTTTGAACAGCAGATCCCACTCAGTACACAAACTTAGGTATTTTCCTGGTTAGTCGTCATTGTTGATTTAATATCGTCTAGAGCAGTGGTTCTCAACTCCAAAGGGGTTTCTGACCCAAAGGTTGAGAACTGTTGCCTTCAAGAGAACATCTATCCTTGCCAAAAACCCATCAACTGTCAGTAGCTGATCTAGAGAGTTACTTGAAAAGAGGGAATTTCTATGAAGAATTGCTCCTGTCAGATTGACCTGTGGTCAGTTTATGGGACATATTCTTGATTGCTAATTAATAGAACCCAGTTCACTGTGGGTGGCACCAACCCTAGGCAGGTAGGTGATCCTGGGCTGTTTAAAAGCAGAGTGATTGAGCCAGTGGCAGGGTCCCCCATTGTTGCTGCTTCAAGCTCTAGCTTGAATTCCTTCCCTGAGTTCCTGCAGTGGTAGATTGTGACCTGAAAGTATAAGCCAACTAACCCTTCCCTCCCTCCCCAAAGTCAGCACCAAAAAAGCCAACGATGTCAGGAACTTTGTAACTTGGGTTAAAGTTAGTTTTTCAATATGTAGAGTGAAACACAAGAAGACAGTCTGGGCCTTTTCAGTCGAACAGCTGGGAGAGGAACAAGGGTCTGGGTGGGGACTAAGGCCATGCTGGACCCTCCTCCCTTAGCACTGCAGTTCCAGCAGCGGCTACAGGGAGTACAGTGACGTCTCTTCCTGCAGACCCCTCGCCTACAGCACACTTGCTGACCTTGTACACCACGTTCGCCAGCACCTGCCCCTCAGTGACCTGTCCCTCGCTGTCCAGCTCTTCGCGAAGAACATCGATGATGAGTCCCTGCCCAGTAGCATCCAAACCATGTCCTGCAAACTCCTGCTGAACCTGGTGGACTGCATCCGCTCCAAAAGTGAGCAGGAAAGCGGCAACGGCAGAGATGTCTTGATGCGGATGCTGGAGGTACCGGCTGCTTTGGTTTATCCTAAGTTTTGTTAAATGTAGGTAACAGAGGTGGCCAGATAGGAGTTTGGCTTTGGGAGTTAGACCACATTGTTTAAATCCTGCGTCCTCCTGCTGCCGGCAGCCATGCTCGGAAGCCGCTTTTTTCTGTGTGTTTCTCTTCAGCCTCGGGATGACCAGCACCTGTCTGGCAGGGCTGCCCTGAGAGCTAGAGCAGCTTGTGGACGCTCCAGTTAGTGTCTGGGGAGGGCGAACGGTTTTTCGTGGCACTAAGGGCCACTCCAGCGGTCTTTGGTCAAAACTGGAACCTGCTTACCCAGCTCAGAAACCAGCGGCCATTGACCTTTGTGCAAATGTGTGTTCGCCACAGAGCCATTTTAGGTGTCCTCAAGGCCCATCATATGTTTTGTTTTTTCCTTTTTCTTTTCCTTTTCAGATGTTTGCCTATTAACTTTTGGCTACTTCCCTTGACCCAAATTTCTTTTGCCATTAGGTTTTTGTCCTCAAGTTCCATACTATTGCCCGGTACCAGCTCTCAGCCATTTTTAAGAAATGCAAGCCTCAATCTGAACTGGGAGCTACAGAAGCCACGCTGCCTGGGGTGCCCACGGCCCCTGCTGCCCCTGGCCCAGCACCTTCCCCAGCCCCTGTGCCTACCCCTGCTCCCCCTCCTCCTCCACCCCCAACCCCAGCCACCCCAGTGACCCCAGCCCCTGTGCCCCCATTTGAGAAACAAGGAGAAAAGGACAAGGAAGATAAGCAGACATTCCAAGTCACAGATTGCCGGAGTTTGGTGAAAACCTTGGTCTGCGGTGTCAAGACTATCACGTGGGGCATCACGTCATGTAAAGCACCTGGTGGTAATTTTGCTCTTACTCTGCTTGGACCAACTACATTTTTAGTTTGGTGTGTTTGCCAGGTTTTAATGTAGTCTCTCTCTTCTAGAAGCTCAGTTTATTCCTAACAAGCAGTTACAACCCAAAGAAACTCAGATTTACATCAAACTTGTGAAGTATGCAATGCAAGCCTTGGATATTTATCAGGTATGAAGTGGCTGCAAACCTGGCTGTTGCAGATGGAAGGTGCCCTTAGGACGGAATGCTAGTGGTGGAACAAGCCTTGGGTGTTCACTCCCAGTTTGGATGCATCTGGGTTTGTTTCTGTTGCGTGACCTGCCCAGCTTTGCGTTTTGCTGGGATAGCACACATGCATCATCATGCCAGTTATGTGGTGCTGGGGATCATGATTGCTTGTTGGTGTTTAATTCCCTCTCCTGTTACTGTGGTGAAATGCTCTGGCAAAAGCCATTTAGGGGATAATGGGCTTAATTATTATCGAGTGGTGGTCGTCGGGGTACCTCTACCCTCTGAGTTACCTCTTAACTGTGGTTTTTTTTTTTCTTTTATTTTTCTATCTCTTTTTTTTCCCTGATGAGAACACCTAGTTTCTTCTTTTTCGAAATTGAGGCAAGAACAGATTTTAGAAAAAGGATAACCTTTATTGTTGAATTCAGCACCTTATTTAACGTATATAACTTGTGACTTTGTAAAGAAATAATGCACAATAGAAGGTGCTCCATTGTAACAGCCATGGCGGTTCGCCCATTCTAGGTCCAGATTGCAGGAAATGGACAGACATACATCCGAGTAGCCAACTGCCAGACTGTGCGAATGAAAGAAGAGAAGGAGGTGCTGGAGCACTTCGCTGGAGTCTTCACCATGATGAACCCCCTGACGTTCAAGGAGATCTTCCAGACCACGGTCCCTTACATGGTGGAAAGGATCTCAAAAAATTACGCTCTCCAGGTATAGACTCCCTTTTCTATTAACGTGTGTGTATATGTGTGTGTGTGTGTGTGTGTGTGTGTGAGAGAGAGAGAGAGAGAGAGAGAGAGAGAGAGAGAGAATATTCTGTCCTCAGGGCTTGAACTCTAGTTTCAGGCATGGAGTTGGTTGCCTTCACCTGCTGAGCCTTCTTGCCGGTTTCTCAGTATAAACTTCTCTGTATATGTTTGTGTTTACTCATCCACTTTGAGACGTTAAGAAATTGCTATCCCTAAGGATGTGCTTGTAGGGGAATACTGGGCAATGATGTTCTAGAAAGTTCTCAAGCCCTCAGATGCCACAGGCAGGTTCCTTGCAAGAGGAGCGTGAAGTGCAGGCTGTCAGTGTTGGGTGGTAAGCAGATGCTCGGCTCTGACAGGAGGTGCAGCCTGCCTGTGGCGGCAGGTAATAGTTTTCTCAGCACTCTGCCAAGGTGGATCTTGTTTGGAAACTCATTACCTTTTGCAGCTGCTTTGAGGAAGAGGATTATTTTTGTCATGGGCGTTTCTTATTTTGACAGATTGTTGCCAACTCTTTCTTGGCAAATCCAACTACCTCGGCCCTGTTTGCCACAATCCTGGTGGAGTACCTGCTGGACCGGCTGCCAGAAATGGGCTCCAATGTGGAACTCTCCAACTTGTACCTCAAGCTGTTCAAGTTGGTCTTCGGATCAGTGTCCCTGTTTGCAGCTGAAAACGAGCAGATGCTGAAGGTAATGTGTGCCTCGCTCTAGGCCCTCTGGGGTGCTAAAGGTAATGTGTGTC
Source organism: Myodes glareolus (assembly GCF_982192425.1). Taxonomy (NCBI): domain Eukaryota; kingdom Metazoa; phylum Chordata; class Mammalia; order Rodentia; family Cricetidae; genus Myodes; species Myodes glareolus. The sequence goes on along the minus strand of NC_142027.1, from coordinate 100,231,953 downwards.
TCGCTCTAGGGCCACTGGGGTGTTGAAGGTAATGTGCACTTTCCTCTGAGAGCCACCACGGTCCTGGGACTTTTATTGTTCCACTTTTGAGCAGAAATTATAGTAACTTCATTTTTCATGTGTAAAACACTCTTTGAATTTTGTTGTGACACAGATGAGGTACACATGCCAACAGCAGTTTAGGTGTTCCTATGGAATGCTTGATTGCTCTGCCAGGTTACATTAGAAAATTCAGAATCACGGACTAGTACGTAGTTCTACCACTTGGGAGGTAGAGGCAGTAGGATCAAGGCAGCTTCAGCTACTTAGCACAGTTGAGGTCAGCCTGGGCTACATGAGTCCACATCTTAAAAGCCTACAAAAAGAAAATTGTATTCTCAGGTAACTGTCTAGTGATCTGGGAACCTACTAAGTAGATCTTTCACAGCTAGATGGCCAAAGCCACTCTGGTCATTCTGTTCTTTCGTTCCGTTTGAAATGACCTCTTCATGCTGCTGGTGGCAGTGGTGTGTGAGCGCTCGTGTGGATGGCGTGGAGACTCCTCCCTGGTGCTCACCCGTCTGCCTTCTCTCTGCACAGCCTCACCTGCACAAGATCGTGAACAGCTCCATGGAGCTGGCGCAGACCGCCAAGGAGCCTTACAACTACTTCCTCCTGCTCCGTGCCCTCTTCCGCTCCATAGGAGGCGGCAGCCATGACCTCCTGTATCAGGAGTTTCTGCCTCTCCTCCCAAACCTCCTCCAAGGTGAGTACAGTGTCTCGACGTGTGCAGCCTTCTGGCTGACTAACGCTGGGCTGAGACAGGCACAGCTCATGGGAGGTGGGTGGGAGTTTGGCAGCTCACCCCATTTAGAAAATAACTTCATTAGTTTCTACAGTCAAACCACATAGGACTTGTCATGTGAACGGTATTTTTGCAGTGTTACTCTGTACAAATGGTGTGGAGTATAAAATACTGAATTTTCCACAGTATGCCTTGAGTGGCCCTTGTCCCTGCTCAGCCGCATGTCCAACCTTACCCTGGTCTTACTTAGTCCTCCTAAGACTGATTTTCTCCTGCTCTCAGGTCTGGTTCTTTTCTCTTTGCCTAGACACATCACAAAAGTATAATAGGATGTTTATAAAAACATTGGATGACCTACAGGAACTACCCACAGCCTATGCTGCCACAGTGAAAGGGGCCATGGATGCAGTTAACAGGTTTAACAGTGGCTTGTGACCTTGTACAGCTGATGTTGCATGCGTTAGAGAAGTAACAAGCCCCTCCAACCTCTTTCCAGGCCTGAACATGTTGCAGAGTGGCCTGCATAAGCAACACATGAAGGACCTCTTTGTGGAGCTGTGTCTCACGGTGCCGGTGCGGCTGAGCTCTCTGCTGCCCTATCTGCCCATGTTGATGGATCCCTTGGTGTCTGCCCTCAATGGGTCTCAGACGTTGGTCAGCCAAGGACTGAGGACCTTGGAGTTGTGTGTAGACAACCTGCAACCGGATTTCCTCTATGACCACATTCAACCTGTGCGGGCAGAGCTCATGCAGGTAAGTGCTCTTCCACCTCTGCACCAGCAGGGGGCGTCAGCTCTTGAGGCCTCCAGTCTGTCTGAAGGAGTCACTGGACTCCCTCAGAGGCAGACAGTTAAGCCTATTTGCAGAGCCCTGGGATGTACTACCAAGGGTTATTGCTAGTGTGGTCTCCATAAGCCAGTGTGAAGGCAGAAGGTGTGGGTACTGTATAGCTGCTGCTCCTCCCAGAAAGAACCTGCCTGATTCCACACGGACTTGGGGGTTCATAGTAAAATGATGAAACTGCAGGAAGCTGATGGGTGCCCACCTCAGCCCAGGAGAAAAAGAACAGATACTACAAGGTTGTTTTGAAGTCTTGGGCTGTTTTGTTTATTAGAAATCAGGGTTTGCTGGGCAGTTGTGGGTCCCATCTTTAGTACTCAGGAGGCAGAGACAGGCCAATCTCTGAGTTTAAAGTCAGTCTGGTCGACAGAGTGAGGTTCAGGACAGCCAGAGCTGAACAGAAAAACCCTGACTCAACACCCACCTCAATCAGGTGTTAAGTATCCTCATTTTTCACTTTGTTTAAGCTGTGATTCTGATGGGATTGGTAGTCACTGGTGGCAGGGGGACTCTATACGTTTGCCTCCTAGCATGGGGTCCCAGCCAGCCCTTCATAGTGGAGACACAGGGGCCTCTAGACATGCTGGATTGGAGGGACCACACCATGGACTAGAGGCAAGAGTAGCACCTGCCCCGGTATTAGTTCTGAGATTATCTCTTGGTCTCTCTGCACTGGGAGATGCAGACATGGGGCCCACTTGTCATGGGAGGACTGCAGAACTCGCCCTGAGAGCTGTGCTGTGTACGGGTGGTCAGGGGCAGGGGAAGTAAGAGTGTCTGCTGGGGCTGAGGTGGTGTTGGGCCTCAGTTTGCTTAACCACGAGAATGCTCACAGATAAGGTTAAAGGTCACTTTTAGTTTGGGGGGCCCAGTAACCCAAAGACAAGTGGCATTATAGTCTCTCCTGATCCACCCTCTGAGTCTTTGGGGGTACCCTCACCTGGCTAAGAAGCAGAACTCCCTCACTCCCCGAGAGGCAGAGAGGGGCCTTACAGGCTACCCTCAGTGGTTTGACTTGCACAAGAGCATGAGAGAAATGGATTTTGCCTGGTGGGAGGAAATGTACCAAGATTTCATGTGAAGCTTGAATATTGCTGGTTTCTCACATTGAGTGTTGTGATAGAAGTTAAGGAAATAGACTTAAAACAAGGATAGCAGTCATTCTGAGACATGGGTAATTCATGGACGAGGGGATGTATGAGCATATGTATGCAGTGCTCTGCAGCAGGCCGTCCAGGTGTGTGCCATACAGAGCACACCTGAACTTAACCCTACCGTCCTGCTTCAGATGCTATCATGAACAAAGATTTGGCATAGAGGAGTGCTGAGCAAGGTGGGCTTTTATGCAACCTTTGCTTATTTGTCTCTAATGTGCTAATGTTGTTGTGTTTTTTGTTTTGTTTTCCGAGACAAAGTTTCTCTGCATAACTGCTTTCATTGTCCTGGGAACTCACTCCGTAGACCAGGCTGGCCTCAAACTCAGAGATCCACCTGCCTCTGCCTCCCAAGTGCTGGCATTAAAAGCACGCGCCAACACACCCAGCTCATGTTACCATTATTTTATTGGTTGTGTTAAAACCCTAACGTGGGGTTCTGAAGATGACCTGGATGTGGAGGGAGGGCCACTCTGGGACTACAACAAGGTCTACATAAGCATATTGGCAGAGACTAAACCAACTACATGACTACCTCCCTGTCTTTTGCCAAGGCTTACTGAGCAGGAGAGACTGAAGGAGAGGTGTGGTCAAGTTTATATATACTCAAGGACATAGCTCGGCCCTTGTGGCTGTTTTCTGTGTTAGTTTCCTGACTCTCAGGGACTCCTACCATACTCTTACCCTCCTCTAATGGAATTTATTTATCATGTTTCTAAGTAGAAGAAAAAAATACAGGACTAGAATGTTCAGTAAGTGCTCCGTGCCTGAGATTTATGTCTTTTCGCTGGCTCTCGAGCTTTTAAAGAGTCGCATGCTTTATGTGTCTCAGTGTTTGCTTATGTGTGTTTCTATCACATTTGTGCAGTGTCTGCAGAGGCCAGAAGAGGGCCCGGGGTCACAGAGAGCAGTGAGTCAGCATATGGGGCCTGAGGTCTGAACCCAGGTCTTCTAAAAGAGCAGTCAGTGCTCTTAACCATTGAACCGTCTCTCAAGCCCCAACCCTTTGCTTTTTTATCCTGTGCCATCTTTTGCATAAAAAAGCACCAAAATATGTTTGTTTGTTTAGTAAAGACACAGGACTTCCCTGGAGGAAAACAAGTAAGACTGTGTAGACACTGACTTTTCCAAGGAAGGGGACAGAAGAAGGAGGAAGAGTCCCTACATCTAACCAGTTAGAATTGTGGTCATAAACTCTGCACTTGCTGCCTGGCCAAGCTTTCAATGAAAGTCCGTTCATATTTTAGGCTTTGTGGCGCACGCTGCGCAACCCTGCAGACAGCATCTCCCACGTGGCCTATCGTGTGCTTGGGAAGTTTGGCGGCAGCAACAGGAAGATGTTGAAGGAGTCTCAGAAGCTGCACTATGTTGTGACTGAAGTTCAAGGCCCCAGCATTACTGTGGAATTCTCTGACTGCAAAGCCTCTCTCCAGCTTCCCATGGAGAAGGTAAAGTGGGGAAGTGGGGAGGCACCAATGAGATACCTCAACAAATTTTGCTCTGAGAAGACTGGTCTCAATATAAAATACTACGTGCATGAGCCTATGATGAGGGGAGGGGCTCTCACTTAGCCCGGGAATTACATGGTGGTTTGCTTGGCGACTTGCATAATGCTCATGGGCTGGTGGAATGTTACACAGGAATAAGGATAGAGTTCTCAGTGACCAACTCAATCTGAGCTCCTGGTCTGTTGGAATCTTGCTGGGACTTATTTCCAGGGCCATTGAGAACTCAAGTAGATCTTTAATTGTCTGTCACTCTTGGTATACCAGGGTCCAGTTTTCTCCCGTGTTTTTATCCTAACCCTCCTTGTTCTCCTTCCTGACTTTGGAAATGAGTTAGTGTAAAATTGTACCTCTATGCTTCTCTGTCTCTTTCGCTGTGTGCACCTATGTTCACATGCAGATGTGTGGTTTGCAGGGAACTGGTGGATGGATAGCCTTCTCTTTAAAGAGAAGTAAAAGCACAAAAAAGCCATCTTTCAGGTTTTACCCTCAGGGCAGGCAAGCATGTATACTGCCAAAAACTCATGAGCTTCAGATCCAGCTGGGGTTCTGTGAGATGTCAGCCTGCCACACCGGACCCTCCAGAGCTTTTTGACTTCTTCTTGTCTCCCACTGGCCATTAAACCGTCAAATTGGGCTAGAGAGCTGACTGAGAAGTTAGAGCATTTGCTACTCTTGCTGAGGCTGCAGGCTCAGGTCCCAGCATCCGTGGTGCTGCCCATAACTCCACCTCTAAAGGGTCAGTCACTGTGACCTCTGGACACCTGACTCAACATACACATGACAACAGACAGATGCACACATGGACACATGTCTGAAAGTGAACTATTAAAGCTGAGTCACTGTGCACTATTGCATTTTATCTACAGCCATGCAGATTTCTTTACCATCTCCGTTTTCAGAACTCTTGCTTGTGGTTGCCTGGCAAACTGTTGCCCTGCTTGACTCTCCCCAGAAGACAGCAACAGTGCGCACTATCCATTCTGTGCTTTTTGTCCTAGGCCATTGAGACTGCCCTGGACTGCCTGAAAAGTGCCAACACAGAGCCCTACTACCGGAGGCAGGCTTGGGAGGTGATCAGGTGCTTCCTGGTGGCCATGATGAGCCTGGAGGACAACAAGCATGCTCTCTACCAGCTGCTGGCACACCCCAAGTACGTGCTCAGGCCAGTCTCTGGGACTGGTGCAGCTTCCTGCAGAAGTGAGGGACAGAAGTGACTCTCCCGGAGTCTGTTAGGGGAGGAGTGTGTCCTTTCAAGTGGTCAGGGCAGCTTGTAACTTACTGAGTGATGCATCATGTAGCCTCTAGAGCCGTGGTTCTCAACATGTGGGTCGCAACCCCTTTGGGATCAAATGACCCTTTCACGGGGTTGCATATCAGATGTCTTACGTATCTGATATTTACATTACGATTCATAACTAGCAAAATTACAGTTACAAAGTAACAGTGAGAATAGTGTTATGATTGGGCATCACAGCCTGAGAAACTGTATTAAGGCATTGCAGCACTGGGAAGGTTGAGGACCATGGTCTTAGAGGGTGGAAAGAACATGGAGCCCATAGTAAGAATTGGTCTTGGATTTATTTCACTGTGTGCCTTGTCATGGAGTCTAGGATAATGGCCCATGTTTGGCACAGCTTTGTGTGTGTGTGTGTGTTTAGAGACAGGGTCTCCTGCAGCCCATGCTGAGTCCAAACTCAGCATGTAACTGAGGATTGCCTCCAGCTCACAGGTGCTAGGTGACAGGTTTCTTGTGCACCAGGCAAATGCTCTGCTGACAGGGCCATGCCTGTGACAGGTGACAGACCTAGTCTCATTCCCACTCCATCACTGATTGACTACTTACAATTTGGCTTTATTTTGGAGATAGCCTCTACCGTGATGGAACTGGAACTCGCTGTGTAGGCGAGGCTCGTGTCAAGCCCACAGATACCCAATTGCCTTTACGTCCACAGTTATATCCCTGCGTACTCTCACACATAAGGAACTTTTTAAAAAAGGATCAATATTTTTTTCTACTTGTGTATGCAGGTGACGGCTGTCTGTGCAGGGAGACTGGAGGACTTCAGTATCTAAGCTGGCAATCAGCGAGCCCCAGTAATCCTCCTGTGCCACCCCTCTTCCCCATAGTGCTGCTGTTAGAAGCTAATGTGGGTCCATAACTGGCTTATTTTAAAAATATTTGTTATGCTTTATTTAACTTTATTTTATGTGCATTGGTGTGAAGGTGTCAGATCCCCTGCAACTGGATCTTCAGACATTTGTGAGCTGCCATGTGGGTGCTGGGAATTGAACCCGGGACCTCTGGAAGAGCAGTCAGTACTCTTAACCACTGAACTATCTCTCCAGCCCCCATAACTGGCTTTTTATGTGGGTTCTAGAGATTGGAACTCAGGGGTCCTTGTGGATTGAACAACAAACATTCTTAGCCACTGTGCCATCCTTCCAGCCCCACATATTTTTTTTTAGCCCCAGATTTTAAAATTTGTTTACTCTTACGTGGCATCTTGCCCTGAGGTCTTTGCCCTCATTAGTCACTGTACCGCTGCAGGCAGCCACTTGTAGGGTCTCTCTGTGATCAGCTTTACAGAAACCTCTCATCCATCTGCTTTCTTGTTCTAATCAGCACAAAGCCCCCCCCCCAAAAAAAAATTTAGCACACACGGGCTCATCACAGTTGGAGGAAAGCACACGAAGATGGGTCTGGAGCTTAAGGCCACAGAGAATGAGGGCTGTTGTCAGGACCTCTGGAGGCGACAGTACCCGCCATCACACCCACAGTAGCAGTGCCTTCCCAGAAGTGACAGTGGGTGACTGAAGCGGCTGCCCCTGAAGCATGCACTGCTGTAGCAGCAGGGAAAACAACCTTTCTTCTGCTTAAGAAGAGATTTGTCGGGCTGTAGTGGCACACGCCTTTAGTCCCAGCACTCAGGAGGCAGAGACAGGCAGATCTCTGTGAGTTCGTGGTCAGCCTGGTCTACAAGAGCTAGTTCCAGGACAGGCTCCAAAGCTACAGAGAAACCCTGTCTCAAAGAAAATAAAAATTTATTTTTATTTTGTGCATATGTGTGTTTGCATATATGGGCACCACGGGCATGCCTTCTGCCCTAAGGCCAAAGAACCATCAGATTCCTGTAAAGTTATTGGATGGTTGTAAGCTGCTGAGTGGATGCTTGGTCTTGAACTCAGATCGCTTGCAGAAATGACTCAGTGTTTCAGAACACTTGCTGCTCTTGTATGCAGACCTGGGTTCAGACTCTGAAACCTACGTGATGGCTCAACGGTCTTTTTATGAGGTGATCCCCTGCCCTCCTCTAAAATACATGGACAGCCGGCAGTCACATGATGCACATGGATACATAGAGGCAAAACACATGAAAGCAAAAAAAGTGTGGCCAGTGCTTTTGGCCACCCAGCCATCACAGCAGCCTTAACATGTAAAGTAGAAAATAATGACAAAGTACTGACTGCCACTATTTCATAATCTACTTCCAAATCTGTGCCTATGTTAAGTAGAATATAATTTGCTGTCTCTCTAAACACTGACCAGAAATGTTGAAAATAAAGTCCATATGTGGTACCAAATGCTGCTGGAGTTGGAGCAGAGGGGAAATCACTCAGGCCACCCCACATGACACTGGGTGTGGTGATGGATGGAATTCTGTCTTTCAGCTTTACAGAAAAGACCATTCCCAATGTCATCATATCACACCGCTACAAAGCCCAGGACACTCCAGCCCGGAAGACGTTTGAACAGGCTCTGACGGGGGCGTTCATGTCAGCAGTCATCAAAGACTTGCGACCCAGCGCCCTGCCCTTCGTAGCCAGCTTGATCCGCCACTACACCATGGTAGCCGTGGCTCAGCAGTGTGGTGAGTTTGCGGCTTGTGGGAGCCAGGGCCATCAGGTCAAGTTGTCATGTGAGCAAAGTAAGGTTTTTTTTCTCTCATGGCCTTCATTGATAAATTGGTATCTCAGTGGGGAGCACTGTGTACCAAGTTTTATCCAATTTTAAGTTTCAGGCTCTTTGCATTCTGTGCGAAGTATGTCTGGGTGTATTGGACAAACGGTAGGTAAAACAAAAGTGGGCTAGTGAGGTAGCTCAGTGGTGATAGGAGCAGACAACTGACTCATACAGGCTGTCCTCTGATTTCTACACACGGGCTCCCATGTGCATGCCCTTGTACCCACGTGTGCACACACAGAAGTACATGTAATTCACATTAAAACAAGATGGTTTTTGGTCATCCACTCTCTAGTGCTATTGTCTAAGGTCAGCCCCTTGTCACTCACATCCCCCAGCCAGCTCTTTATGCCCCCTTTGCAGTGCTTGTGTTTGCCCTGGCTGTTCCCACACTATGCTGGTTCCCTGGTCCTCTGCTATGGCGGCTCTCTGGAGCTCACAGTGTAGGCAGGACTGCTTGTATGTGTTCACGTCTTGCAAACTTTGCTTTTACAAAACACAGTAGAAATGTCTGTGGACCAGCAGCTGCCACTAAGTTTCTGAAAGCATACCCTCAGATTTTTTTTTTTTAAAAAAAAAAACAAAAAAAAAAACAGGGTTTCTCTGTAGCTTTGGGGCCTGTCCTGGAACTAACTCTTATAGACCAGGCTAACCTTGAACTCACAGAGATCTAGCTGCCTCTGCCTGGGATTAAAGGCAAGTACTGGGATTAAAGGCGTGCGCCGCCGCTGCCACCACCATCGCCACCACCACCTGGGAATAACCGCGGATTTCTGTGTCTCTCTCCATAAGCAGTAATAGCTGTAGAGCGCACTTGTAGAGCCTGTTTCCCCTCAGAGCCCTAGAGCCTTGTGATCCCCAGTGACACTGAGCTCTGACCCCTCGATTGTCCTGGCTGGCACAATCAGAACTGTACAACTGAACACCAGTTGTTTCATGGTGTTTCTTTGTGGTAACATTGTCTTTAAAGTTAATCTTGGTAATTTCTGTGTGGTCTCTGGAAACCAAGAGACACGGCTTTCAAATTGCTCTGTGACCACAGATGTTTAGGGTATAGCTGTCACTGTTTTGTTGTTACCATCTGCAATGGCTGGCTCAAGACCCATTATTCCCAGGCTCTAGCTGATCAATGGTATTTTAAAGTTAACTCATCTTTGAGCTTTTAAACACTTATTACTGTGATGTATATTTGTGTTTGAATGCAAGCATTTATGCCATAGCAAGCTCATAGAAGTCAAGGGAATAGTTTGCTGGGGTCAATTCTGTCTTTTTCTTGAGCCCTGAAGGTTGCATTCAATCCATTAGCTTGTGTGGCCAGTGCTCTTACCTGCACTGCTATCTAGCTGCCCCACACTTTTTTCTTTTAGACAAACGAGCCCCAGCATTTGGAACTTTGAGTTTCCTATGCTTCTGCCTCTAACTTGTAGAGTCCTGGGAATACAGATGTGTATCAGCAAGTCTGGTCTCTAAACACTAGGGCTCTGTGAGTGCTGTGAAGTGTGCTCCTAAACTGGCTCTCTGCCAGTCTCATTTTCAAATTTTGACCGAAGTTACTGAACAGTGTACAATATGTTGTTGGAAATAGTCAGAAAAATTATGTGCCTTAATGTGAATTAAACTACTTGATTTTCAAACATTTGTAGTTTACTGGAGGTTGGTTTGAAGTACTAGTTCAACAGGGCTCAGCCAGTAAGGGTACTTGAGTTCATCTTTAGACTCCACACAGTAGAAGAAAGAGTCAGCTCTTGCCTTGGTCCTCTGACCTCTGCATGTGTACCGTGGCATGCAGACCATGGCACATGCATGCCTACTTATAATCTACACGTGTGCAGAGCAATAAAATGTAATTAGAATACCAATGCTGGCTTCAGTGAGTCCCTAACCCTGTGGGAAAATGAAGCTGGTTTATAATTGGGGGTCATGCATGTCTCCATGAATGACCTCCGCTTTGTTGTGTGCCTGATTCCTCTCTTTCCAGGTCCTTTCTTGTTACCTTGCTACCAGGTGGGCAGCCAGCCCAGCACAGCTATGTTCCACAGTGAAGAAAATGGGTCCAAAGGGATGGATCCCTTGGTCCTTATTGATGCGATAGCTATCTGTATGGCTTATGAAGAAAAGGAGCTGTGCAAAATTGGGGAGGTGGCCTTAGCTGTGATATTCGATGTGGCAAGCATCATCCTGGGCTCAAAGGAGAGGGTAAGGGCACCTGGACGGTGTCTTCTGAGTTTGAAGATACTTTTCTGAAAGCTGCTGGCTTCGGGATGGTGGCACCGCCTTATTCTTGGCTTGTTTCTCTCCAGGCATGCCAGCTGCCACTCTTCTCCTACATCGTGGAGCGCTTGTGTGCCTGCTGCTATGAGCAGGCCTGGTATGCGAAGCTGGGGGGTGTGGTGTCCATTAAGTTTCTCATGGAGCGGCTTCCACTCACGTGGGTTCTCCAGAACCAGCAGACATTCCTCAAAGCTTTGCTCTTTGTTATGATGGACCTGACTGGAGAGGTAGGTTGTGGGTAGCCCTGCGGCTCAGAAATGGTACTGATCACACAGAGCTGTTCTGCCTGCAGAGTCCTTGGTCCTAGACACTCTTCCCAGCTACAGGACTTTGATGCTTGGTTTTATTAGATCTTTAATATAGGGACAGCTCCTAACTCATATGTTAATTTCCAGGTACCTTCCCTGTTACCTTGGTTCAGGGTGGATCTGTAGGGAATGCTGCTTTCTGGGTACTGCAAAGGTCCCCACAGGCGTGACATTGTCTTTCTTGTTTCTTAGCTTTTGATGACAATACCTTCTTAGATGGGGACCTTCCACAGCATGAGTGTGGAGGGCAGAGGGCAGCTTGTGGGAGTTAGTTCTCTACCATGTGGGGATTAAACTGGAGTGGTCAGAGTGGGCAACAAGCTCTCCTTTACCCTCTGAGCCATATTGCCAGGCCCAGGCATGTCATTGGTTATTTATGAATCCATGTGTAGATATGATTTATCCTGATAGAATCTTGTGGGCTTGCCAGAATCTCTGTTTAATGCAAGGTCGTGTGTAGGTGTCCTTTTCTGAAGGATAAACAAGGACCTAGAACGAAGTAATTTTGACCCAAATGAGCCAAATGGATGCTATATAGTGGTCTTTCTCCTTGATGGTGGCACAGTGCCCGTGAGCTCCTTCCTCCCCAGTGTATGGAGACCTGGGAGTCTGGGGAGTGGCATTACCCTGCATTCCTTCTAAGGCCTCTCTCGCCTCCAGGTTTCCAATGGAGCAGTCGCCATGGCGAAGACCACCCTGGAGCAGCTCCTGATGAGGTGCGCGACACCTCTAAAAGACGAGGAGAGAGCCGAAGAGATTGTGGTGGCTCAGGAGAAATCTTTTCACCATGTGACCCACGATTTAGTTCGTGAAGTCACTTCTCCAAACTCAACTGTGAGGAAGCAAGCCATGCATTCGCTGCAGGTCCTGGCCCAGGTCACTGGGAAAAGTGTGACAGTGATTATGGAGCCACATAAAGAGGTAAGTTTCTGACACGGACAGCAGGGGTCTCTGTGCTTCACCTCTGAGCTACAAGTACCACTTAGTTCATGATTCTGGGATGCGCAGATAGCCGTATACAGCCACCGCTGTTAGCAGGAACAGAAAGAAGAAGGCTGGTTTTTCTGTATTCACACGTGGGACACGTGATATGTCCTCCGCCTAATGAAAGTTTAGGCCTCCGTGCTGACTTCTTGTCACAGTTTTCAACCCGGCTACTGTGAGATAGGAAGATGGGAGGTGTTTTCTTTTTGGGGGGCATCTGATGAGTGGCTCCCCTGCTTGTTTTTTTCCAGGTCCTTCAGGACATGGTCCCACCAAAGAAGCACCTGTTGCGTCACCAGCCTGCCAATGCACAGATTGGCCTGATGGAGGGCAACACATTCTGTACCACGCTGCAGCCTCGACTCTTCACAATGGATCTCAATGTAGTGGAGCACAAGGTGTTCTACACAGAGGTATGGTGTGAGCGGGTGCGGCTGATGGCTGACTGCCAGCCTGTGCTCGAGCTCAGGCAGCTGCAGATACCCACCGGTAGCCTGGCACAGCACCTGCCGCAGGTGGGTTGCTCCTGGGATCCAAGGAAACTTGGTGCCCAGAGGTATCAGTCCAGTGTTGCCTTGCTCTGGATTAGCATCTACAGGTTACATTCCAACTTGATTTTAAGTATATGACTTATTATCATGTATGTGTGCATGTGTGCCACATGGCAGCTCACAACTGTCTGAAACGCCACCTGCAGAGGATACAATGCTCTTCTAGCCTCCTTGGGCACCAGGCACATGTGATGCACATGCATACATTCAGGCAAACACTCATACACATAAAAAAGTAAAAATAAAGTAAACCTTTAAAAGAAACGGTAAAGCTTGAAAGCTAGTTTTCTAAGACATGCGTAGGGAGAAGGGGAAACAGTAATAGGAAAGTCACATGGTGTTTTAAGTGCCTGTGTGCCACCGAGTGTGGATTTAGAGCTTGTGGGCTCCCCAGTGACCATTGGTGTCCCCCATATCTTTTCCTGTACTGTTGTGGTAATAAAAACCACACTGGCAGAGGACAATATAAGGGAGAAAAGGACTTTTTGTAGCTCACAGTTTTGGTTGTAGTCTGTCACTGCTAGGAGCTCCAGACAGGAACTTAGGACAGTCATGTCACCCACAGTCAGCAGAGAGAAATGCATGCGCCCAGGGACTGGCACTGCCTCGATTAGGCTAAGGCTTTTTACATTAATTAACATTATCAGGCAGTCCCCACAGGCCTGCCCCTCTGAGACTTCCCAGTTTGAGAATTAAAGCAAATCATCATAAGGACTGTGGCACTGTGTAGCCCGTGGCCTGCCTGTCTGTCCATCCCTGGGGAAGCACACTGGCTGTTACAGGGTTGACAGAAAATTGGCAACACCACAGCGAGTCAGGTGTGACCCAGGTGGCTTTAACTGACTTAGACTTTGGGGTAAGGAAGCAGGGCCTCGATTGGTTGTTGAAATTCTTTAGGCTTTGAGTTGTTTCTGGATGAATTTTGTTCAGTGTGTGTGAGAAATTGGTGTTGAGTACAGCTTGTAATCTTTCCACGCCCAGGAGAAGTGGGGTGAGCTGAAAGCTTCTTTTTCTCCCTGTCAGCTGCTGAATTTGTGTGAGGCCGAGGATTCGGCTCTGACAAAGCTGCCCTGTTACAAAAGCCTGCCGTCCCTGGTGCCTTTACGGATTGCAGCATTAAGTAAGTGCATGCCAGTGAAAATCCAGCTGCCAAGCATAGGCTGGTCATCCAGAGGCTGTGGCAGGCCGCCGGTGTAGGCAGTCTAAAGTCAGTCCTGAATGCTCTTCTAAAGACACAGTCAGAAATTGCGTTGGTTGTCAAGTTGTACCAACATCGTTAGGATTTAAATCATGTTGTCTTTGATAAATGGGCTTTTGTTCTGCATTAAGCCCTTATTCTGTGAATTTCCTGAATCAGATGTTCTAGTTTAAGAGAACTGTCATACTTCCCACATAGTGCCATTTCTCTCGGCCTCAGAGCCCACCCTGTGTGTCCCGTCCCGTTCCCCCCCTGCCACCACACCACCCGTCCTGAGACAGGGTTTCTCTGTGTAGCCCTGACTGTCTTTCCTGGAACTTGCTCTGTAGACCAGGCTGGCCTTGAACTCAGAGATCACCTGCCCAGCCCTGCAGCTTACAGGAGGGAGGGCTAGTGGTTTGTGACTGGTAGGATCCTTCAGAGAAGGAAATTGCTAAGCTGTTTCTTGGGTGAATAATAAAAACTGTTCTCGTTTTTCTCTTCGAAGATGCCCTTGCTGCCTGCAATTACCTTCCTCAGTCCAGGGAGAAAATCATCGCGGCGCTCTTCAAGGCCCTCAACTCCACCAACAGTGAGCTGCAGGAGGCCGGAGAAGCCTGCATGCGGAAGGTGAGTGTGACCACACCTGGAGTCCTTGGGCCTGTCTGCTCAGCGTGCATGGAGCTGCAGCATCTCTGCCCATGTCATACTGAATCTTGAAACACAGTAAGGCTGTGCTCTAGACTGTCAGTACTTCCTGGGAAGCCTGATATTAATGCCCTTCTCCCAAGGGCAAACTGACCTTTCCTGTGGACTTGGTTCATTCTGTTACTTTGTCTGCCACCTGTTTCTCTGGGTAACTTTCCTTTCTGACTAGTTTTTGGAAGGTGCCACCATAGAAGTAGATCAGATTCATACACACATGCGGCCTTTGCTGATGATGCTGGGAGATTATCGGAGCTTGACCCTGAATGTCGTGAATCGACTGACCTCTGTTACTCGGCTGTTCCCCAATTCCTTCAACGATAAGTTTTGCGATCAGATGATGGTAAGCTAAATGGGTTTAAACTTATTCCATAATGCACTGACTAAATGAAAAGAACAACATTCACACTGTTTAAATGCAGAAGGTGGCTGGGTATGGTGGTGTGCTCCGTTATGTTTTCCCACTCTTGGGAGACAGACGGGTGGATTGCGGTGAGCTTGAGGCCAACCTGGTCTACACAGTGAGTTCCAGGCTAACCAGGGTTGCACTGTGAGACCCCGTTTCAAAAAACTTGAAACAAAAAAAAAATCCAAAAAGTATATAAAACTACTCAGTTTCTCTCCCACCCTGGCACCCCCTTCTTAAGGCAGCCTGTGTGTCCTTCCCACCCCTGCCCTCCCCCCCCCCCCCGGGGCAGCCTGTGTGTCCTTCCCACCCCTGCCCCCCCCCCGGGGGGCAGCCTGTGTGTCCCTGCAGGGAGTTGGCATTTGTCATAGCACATACTTTTCCATCATCCACATTCTTTGCCCGTTAGTGTATTGTTATATTTTATGGTTGCTCAGAGGCTTCTACCTGGTGTCACTGAGCCTCACGACTCCTCACTCATTAGCAGTTGCCCAGATAGAGTCCTTTTCCAGCCACTGATAGAAGGAATCCATGTTTATCACATTGCCCTCCTCCCTGGGGTCCCTTTAGCCACAGTAGCTGACAGAAGGCTCTCACCTTCCTAGAACACATTCTCCTTCCGGTCTCTTCGTAGACATCCAGGCTCTACGAGTGCCCCTCATCCCCAACCTCCACTCACTACTTTCGTGAATTCGCACTTGGCATGTACACAGCAGGCACCTTGACACTCTGGCCCACATGGAGTCTCTGTCCAGCTCTCTCCGGACAGCTCAGTCCAGCACAGGATCCAGAGAACTGGTGGCAGCTGGAAAGGGAATTGCTGGGCCTGGAACCGTGTTGCCTGGGTCAGGTCTCTCCTGCTGGGGCTTAGCCTTTTGTTTACAGAACAAGACCCCACGCCCATCACGTCTCTTGCTGGGTGATTAGTCTTTTTCTGTAATGGGGGATTGTGATGCTATTAAATACAAGGGAAATCAAATGACTGCAGGTTGCTGCTGAAGGGCAGGATTTCTCATGACATTGTATCTGAGGATGTGGTTTTTTTCTCTCTCTCTCTTTTTCAACAGCAACATCTGCGCAAGTGGATGGAAGTGGTGGTCATCACCCACAAAGGGGGCCAGAGGAGTGACGGAAACGTGAGTGACTAGCTTGTTTCTGGGAGGGTGTCCATGCTGCACAGCTGCTGTTGGCAGTTAACCGTGATGCCCGCCAGGCATAGAGATTACAATGTGCCGTGTGCTTTATTGCTCCTATTGGATGAACAATCTCCGTTACGTTTCTTTACTATTTGCCTTTTGCTCACTGTAATGGGACTTTTCTGTCGCCCAGCACTCCAGAAGTGCGCAGTGTGGCTCCACTTCACGAGTCCCTTTTAAGCAGTGCATCTTGTGTTGTTTGGTCCATAGTGGTCCTTCAGCTCCACAGTTCTTGTTTCCCTTGCTTCCTTCACTCAGTAGTTGGTAATCACTTCCCGGTGTCTAACTAATTGCCCAATAAAAACCAAGAGATTCGTTGGGACTTAATAAAGCATTCCATAAATGCCAACCTGGGTATTTTCTAGGAACGGCCGCCTCATCCCTCAGTTGGTCATTAAAAATTAAGTGATGAGCACACACAGCAAATTTACATCGTTTCTAGGGAAAACTAATATAACTAAGTCTTCCTAAGTATCTGATGTCTGTCCTGAAAGCCTCTTGTCTCTTAAAAATGCTGGTTTCTTGCTGTTCTGACTGTAAAATTGTATATGCAATTTTGACAGTGTTTTCTCTAAGTGTGGTACCGGATGGGACATTTTATAGTAGCGTCCCTAATCCCGGAACCCCACTAGTCAGGGCTCTTGTCCCTTGTTCTTCCTTGTTGGATGTGTTGCCTCATTCCAACTTGGAAACTTTTTGGGTTTTGGTTTTACTGTGTCATTTGTTTTGAACGTCCTATATTTAAAGTGTTTTTTGTGTCCTGTTCCTATTGCTTCTAAGGTGCCAGCTATGCAGATAACAATCAGTATTTAAAACTTCTTTGCTGTGAGGCCCATTGTAAGATTTCTTACTTGTATTTTAAAAATCAGATAAGGTCATGTAGGAGAGCAGAGAGAGCTGATGGAGCCCGAGCCCTGGGATGGGTGCAGCCAGCTTGCTGCTGGTCCTCGCATCTCATCTCTTAGATGCTCACACAGACCTTAAGAAATAAACTGGATCTTCTAGAGTTAACATCTGAATTAACTGTCCAAAAACCAGAGGGCCTATGAGATGGTTTAGCTGATTAAAGGCTCCAGTCATGAAGCCTGACAATCTGAATTTAGTTCCTGGCACCCACATGGTGGAAGGAGGGGACTGACGACCTGAAAGTTGTCTTCTGATGTCCACAGCATCCCCTGGTGTATATCCGCATCCAATAAACAAATTACTAAGAAATATTTTAAGAACAAAAAAGGCCAGAAATCTAATATGTAAGTAAATGACTTCTATTGGCTTAATACTGTGAACTTGTGTAGAATGTTATTTGGAGATGTGGATTGAGAAGGCAGGGGTGCAGGCCAGTCCCCTTGCATGGGACATTCTGCTTGCGCAGGGCAGAGCACATTGATGGCCATCTAAATTCAGGCCACAGCATTGGATTTCACGGCAAAGCGGATACCCATGGCTTCCCCCAGGGCCAGGTCACTGCTCAGCTCTTGAGCTCTTAGTTGCGATGCCTTATTTGAGTATATGCATAGCTGACTGAAAGATAGACACAAGCTCCTGCAGTTTGATTTCTGGGGATTGAGCTTTGGACAGGTTCCATGCCTGGGTGACCTTACCTTTTTGACACTGAGCCTATACAGGACCGTGTGTGGTATCTCTGCACACATGCACAGTGCTGGTTTTACAGAGATCTCTTGACCACATAACTGGTATCTGGGGACGTTCTAGTTTTTTCTCTGTTGCTATGATAAAATACTCTGACCACACACAGGTTAGGTTGAAAAGGATTTATTGCCATTAGCTTACAGACCATTACTGAGGGAAATCAAGCCGAAACCACAAAGGAACAGCACTTGCCGGCTTATTCCCAAACTGGTTCTCATGGTACCACCCACACTGGGCTGGGCCCTCCTATATCAGTTAATCAAAGCAATTCCTTGCAGATATGCCCATCGGCCAGACTGATGTGGGCAGCCCCTCAGTTGAGACACTAGGCTGTCTCGAGTTGACAGTTAACACTCGGGTGAAGGTGGTTACACCAATGGCCAACTGTTCTTCATGGGTTGGGGGCTTAGACATGCTTGATAGATTGCCTGCTTCTCTCCTGCCGAGCTGGGGAAGAATTTGTCCTTATATTTATAACTGTTTCAGCACTTGACATAAAATTCTGAATTATTCACTCTGAGAAGAAAGTCTTTTTAAAGCACGTTTGCGTACAACAAAGTCTTACCATTTCTCTCCTTGCGTAAGAATTCTGAAACTACGATTTTAACTTGTGGTTTAGGAAAGAGCCCCAGTGTATTAGAACCCTGTCCGACGGCTGTTGACATGTGAGGGCGGAAGGCTTGTTCCGCTTCAGAGCGTCTAACTACTGTGTGCTTTCTGATTATCGTACCTGTACTGTCCTGTTACCCCAATAACCCTGCCTGTGTTGGAGTATGTGGGAAGTTTCTCTGTCAATGACATCAATAGAAAAAGATGATTTTCCTCCCCATCCTCAGGAGAGCATTTCAGAGTGCGGGAGGTGTTCCTTGTCTCCATTCTGTCAGTTTGAGGTGAGAGCAACCTTCTCTAAGTCAGTTATGACTTGCAATGTGAAGAACACTTTTGATTTTTCCGTTTTCTTTTTTCCTTCCCATTTGGTTGCCCGTGTTTTCATGCTGTGACTTTTGTTTTGGTTCAGCCTGCCATGGAAGGGGTAGAGGTGAGAACTGCAGTGCGGCTGCAGGCGGGGGTTGTTGTCGCATTTGGTTTTGCCGTGACTTTGTTAGCTGTGTTGTGATCCTGTAGTGGACAGAGTGCCTTGTGCCCTTGAGTGCGGTGACCTGTACTGTCTTGTCTGTGGCGGAGCTGTCGTAGTATCATTGCTGTGAATTGTCCGGATGCCAAGCATGTTCTCTATTAGGACGTTTAAGCCAGATCCTAAGTTCTCGTGTTTTCTGTGTGTCAGAATTGCAGTCTCTCAGTGCTAGCTAAGACCGAACAAACTCCCCTGTCCTAGCGTTCATGACAAGCGCAAGCCTCCAGCAGCCTCCTGAGAAGAAAGTCCTCATGGGATATCCAGGCCTGCTACAAGTTGGGAATGATTACACTCTGTCACACTGACGGCTCACTAGTTCCCTCAGACTAGATAGACGCTGTTTCACACACCCATACACACACACACACACACACACACACACACACACACACACACACACACCGGCTCTCATGCATGCCCCCGCACACTGATACAGTACAGCACTGTGTCATTGGACAGTCAAGCCAAGCTTCCCTCTGTAAAATGGGGATGATAATGCCTTCTTGCAGTCTTAGAGAAAGCAAAGGAAAATTTTTCCAATATTCCTGCTTTTTAAAAAAATTTTGTGGCATAAATCACCATTTTTTAATGTTACTTCTGGAGAGAATATGCTCTCCTTAGATATGAAGCGGAGTGGGATGATGCTGAGCGATGTATCTGCAGCTTGGTTCCTGCTTTGATGGTTAAGTGCCATCTCATCCCCATTTTATCCCTAAGAGCCCCAGATACAACTTTCACATGGTACATGGTGGTGTTCTGGGCTCTTCCCTTGCCCAGCGACCAGGGAGAAATCCCTTCACAGCAGAAGGAAACCTGAGCTGAGATTGGGGTGTGGGACTGACCCTCAGAGCAGCCCAGCCCCGAGTGGTCTGCACGTGGTAGAGCAGAGCTCAGGAGGCCCCACACAAATGGGACCCAGCCCAGTTTTGTCAGCTCTGTCTCCATCCTGGCCAACAGATGCTCAGCACCAGTCCATCCCTGCCCAGGCTGGGGTTTCCTTGCCTGGGTTTGAGGGCATCCACGTGATGAGTGAATGGCCCTGTCACACCCCGGATGTGGCTGATGGTCCCTGCCTCCTTGAGAAGGGTCGGCTCTGACACTTGTCAGTGTCCTGAGAACAAAAGACATAGTAAACACACGAGGCACACTGAGCCCTGTCCCCCAGAGACAGATGAGCTGCAGGTCGAGGGCAGTGAGTTTCCTCGAGACAAAACAGAGCTGTGATGTAACAGGTCTGGTAAGTCGTGGCTTTTCCGTGTTCACTCTTTGCTTCGGTGGCCAGCCTTGTGAATGTAGCTAGACGGTAGTAGGGTCTGTAGTGAGCACTCTCCTCCAGTCACAGAACTGATCGACCTGTTTGTGGTTTCTGGCTTCCTTTATTAGGAAATGAAGATTTGCTCGGCAATTATAAACCTTTTCCATCTGATCCCAGCTGCACCTCAAACGCTGGTCAAACCTTTGCTAGAGGTTGTAATGAAGACGGAGCGCGCCATGCTGATTGAGGTACGGTTAATTCTGACTAAAGGTTAATTCTGATTTGCTTCCATCTATTGCTTGTAGTATTTTTGTTTTGTTATTTTTTATTTTCAAATGTATTCACTTGACAGTTTTATACTCTATATAATACATTCTAAGCATATCTACCCCTTCCCATCCCCCACCAATTTCATGTTTTTTTGTTATGTTGTCTTTCTGTTCTGTTGTGTTTTGTGACCCGTTGAGTTTGTCCAGCCCACCTCCATAACCCTGTTAAAATACCCTGTATGAACTGGAGCATGGGCAAACACGCCTGTGGCTATGTGGCACGTATTAGTTTTGATGGTTTTTTTCTTGAGTTTTTAAACTTTGTGTCTTAAGAATTAATTGAATTTGTTTTTTGCCAATTTCATACGTGTACATATTGTACATCATGTGCCCTTACTTACCTCTGCCACTTCTGTCAATTCTCCCTCCTGCCTTTAGACCCTTTTCTGTGTGCCTTTATTTATTGTAACCCATGGAGTTTAACCAGAACCAACCGAGTGACCATGGGCATGAAATGATCCACTGGAGTCTCTTGGGCTCACCAGTCATCCCAGTCGTGAAGACACTGACACCTCCATCTCACCCCATCTCCCAGAATCCATCAGTAGCTAATAGTCTGCAGAGATATGACTGACGGTTTATTGCCAGGCCCAGTCTCGTGCAGGCTCAGCTGATGAGATCACACCACGTCGGCTGTGCCGCATGTGTATCGGGGGTGATGGGAAAGTCCTGCTTAGCACTGAGCACTCATC
Source organism: Myodes glareolus (assembly GCF_982192425.1). Lineage (NCBI taxonomy): Eukaryota > Metazoa > Chordata > Mammalia > Rodentia > Cricetidae > Myodes > Myodes glareolus. Next base: position 100,211,047 of record NC_142027.1, on the reverse strand, counting down.
TGTTCTTACTCTTGGCGCCTTGAGCTGCCTGAGTCTCTGCGTCATGTTGTTAGGTATAAAGAAAAGCTTCTGTGATTAAGACTGAGAGGAGTGTTTGCCTGGGATTGTGGTCACCATGAGTCTTTTTAAAAGAACAAAAACGACAACCTAGCAGTGGTGGCTCACTGCTTTAATCCCAGTACTCAGGAGGCAGAGGCAGGCAGATCTTTGTGAGTTCAAAGCTAGCCTGGTCTACAGAGTAAATTCCAGGGTAGCCAGGGCTACCTAGAGAAACACTGTCTCGAAAAACTTAAGAAACAAAACAATTACTGGAAAGTATCATACATGTACCACAGTGTAAATGTGAATGTCAAAGAATAACTTGTAGGACTTGCTAAATATCCCAGGCTTTTCTTTAACTTGGAGCCATCCTTTGCACTGCGCCTGGCTCATGTTGTTAAAATGCTTTAAATGAGAAAATTTGACAGTATAAAGATACTGGCATTAATACCTAATTATGGTGTAATTGGAGGGGTTGCCTTGTTATCATGGTGACGGCTGGAAGTTCTTTGAAAAGGATGATGTGGGTTGCATTTCTGCCCTATGTTTTGTAGGCGGGCAGCCCATTCAGAGAGCCTCTTATCAAGTTTCTGACGCGGCATCCCTCGCAGACAGTGGAGCTGTTCATGATGGAAGCAACCTTGAATGACCCCCAGTGGAGCCGAATGTTCATGGTAGGAGCCTGTGCGAGTGTCGTGGGTTCCTGCAGAGGGCGGCCGGCCAGTGTGCTCGGCCTCCGACGGACCTGTGTTTCACCTCTGCGTATCCTGGCTTTGTGTTTCTCAGAGGTCTGGGCGTCGGGAACATGGTTGCTGTCTGATCATGTCTTCAAAGCTGCAACCCAGAAGTTAGTCAGGAGGATTTTCGTTGTTGTAACAAACGAATAGAGTTAGTGTTATAAATTCACAACCGCCAGAAGGTGGTGGAGCACACCTTTAATCCCAGTACTCAGGCTGAAGCAGGATCTCTGTGAGTTTGAGGCCAGCCTGTTCTACAGAGTGAGTTCCAGGACAGGCTCAAAGCTACACAGAGAGACCCTGTCTTGAAAAACCAAATAAATTTAGAAAAGATAAAAATTCCTGATTAGAAAATAGGATTGCTATTGGGAACCATCACCTTTTTCTTACTGTTCATGTGTGTGTTTATGCGTGTGTTCATGCCACAGTGAATGTATAAAGTTCAGAAGACAGCTTTCAGGAATTGGAAGTCACCATCCACCATGTGGGTTCCAGAACTCAAACTCAGGTCATAGGCTCAGTGCCAGCATCTTTACTCGCTGAGCTGACTTGTTGGTTCTGAAAACATCTTTTAATTTTTTATAAAGATTATTTTATGTATGTGGGTGCCTTGTCTGCATGTCCATCTGCCCATCAGAAGAGAGCCTTGGATCTCATAGGACAACAGTTATAGATGGTTGTGAACCATGTGGGTGCTGGGATTTGAACTCAGGATCTCTGGAAGGAAGAGCAGAAGAGCTTTTAATAGCTAGGCCGTGTCTCCAGTCCAGTATCTTTTTTATTTTTATTTAACTTTTTGGAGGGGGTAGTTCTCTGTGTGACCCTAGCTGCCCTGGGACTGGCTATTCTCTCTGTCTCCTGAGTGCTGGGATTAAAGGTGAGCTCCACGCACAGCCAGCAGCAGCTTTTCTAAGAAGGTGCCATGTTTTTTGTTTGTCTTTTTGAAGAAATGACCAACCAGGAATGGAAGAGAGTTTGATCTGATCCAAGCAGCTTCTTCATTCTTTTGCTTTCAGAGTTTCTTAAAACACAAAGATGCCAGACCTCTGAGGGATGTGTTGGCAGCAAACCCCAACAGGTTCATCACCCTGCTGCTGCCTGGTGGAGCACAGACGGCAGTCCGCCCTGGCTCACCCAGCACCAGTAACATGCGCCTGGACCTCCAGTTCCAGGCCATCAAGGTAGGACATCTGCATTAGAACACAAAGCCCCTTCGGTCAGCTGAGCTGCAGGTCCCTGATGATTGCCTCTTTCTTACAGATCATAAGCATCATAGTTAAAAACGATGATGCCTGGCTGGCCAATCAGCACTCTCTGGTGAGCCAGCTGAGGAGAGTGTGGGTAAGCGAGACTTTTCAAGAAAGACACCGCAAAGAGAACATGGCTGCCACCAACTGGAAAGAGCCCAAGCTTCTGGCCTTCTGTCTGCTGAACTATTGCAAGTGGGTGCATTGGCCTCCTCTCTGCCCAAAAACCTGCATTGTGACCTTGTCCCTAATGTGCCTCGTCTGGATCCTTGGATAGTATGGTCAAATTTGTTACAGAGGGTGAATGGTAGGTAACTCAGGTCTTTCAGTCAGAGGTCTTTGGACCCATGAGGACCTGAGGTTGGATCCCCAGAAACCTATAGAAATGGTAGGTGGGTGTGGCAGCCTGCTTGTAATTCATGCTTTAGAAGGCAGAGAGCAGATTTGGGAACCCTAGGGCAGACCGGCTAGCAAGATTAACCTTAATCAGTGAGTTCTGGGTTTGATTGAGAGAGACTGTCTCCCCTAATAAAGTAGAAGAACAATCTAAGACAATTCCAGACATCAACCTTGGGCCTCCTACACACTGGCAAAATCATGCCTGTACAGATGCATGCCACACAGATGAAAAATGGAAAAGGAAACGAAAAGGCACAAGTCTGGGTTCTGTATAGTTAGAGAATTAACCTTACGCCAACCTCTTCTTCGCCCTGGCCCTTCAGAAGGAACTATGGAGATATAGAGCTGCTGTTCCAGCTACTCCGAGCCTTCACTGGTCGCTTCCTCTGCAACATGACCTTCTTGAAAGAGTATATGGAAGAAGAGATCCCCAAAAATTACAGCATCGCTCAAAAGCGTGCCCTCTTTTTCCGCTTCGTAGAGTTTAATGACCCCAACTTTGGAGATGAGCTGAAAGCAAAGGTAAGTCCCATTGTAAGCAGGCGGTGGCGGCCCATGCTGGAGCTCTTCCTGGGGTCCTGGGCTCTGTTCCTGATGAGCCACAGCTCGTAGAGTGGGCCTGATGAGTGACACAGGGCAGCTCCCATGAACCAGTGTGCCTTTCCGTGTGTTTAGAAGTAACTTGTCTCGGGGAGGAGAGAAAGCCAGACTGAGAGGTTGGCACTCTGCCTGAAGTTCCAGGCTTCCCCTGGCAGTTGCCGTTTGGCTAGAAGTCAAGATGAATAGTTGCTCTGTTGGTCAAGTCTGCTTGCTGGTGCAGGATGCTCTTGCTTTGCACACACCCCCTAAACAGAAGTTTGCACAGCTCTGTTCTGCTTTGTGTTTTTCTTTCCCTAGGTTCTGCAGCATATCTTGAATCCTGCTTTCTTGTACAGCTTTGAGAAGGGGGAAGGAGAACAGCTCTTAGGACCTCCTAATCCAGAAGGAGACAACCCAGAGAGCATTACCAGTGTGTTTATAACCAAGGTGGTGTACCCAGGAGCACCCCTGTGTGGCGAGCCCTTGCAGCTGGGTGAATGTGTGTGCCTGTGGTAGGGGATTGTGGGAATAAGATTTTTCTCTCACCACGTGTGTATATGTCATGTGTGTCAGTGTATGTATGCATGTGTGCACACACATGATGCAGACAAATGAAAGTCAGAGGACAATTTGAGGGAGTTCTCTTCTTCTACCATGTTGTTTATGGGACTTGAACCAAGGTTGTAAGCCTTGGCAGCAAGTGTCTTTATCCATTGAGCCATCTCTCCAGACCTCAAAAGAATATTTTTAAGGTCTAATTTTAAGGATAAGACTTGTATGTTCATAATAAAAATCTAAAATGAGTTCCTGCTTTCGTGTCAGGTGCTGGACCCTGAGAAACAGGCAGATATGCTGGATTCCCTGCGTATCTACCTCCTGCAGTATGCCACGTTGCTGGTGGAGCATGCGCCCCACCACATCCATGACAACAACAAGAACCGCAACAGCAAACTGCGCCGTCTGATGACCTTCGCGTGGCCCTGTCTGCTCTCCAAGGCTTGTGTGGATCCTGCCTGCAAATACAGTGGGCACCTGCTGCTGGCGCACATCATTGCCAAATTCGCCATCCATAAGAAAATTGTCCTCCAGGTGCCTCACAGGACGCCCTCCTGTCTCTCGTGTTTTTATCTGTTCCCCCACGGGTACTCGTGTTCTCTGGACAGTCTCATCTGCTCCTTTCCTCTCATTTTTTCTCAAAGCCACTAAAAATTAAAAAAAAAAAATGGGGAGGCACCCATTCCTGCCTTACAAAAACTGTAAAAAACAGTGGATTATCTTAATAAGTAATCAAAATCGAAAAAAAACAACATAGTTGAGGATGACAGGGACAGAGGAGGACAACCCAGGAGTTCATGAGCCAGGTTCTAACTAGCCCAGGCTGTCCTGGAACTTACAGTGATCCTCCTGTGTAGTATGGAGACTCTTCCATTCCTAGCTGTCCAGACCCAAATAATCACACAGAAACTATATTAATTACAACACTGTTTGGCCAATGGCTCAGGCATATTTCTAGCTAACTTTAACATCTTAAATTAACCCATTTCTATCCATCTGTGTATCGCCACGAGGCTGTAGCTTGCTAGGTGAGGTTCCGGCATCTGTCTCCTCATCTGTTTGACTCCGCCTACTCTCTATATATCTATGTTTGAATTTACCACCTGGCTTCACTCTGCTAAGCCATTGGCCAAAACAGCATTCACCAACCAGTAAAGCAACACATACACAGGAGGACTTCCCACATCACTCCTGCCTCTGCTGGAGCATCACCAGTGTTTATAACCAAGGTGGTGTACTTGGTCAGTGTGTATTTACCACACTGAAAATCTGTGTTGGTGTGTGGTTTTCACACTGAAAAACTGAGAGGGTATTAAAGACAAACTTCACAGTGTGAATGAACCCCTATCCCAGGATGCGTGCTCTCCCTAGTTGCTCTGCTCCTTTTCAGCCTCACTCATGTCCCCTCAGACACCCCTGCTCAGGGCATGTGACTTTCTGTCCCCTCAGACACCCCTGCTCAGGGCATGTGACTTTCTGATTCTTTTGAATTGTTAGTTTTACTTTGTTGTTTGTGTGTGTGTTGGAGAGAGGGAGAGATGTATGTGGGGGCGCTTACATGCTACAGCACACGTATCAGTCAGTATTCAACATCGTGAGTTGATTTCTTTATCTTTATGTGGATTCTAGGGATTAAACTCAGTTTAAACTTGTGTGGCTTTTGTTGTGCTGAATCATTTTATAGGCTTCTAACTCTGACCTTCCTATGAACAAACCTTAAAAATCTTTTATGTATGAGAGTTTGGCGTGTGTGTGTGTGTGTGTGTGTGTGTGTGTGTGTGCGCGCGCGCGCGCGTGCGTGTGTGTATATGGTATATGTGTTTACATATATGTGCAGGACATACATGTTTGTACACACATACCATGTCTGTGCACTGTATACAGAGAACAGAAGAGGGCATCAGACCCCTAGAACTAGCATTTTTTCTCTAGGTATTCCACAGTCTTCTAAAGGCGCACGCAATGGAAGCCCGAGCCATTGTGAGACAAGCGATGGCCATTTTGACTCCAGCGGTGCCAGCCCGCATGGAGGACGGACACCAGATGCTGACACACTGGACCAGGAAGATCATCGTGGAGGAGGGCCACACGGTCCCACAGCTGGTGCACATCCTTCACCTCATCGTGCAGCACTTTAAAGTATGTAAAGGGACAGCAGACGTGTGTGGTGCAGCCTCAGATGCTGGCTTCGAGCCCCTACTCTCTCTGTAGTAGGAGTGGCCATTCACCTAGGAATACTGAGGTGGTGCTGGCCCCTGTGTCTGCAGGTATACTACCCGGTGCGGCACCACTTGGTCCAGCACATGGTCAGTGCCATGCAGAGGCTGGGCTTCACACCCAGTGTCACCATTGAGCAGAGGCGGCTGGCTGTGGACCTGTCTGAGGTTGTCATCAAGTGGGAGCTGCAGAGGATCAAGGACCAGCAGGTAGGGTTGTCAGCCTTTGCCGCCCTCTCTGGGCTCCTTACACGTCTGCTGGTGGTCAGGCAATAAAGTCTGGTGTGTTTGTGTTTTTCCAGCCGGATTCTGACATGGACCCAAACTCCAGTGGAGAGGGTGTCAACTCTGTGTCATCCATTAAGAGAGGACTGTCTGTAGATTCTGCGCAGGAGGTGAAACGCTTCAGGGCAGCCACCGGGGCCATCAGTGCAGTAAGAACTTCTGCTTTCCTTAGGTGTACCCGCTGCCCTCCTGGGACTCTGCCTATATTCCTTGGTTTTTGAGCATCCTTGAGCCAACTACTCAAAAAACAAGTGGGAACTGAGAATAAAATCCAGGGCACAGCACTTTCCTGGGGGTCTTTCCTGTTTCCTGACGTTCCCCTTCACTGGCTTATACCATCAGGAGTCTGCTAGTTACTTGCAATAAAGACCACAAGAGGAGGCTGGGGTGTGGCCCAGCCCAGACTCTACCAGAGAGGGGCTGGAACAGCTGGTGATGGAGCGCTTGCTTAGAACCCAGCAGTGATGCTGGGTGAGCTCAGAAGTAGAGCGGCTGCCTAGAATCCATCCCAGTGAGGGAGGGGCTGAAGGAATGGCTGACTAGAGAGAGCTTGCCCGGCATGCGTAAGCCCTGGGTCATCATGCTCATAGCAAACCAAAAAAACAATACTCGTTGAAGCAAAAATGTTGAGAATACATGTCTGCTATGTCCACTTTTTTGATGTTTTCAAGACAGGGTTTCTCTGTTAACCCTGGCTGTCTTTCCTGGAACCCACTCTGTAGACCAGACTGGCCTTGAATTTTGAGATCCTCCTGTCTCTGCCTCCTGGGTTCTAGGATTAAAGGCTACACCACCACTACCCAGTCACTTGATTTTTAAAAAGACAGCCCATCTGTTTCGGTTTTTGATTGTTTTGTTTTGAGAGCAGCCTCCTAGAGGGTGTTGGGCATTGTTTCTGCTCGTGGTTAGGATGTTGATCTTGGGAGCCTTGAGCTCTCTTCTTGGCTGGCATCAGACGTGGGGCACTGGCGTGGCTGACACAAGTTTGTCCGACTCTGGTTGGCCTACTTGCTAAGGAGTTTCCACAACTGCCCAGGACTCCAAGTGAAAACCTGGACCCATCTCACCTTGCCTATTTCCTTCTCCCCAGCACCCATCACCTATACACCATCAGTTAGTTTCTGCAGCTCCCTCCCTCTTCCTACAGCTGCTTCCATTTCTCTCGCTGTTGATGTTGCTCTTCACAAAGCAGAATACCAAACACCTTTCTTTTCTACCTTAAGTGAGGGGAAACAAGGTAAAGAGTGGATCGGGCCTCTGTACTGTTTCTGTACCTACGTCATGAATATTCTAATAATTTCAAATTACAAGTGAAGTCAGAGTGTCTTGCTGGTCCTTGACAGCCCTGCTGGTGCACATACTACATATCTTCCCTGCACAGGAACTCCAGGCCTCCTCTGCACTTAACTCTGCTGTTGCTAACGTTTCTACCGAGAGTCCGTTTCTTCCCTCGCCACTGGCTTCATTTTTTCACGGCCATGCTCCCTCTGGCTGGCTGTCACATGAGTCATCACAGCACTGCCAGTTAGTGCATTTGTCATGTGCCCCTGCCAGGACTGTAAGGTTCACACAGCAGAGATCCTCTGCCCTCAGAGTCCTTCGTGCCCAGAATCTGGGAACAGCTGGCGGGATGAGTCCATACTCCATGGGAGGCGCTGGCTGTGGAGTCCCGTCCCACTTTTTTAAAGGACAGTCCTTTCTTAGGTGTTTGGGAGGAGCCAGTCACTGCCGGGAGCTGACTCTCTTCTTGCCAAGCCCATCGATAAGCAGCACACGGACACCGTGGTAAACTTCCTCATCCGAGTGGCTTGCCAGGTATGGTACTGCATAACCCTGCAGCGTGGTGTCTGTGACCAGGCCTGAGAGCGTGCCTGCCACCCTGGTGCCAGATTACTCTCTTACTATGTCTGGCTTCTGTTTCTGGAGCTTGCTGTATCTCAGGCTGGCCTCTAATTTACACTCCTTTTACTTGAACTTTCTGAATGCTGCAATTACAGGTGTGTGCCACATTTGGCTACCTGTGTCTTTCTTTTGGTAGACATGTCTGCCCCCGATTTCTCCTTTCAGTGTTAATGAAATAATGGCATGACTTGAAAAAAATTACCATGTATTTAATGTTACATTGAAGTCACAAGACAACATTTGAGAGTCGGTTCTCTTTCTATCACATGGGAATTCAGGTCATCAGGCTTGATGGCAAGCACCCTTAACCACCCAGGCACCCCAAATGTGTCTTAAAATTTGCAGCGTCTTGGTATAGTTAAAGGATCTTGGTCAGTTAGTCAACCCACTTCCTTGTTTTCTTTGCTATATAAGTTGGGGATGGTGCATAGCTCATGACTTTGAGTTGACCAGTCTGCAGGGATCTGTGCGGCTTTCAATTACTTTTAGGAGTGCTTATAGCTTGAACTCATCAATCATATTGGTATTTGTGTTCTCACAGAGTTGCTGGGAATGTATTTCTAAAACCTGTCATTTTTATTTTTCAAAAATTAAATTCTGAAACATGAAATTTTCCTTAGAGAAGAATTGGGAGTGGTGGTGCCATCGAGATGGCTCAGCAGTTAAGGGCACTCTCTACGCCTTGGGATGGTTTAATTCCCAGCATACACATTGTGACTCACCATCTGTAACTCCAGGTCCAGAGGATTCAACCCCCTCTCCTGGTCTTTGCAGGCACCGGCCATGTGCATGGTAGACCAACATACATGCAGGCAAAACACTCAAAGACATAAAGTCTCAAAAACTTAATTTTTCTTAATTTGGGGCTGGGTTCTTCAGTCCTTAAAACTTGTGAGCAAAATACTGTGTTTTGTGAAATACTAGAGATTGGTACCTCATTGCCTTTTGAGCTGTCCAACCGGAGATCCCTTGTTTTCTTGCAGAGCGAAGGGTTCTGTGTGCAGGTACCCCTCTTTGCAGAGTAGGGGCCCTGCTCTCAGTTACTACAGACCCCTGCTGCAGGGGAGTGGGAGTGAGTGGGTGAAGAGGCCCAGAGAGAGGAGGAAAACCAGCTGTCGGAAGATGCATGGGAGGCAGAGACCTGGGATGCTTGGGTGCAGGGACATTTGAGAAAACAGCATCGCTGTTCTTCCTCTACCTGTAAGCTGGTGTTCAATGACCAACCACTTGGCATTTTGTAGGTCAACGATAACACCAACACCGCAGGGTCACCTGGAGAGGTGCTCTCTCGTCGCTGTGTGAATCTCCTCAAGACCGCGTTACGACCAGATATGTGGTGCAAGTCGGAGCTCAAACTGCAGTGGTTTGACAAGCTGCTGATGACCGTGGTAGGCATGGGCGCTGTCAGTCAGTGCTGTCACCTGGCTGGGGACATCTCTGCTAGGCCCGAGTCTAAAACTGGAGCTTCGAGATGTGCCTACTCTGACTTGTGACTCGATGAGCATGGCTTTGACCTTCGGTTCTCAGTCGGCCCAGAGTGCTTAGACTAGATCAGTGAAATCTTCCATATTTCAGTGCATGCCTGCTTGCCTTCTCTCTCTCTTCTCTTTCTTTTTCTCATTTCCTCCCTTTCCTCCCTTTCTTCTTTCTATCTTCTTTCTTTCTGTCTTTCTTATACATCTTACATTGACTTAGCTTGCTGGCTTGGTATAACCTGTTGTGGCTGACTAACGTGACACTCTTTACAATAAGTTACAATTTGTAAAACATTTTTTCAATGGACTTAGCCCTGAGTAGACTCAGCATAGGCAACTGATGAGTTGGTTCCGTTCATGTTATCTCTGTGTCTTGTTTACATGGGTTTTTCTGATGGCAGTGAAAGTGTGGATCATGTCATTGCCATCTCAGATTCCCTTTGTCCAGTTGTTGGATGGAATTCGAAAGCTTTCTCTCCTGGACTTAAAAGGACCAGCATTGATAATTGCTGTTAGAACACTGTTATCCTAGGTTGAAAAGGCTGTTACAAGGGACTCATGGTGTAAACTGAAGGCCCGGTTCTTAATGGTTGCCCTTCTGAAAAAGTCACTGGCTTTCTGCTTACAGCCCACTTCACAGACCCCATTGCCGTGCTCTCGGGCAACTGCTGGGACCTGAGCTATGTTCTACATACCTGATGTGTGTAAACTACAGAAATGGAAGTTTCCAGAAGCCATGCCTATGCTTCCTGCAAATAGTTTTTATTTTTAATAATATCATCATCTAGTACATTGGTTATATGATGCAGTTTGGAAAACATTTCCTTGGCATGGATTTTTGCATTTTGAGTAGGCCTACAGAAGCATTCTGCATTGTAATATCTTTTTGTTTTAGAGCAAACTTAATGACATTTTAAAGAGGTTTAACTAAATTTTACATCACATTCTGTTCAGGATGCAGCCTTATAAAAGTCCTGCTGTGTGTGGTGCCCACATGTTGTGACAGTGGTACCCATGTTCCTTCTTCACTGGCTTTTTACTTAGTAAATACTTGGTGACATCCAGTTTCAAAGCTCTGGATTTGCGTCTCCACTTACTTCACCTGAGCGTGGCCTGTTTTCCCATTGCAGGAGCAGCCGAACCAGGTGAACTATGGGAATATCTGCACAGGACTGGAAGTGCTGAACTTCCTGCTAACAGTGCTACAGTCACCAGCCATCCTCAGTAGTTTCAAGCCCCTGCAGCGGGGCATTGCCGCCTGCATGACGTGTGGGAACACCAAAGTGCTGCGAGCCGTCCACAGCCTCCTCTCTCGCCTGATGAGCATTTTCCCTACAGAGCCAAGTAAGCAACCCTCCCCTCATGCCTCTCCTTTGCCGGAGGCTGGTGGGCCCAGGACTTGCTTGAGAGTACTCATCCTAGCCAAGTAGTGGTAGCACACGCCTTTAATCCCAGCACCCGGGAGGCAGAGGCAGGCGGATCTCTGAGTTTGAGGCCAGCCTGGTCTACAAGAGCTAATTCCAGGACAGTTTCCAAAGCCACAAAGAAACCCTATCTCAAAAATCAAAAAAAAAAAAAAAAAAAAAAAAAGAGAGAGAGAGAGAGAGAGAGAATACTCATCCTGTAGTTCTTAGTGAACATTGTTTTCCCATTTTGTTTTACTCCCAACTTTACTTTTTTGTTTTGTTTTTGAGATAGGGTTTCACTCTGTAGCTCAGGCTGATCTTGAACTCTGAGACCTTCCTACCTCTGCCTCCTTTGTGCCGGGAGTAAAGCATGTACCACCATGACCAATCTCTCAATCTCTTTTAAAACATTATTTGACTTGAAAATTTAGCAGTAATGTGTTATTTTGTTTCTGTTGTGAAATTCATTTCTTCATCTGCTGGATTTGCTTTTCAGGTATTTATTTAAGGGAAGTTAGGTTGAGGTATCAGAACGACCGTTGAACAGTTGGTTCCTTGAAATCGTGCTTGTTCTGATTAAGTGTCTTAGAGCTGTCAGGATGAGCTGCCCTCGCTGGTGTGACCACGGGCGCACCCTGTCTTGTGGTGGAAGGAAAGGCTCTGTGCTGCACACTCCACAGATAGAGCTTGATCTATGGGACTGTGCAGCCGAAAGCCCTGACCCAGCTCCCTGCCCCACATCGTTTCAGGCACTTCAAGCGTGGCCTCCAAGTACGAAGAGCTGGAGTGCCTCTACGCGGCTGTTGGGAAGGTCATCTACGAAGGACTCACCAACTATGAGAAGGCCACCAACGCCAATCCCTCGCAACTCTTCGGTGAGTACCGGTGTGATCTGTCCAGCAGGGGTTCACTTAGACGGCGGTCTTGGGAAAGCCTAGGAGGGCTTTGCTCCTTGGGCTCTGCGTTCTGCCGTCACTCGTGCCCCTCCTCTGCGTCTTTGCTCATGTCGTCCCCAGTGCGCTCGTAACTTAAGATTGCCTGTGCACTGGTGGGGTCGCTGCCTCCAGGGCTGGGTCTGAGAAAGACAGGCCAGATAATCAAGGCAGCTGAATAACTGCCCCAGATACCCAGAAGTCCAACTTAGACTCCTTGCCCCTTACCGCTCTAGTCCTTAGAATTGGGTTGCTACCCTAATTTTTTCCCTATCATATTAATGTCATTGTGTAAAACTTGGGAAATCAATATTCTTATAAAAGTTACCTATAAACCTCACAATTCATTAGTAGTAGGTACTGATAGGTTGGCATGTATTTTTTTTAACTTCATTTTCTTTTGGAGGGATGGTTTTGTGTCTTTGTTTTCCAAGACAAGGTTTCTCTGTGTACCCATGCTGTCCTGGAACTCAGTCTGTAAACCAGGCTGGCCTCAAACTCAGAGATCTGCTTGCCTCTGCCTCCCGAGTGCCAGAATTAAAATGTGTGCATCCCCACTGCCTAGCCCTGGTTTTATTTCTTATGTTTGTGCATATGTGCGTTGTTATCTTTCCAGTCCCTATTTCTTGTTTTCCATACGTAAGAAGATCTGTAACCCGCACTCGTTACACGAATGCTTGTTTCTGAACCTGTATTCTAAATGGTTTCAGTTACTAATGTCGCAGAAATCTACTGCTTTCCTAAACTGCTGTCTGCGCTCTGAAACTCAGGGCCCAGGTGTATTTGCTTTAATAAGTCTGTCTTCCTGTTCACACCTGGCTGCTCTAGAGCCAGCTGATTGGTTTTTGTGACTTTAAGTGGGGCCGTCTTGTGTGCTCTGACTGAGCATCTCTGCTTACTCCCTCTCCAAGGTGCTCAAAGAAGAGCTGACCCCATGGACCCTGCTTCCCTCCGTAGGGTGACCCCCATGGGCCCTGCCTCTCTCTGTAGGGTGACTCCCATGGGTCCTGCCTCTCTCTGTGGGGTGACCCCCCATGGGCCCTGCCTCTCTCTGTAGGGTGACCCCCCATGGGCCCTGCCTCTCTGTAGGGTGACCCCCATGGTTCCTGCCTCTCTCTGTAGGTGACCCCCATGGGTCCTGCCTCTCTCTGTAGGGTGACCCCCATGGGTCCTGCCTCTCTCTGTAGGGTGACCCCCATGGGCCCTGCCTCTCTCTGTAGGGTGTCTCCCATGGGACCTGCCTCTCTCTGTAGGGTGACTCCCATGGGTCCTGCCTCCCTCTGTAGGTGACTGTAGGCTGGGGTGGCTCATGGTGATGTGGGCCTGGAAAATCGACTGCGCCAAGGTCCTTGTCTGCTGAATTTAGCTCTGTCACTGTTACGTCCTTAGAGGAGAGCAGAGCAGGATGCTTTCCATTTTTTTCTTTCTTTTTTAAAAAATACTTATTTTTGTGTGCATTGGTGTTTCGGCTGTATGTGTGTCAGTGTGAGAGTACCAGGTTCCCTGGAACTGGAGTTAAACAGACAATTGTGAGCTGCTATGTGGGTGCTGGGAACTGAACCTGAGTCCTCTGGAAGTGCTGTTAACCACTGAGCCATCTCTCCAGCCTCAACACATACCATTTTCAGCATGGATTCAATTACCTGGCTTAAAATCAGGCTGACTATACAATGGCTGCTATGCAGAACCAGGTTTAAACAAGGACAAGCCTGAAATTGTCCACACCTGGGATGTTGCTACCTATAAATGGCAGATGCCCTCTGATAGGTCTTTGATGTGACCCAAGAGTAGGAGTCAAGTTCTCTCAGGGTCAAGATGATATTAAAAACCTCACTAGTGGAAGAAGATCTCATTCAGTGTTCCTGTTCTGATCTTGGGCAATTTTCATAGAAGCATGCAATAAATTCCAAAGATTTTCGTGTTCAGGTAGGCTAGACCTTTGTTGTTGTTGTTCTTTTAAGGATTTTGCTCCTGTTTTACCGTCTCCCAAACATCGTGCTTTACAGAGGATAATTTGTCAAAACCTAAAATCCAAAACTGAGGGGAAGAATTTTTTTTGTTTTGTTTTGTTTTGTTTTTGTTTTTGTTTTCGAGACAGGGACAGGGTGTTTCTGTGTTAGTCTTGGCTGTCCTGGAACTCACTTTATAAACCAGGCTGGCTGCAAATTCACTGAGATCCACCTGCCTCTGCCTCCCCGGTCCTGGGATTAAAGGCATGTGCACCACCGCCCAGCAAAGAAGCATGTTTTATACTGAAGCACAGAAGTCAACTCTGGAGGGTAGTGTGGGCAAAGTTAAGATTCAGGGTGACAGTTCATGCTTCAGAATGTGAAGTGTCCTGCAGTCAGGAGCTTTCAGAGCTGGCAGAGTTTTAAAAGCACACTTCTGATACTTAATTTTGCTGTTATTGTGCATGTATGTGAGGCCCAGGACCTGCTCATCTTCTGCCTCTGTAATGCTGGGATTACAATTACTTGTCCCCATTTCTGGCTATGGGATATCAAACTTGGTCCTTGGGCATACTAGGCAGGCACTATACTGATGGAATTGTCTCCCCAGGACAGCTGTTACTTCTTACAAAATTTTTACAAAATAACTGCTATTCCTGCCCTGCAGGGACACTTATGATCCTCAAGTCGGCCTGTTGCAACAACCCAAGCTACATCGACAGGCTGATCTCTGTCTTTATGCGCTCCCTCCAGAAGATGGTCCGAGAGCATTTAAATCCTCAGGCAGCGTCTGGGAGCACTGAAGCAACTGCAGGTAACAGCCTGCAGTTGGGACTGGTGTTCTTTCTCCATGGACTTTGGGGGTCATCTGGGGAGTGCAGACTGTGTTTGAACACTACCGTGAACATGGGTTAATGTGGTGTTGTGATAATAGGTTCTTGTGGCAGAGGTTTAAAGTCAAAACATGGCCTAGACCAAAAATCAAGTTTAAAATTTGAGGGTGTAAGAATGAAAAGCAGCTGAAAGTGGCGAGTCCATGTGAGCCTTCACAACCACAGTTATCGCAGTACTTTACAACAAAGTGCCTAATCAGAATTCTCGTTTCTGAAGAGTCATGTCAGGTTGCTACCCACTGGGAGCTGGAGAAGGATAGCAGTGTGCTGTTTCCCATGGCTCCCCCAGGACCCAAGTGCCAAGTAGCTTCATGTAGGATGTGGAGAGGCTGGGGTGCCTCTACAGGCTCCATCAACTCTTGTCACCCGCGTCCTCATTCTTGTGGTTGGGGCTGCTAGAGCGAACTTTGCAAGATGCAGTCATAAAGCAGTGACATTTCAGAAAAGGCTTAGAGTGAAAACCTTTGTAAGCAGTTTTTGCAGGGCAGTGGCTCCTTTAAGTGTATCTGTAGGGATTGGACCCAGGTATTTGTGCTTTCTCTGCACAGCTGGAACAAGTGAGCTGGTGATGCTTAGCCTGGAGCTTGTGAAGACTCGGCTGGCGGTGATGAGCATGGAGATGCGGAAGAACTTCATCCAGACCATCCTGACCTCCCTCATTGAGAAATCCCCAGATGCCAAGATCCTCCGAGCTGTGGTGAAGATCGTGGAGGAGTGGGTTAAGAATAATTCCCCAATGGCAGCCAATCAGGTGAGCTGCTGGGTTGGCCCTCTCTGAAACCCAGGAATGTGGAAGCAGTCCCCTCATACTCTTTGCTTTCTTCACCCGTGTGGAACAAGTGCAATGTTGGATTGTCCCCACCGTAGCTTTGCTTGATCAGGAGTTCCCTGAGGGGCCAAGCAGATAGACTGACGAGCTGCTCTTCACAGTGGCTTTTCTTGCTGTGTGAATCTTATTTGTGAGTTTAATCTTTAATGGGGTGGAGGTGAGCTGTGAAATGCTCTTGCTGGCGAGAGACTGCCACGTAGGAGAGTGCTTGGCAGCTTCTGACTTGTTTCCAAAGTGAGCCATGGTGGTGGGGAAGATGCTTATTGCTGTGTCTTGACTTTTTGAGTACCCAAAGATAATCACAATCACAACCACCTTTGTTTTTTTTTTTCTTTCTTTAAAAATGAACTGTCTTGATTGCAGTAAATAGTGTTATTGCTAAAATAGTGGGAGTGTGGAGAGTTGGAAAGGTGGCTGTGAAATGCTTTTGGATTTGTGGTTTTTCAAGTAGAGGTAATTGGAACTTTCTCGGGGGAAACCGATTTTGTAGACACCTACACTCCGGGAGAAGTCCATCTTGCTCGTGAAAATGATGACTTACATAGAGAAACGCTTCCCAGAAGACCTTGAACTAAACGCCCAGTTTTTGGACCTTGTTAACTATGTTTACAGGTAATCAGCACTGGTCACATTGCCTGTGGGTTCGTAGTGTGATCTCCACTCGGCCGTGCGGTAGGACTTCAGTCTTGTACTTGTGTCTAAGTTGGGCACTCACTTTGATAGTAAGATGACATACCTTGATGGCATTTGTCTTTTTTAAAAAGATTTATTTTGTTTATGTGGGTGTTTGCTTCGGGGTGTGTGTGTGTGTGTGTGTGTGTGTGTGTGTGTGTGTGTGTGTGTGTGTGTGTGCAGAGGCCAAAAGAGGGCATCAGATCTACAGAAACTGGAGTTACAAAGGGCTTTAGGCAGCCATGTGGGTTCTGGGACTCGAAGCTGACTCATCTCACCAGCACCCTTGCTAGCCTTTCTGAGCCCTTGCAGAAGTGTTGCTCAAGTCTTCATGGTGGAAACACACTGTGGTGTTGCAGCGGAGTTGGTTTGGGGGAGCTGGTGTCCATCATCGTGAACACTGATCTGGGTGCTCCCCTGGCTCTTACGTCTTCTCCTACCTCCTGTCATTACAGGGATGAGGCACTTTCTGGCAGTGAGCTGACTGCAAAGCTTGAGCCTGCCTTTCTGTCTGGGCTTCGTTGTGCCCAGCCATTGATCAGGGCCAAGTTCTTCGAGGTTTTTGACAACTCTATGAAACGCCGTGTCTATGAGCGCCTGCTGTATGTTACCTGTTCCCAGAATTGGGAAGCCATGGGAAACCATTTCTGGATCAAGCAGTGCATTGAGGTAGGGTGGATAAACTCAGCTTCTGTGGCTGAGAGAGCCTGGGGGTTTTCTGAGGGGACATAGAAGGCAGCAGGTTATCCTATGAATTGGTCACTTTTCTGTTGCTGTGTGAAAACACCATGACCATCGCAACTTATGAAAGAAAGCATTTAATTGGGCATATGGTCCAGAGGGTTACAGTCTACAAGGTATAGCTAAGGCCTTGCAGCAGGAAGAGCTGAGAGCTCACAGACCTCAAGCCACAAGGCTTAGAGCACACTGGGAATGGCGAAAGTCTTTGGAAACCTGAAAGCCCATTCCCAGTGGCACACCTCCTCCAACAAGGCCACACCTTCTAATCCTTCCCAAACAGCTCTACTAACTGGGGACCCAGCACTCCAACATGTGAGCCTATGGGGACCTTCTCATCAAATCACTGCGTCCTACAATATAAGGAGGTATAGAAGTATCCCGTCATGCACCTGTTCTTGTCCCACTATAGGGGAGACAAACAGGCCTTGCTTAACATTTCTCACCTTACTGTGCTAATTAGAACCTATATCAGAAAGCCAGAAGGAACTTTAGTGGGCAAATATTCCTTCATCTTCACTTAGAAACATCTTTAAATTTCATCTATCTCAAGAGTTGAGTGGATGTTGTGGTTGGTTGTCATCTCCTCAGTCGTGAACAGCGTGGGCAGCTTGCCAGTGCTGTTGCTTTGGGTTCCTTGGTATGAGGATTTGGGCCTGGGGAGCAGCAGGCAGGTGTGTGCAGTCTGTGAAGTCGAGCCTGCAGGGGGCTTGCTGTTTCCCTAGGAGGGAAGTCTGCCGTAAGGATCGCAGGGAACTCCTGGGACACTCTTGCTCACAGGTTTCAGGCACAGGTCGCTGGTTTGTCAGGCTACTAGTGCTTAGCAGACTCACACCATCTAGGGTGAGTGAGACCAGCTTTCCCCTCGGAGACAGCTGCAGCAAACAGTGCTTAAATTCTTCTGATGGATCGAAGGGAACTGTCTGGGACCTCAGCGACAGCTGGTTGCCATGGTTCCTGTTTATGAAGAATTGATGCTTTCTCAGTGCCTGGGGCAGCATAAGCAGCGACCCTGTAGTGCTCTGCAGGGGCTGCTGCAGTGCAGATGTCCTCAGGAAATGCTGAGAACACAAGGGGACCACAGAGGCAGTCGAGGGTGATAGCACCTCACAGATCTTAGGTGCTCTCGGTCCCTGAAGAGTAGGAACTGTTTCTCTGAGGCGATACGAAGTCTTTGAGGGGTTCAGAGAGAGAGGGGGTCAGAGATGGCTGCTTGTGTGCAGAGATGACTCTGAGAGAGTGGGTCTGAAGATGGCCTAGGAGACTCCCTGGCTGGACTAGGGGCTGTGCCGCCTGGAGTGAGAAGGAAGGGCAAAGGGAAGTGGAGCAGAGGGCTCTGCCTGGGTGATGTCTCTGGCACCGAGGGGAGAATCAACTGAGAAGCAAGTTCAGGCTGCAGCTGACCTGGGGTGGGTGCTGTGACCTGAGCCGTGGGCCTGCACTTGTCTGTCTGTGTCTGTTCTGATGTCTAGGTGTTCACACACTCCCAGTGCCAGGCGTCGACTTTAAAATGGTCTTCTTTCCCATGATCCTCTAGCTCCTCCTGGCCGTGTGTGAGAAGAGCACGGCCATCGGTACCAGCTGCCAGGGAGCTATGCTTCCATCCATTACCAATGTCATCAACCTGGCCGACAGCCATGACCGAGCCGCCTTTGCCATGGTCACACACGTCAAGCAGGAGCCTCGGGAGCGAGAGAACAGTGAGTCTAAAGAGGAGGTGAGTCTCCGGCTGCCTGGATGCAGCTACCACTCACTTTGAGTTGGCAGGAGCATTAAGAGCTTGTTTCTACCCAAAAGCTGACTGTGGTGCCTCAGTTTAGACTTGGTTGCCATTAACAAAGATCTTAGTTGTCATACCTGTTTGCTGGCATCACTCTGAGCCAGTTCTACTTGGAACAGGGGAATTGATTTTGAACTAGAAGTGATACCCACCGTGTAGGAACCCAGTGCCAAGCCCTCCACAGCCTTCTGGGAGCCTTGTGTATTGCCCCGTAGTCCTAGATGAAGCTGAAAGCGTGTCTGGAAAAAAGCATTTCTGCCAAGGCTGGTACCATAGTCTTCACAGCTCTCCTGGTTCTCCATTCTTGTCATGGAAGTGCTGGGCCGCTGGCTTTGGGGAGCACAGCCTATTGAGTGCCGATTTTAGAATAAAGGCATTAGTGACAAGGGAGAACACTTGTTTCCTTTGCTCTAAGGGGGAGTAGGGCTGGGGTTGTACTTGAGTTCTTCCTAGCAGGAGTAAAGGCCTGGGTTTGATCCATAGCACAATTAAGTTAAGGAAGAAGTTTGGCTAATCAGGTCATTTGATACGGTCTTCTGTAATCTGAGTGACATCAGTAGCTATCTTGGTGACTCATCAAAGGCAATGTAGTGGATAGTGTAGTTGGCCTGTTGACTTTGGGGGGTAGTTCCTGATTCCCTTGTTGATTGTGACTTAAGAACCTGGAGACAGAAAGTTCATTCTTGTGTATGACATAGCAGACAGTAACCCAGGTCTGTCCTGTACAGTGACCCCAGCAGCATTAACATGACTGAGCAAGGCTGTTGGGCAAGCCATGCTGCATCCCAGCAAGTGATACACTTTGGTGATTCCAGTGATGTTTGTGCTATTTATTTTGCTTCCTATAACTCAAATACAGAAACATATGGTCATCCTTCCACAGTTGTGTGAGAGAGAGATGCAGTGGGGTGCAGGGTGAACGTGAGCCAGAGTACCATTGTGACGGGGATGCTGAAATGAAACACGTTCTGTATGCTAGCTAAACTGGGGAGAGGCAGGTGCTGGGTCAGCAGTGCTCGTCCCTGTTTATGTCTTTTAATTAAAGAGTACTTAAGTATGCAAATGTCCTCCATCTGAAATGCTTAGGAACACATGCATTGCACATTTTGGGTATTTCTGGATTTTGAAAATTCATTTTTTTAACCATCTGAGAACCCAAATTTTGAAGTCTGAAATTTACTAAAATTTGAGCATTATGTGGGTGTTTAAGCCTCATATTTGAAGCCTTTTACATTTGGTGGCTCTTGGATTAGAGGCAAAAGCTTCTAGAAAACTAAGAAAAATTGGCACTTGTCAAAAAGGGAGGTCTGGAGACCTGGCTCAGTGCTTAAAGCACCTGCTGCCCTCTCAGAGGAGATGAGGTCCCAGCAACAGTAGGTGGCTCACAACCATCTGGTTCTCCAGCTCTGGGGGACCTGACGCCCTCTTCTGGCCCCCATGGACATCTGTGCTCAGTGCACACTCCCTACAGACACTTGATGTACACAGAATTAAAATCTTTTTTAAAGTGGTCAGTGGTTGATAAAAGATGTGTTTGTTGGGTTCTTGTGAACTCTTTGACCTCCTGCATTTCCTGTCTTGTTTAGGACGTAGAGATAGATATTGAGCTGGCTCCTGGCGACCAGACCAGCACACCCAAAACCAAAGAGCTTTCTGAGAAGGACATCGGGAACCAGCTGCACATGCTCACCAACAGACACGACAAGTTTCTCGATACTCTCCGGGAAGTGAAGGTCTGTGTACAAGTTTGGGAGTGAATATCTTCTGCCTCCATCTTTATTACAGAACAGGGCCTTTCCCCACCAGTATTAATTTTTCTCTCACCTGTTTCCCTTGAGTTTTTCTTCCTACCCCAGTTGAAACTGTTCTAATTCGGGGAGAGTTTGGATTTGACATTTAATATAACCAAGGAAACAGATAAAGAATTTTATGGGAAAAATAAACGTTGGTTTCTCTACTACTTACCGTCCTGTGGGAGTGGTAAAGTCATTTAGTGTCGCCTGTAATGCGCAGTAACTCTGGGTTCTTGCTCAAGCGCCTCAAATCAGGAGATTCAGCAAAGTGTGAAGGCGGGCTGGATCTATGGGAAAGACCTTCCCCATGTGCCCACTGTGGGTGGTCTCTTTCTTCAGATAGGAGCTGTGGCTTCCACAGACACTGCTTAATCATGGATATTATTGCATTTTGACTCTGACCAAGACTTTGTGCAACCCGTCACTTTTGAGAAGTAGAAACAGTGGTACTGTTTATAGCAGGACTGGTAGGAAGAAAAACCAATTAGTTGCCAGTAATTTCTTTATTACATTTTCTTGGTAAGCAGCCTGGCCTTCCTGTGTCTAAGTGGCACCCTCGCTGCCCTGGGTAAGTGTGGAGTGCTGAGGGAGCAGGACACAGTATCCACGTGGACATAGGTGACACGCCACAGTCCATCTGCCATTGCTGCTAGAAAGGAGGGCTGTGGGCCTGTCCCCAAGCTCAGAGGGCTGACCCGGCTGCGGCCTTGGTGTCCCTTTGACTGGGATGTAGAAGGCACATGACTCACCTGAACCATACTCTTCTGCCCACAGACGGGAGCGCTGCTCAGTGCCTTTGTCCAGCTGTGCCACATTTCTACAACGCTAGCCGAGAAGACCTGGGTCCAGCTCTTCCCGAGGCTGTGGAAAATTCTCTCCGACAGACAGCAGCATGTGAGTCATGTCTAAAAATCATTGCTGCGAGAATGTAGTTTTAGTTTTTGATAAATAATCCTAAATGAACACCATTCTGGGTTCCAGAGCATGATAAAACTACTGACTCTCACCCAAGGACCAGTTATCATAGGGCTACCAAGTGATGGAGAGGCGTGTGTATGTGTGTGTGTGTGTGTGTGTGTGTGTGTGTGTGCACGCGCGCGCTCAGTATATAGATCAGGTTAGCCACAAGATCCCCTCATAGCCCAGGCTGGCCTATACTAGCTGTCCTCATGACTCGACCTCTCCAGTCCTGGGATTGCAGTGTGCAGCAGCACGCCTGGTCCAGGCTTGTCAGTTTTCGAGTGAAGACCTGAAACGGCTCCCTCTTGGTTCTAGGCGCTGGCAGGAGAGATCAGCCCATTCCTGTGCAGTGGCAGTCACCAGGTGCAGCGTGACTGTCAGCCAAGTGCGTTAAACTGCTTTGTGGAAGCCATGTCCCAGTGTGTCCCCCCAATTCCCATGCGACCCTGTGTGTTGAAGTATCTGGGGAAGACTCACAACCTCTGGTTCCGCTCAACACTGATGCTCGAGCACCAGGCCTTTGAGAAGGGGCTGAGTCTGCCAATCAAACCGAAGCAAACAACTGAGTTTTATGAGCAGGAGAGCATAACACCACCTCAGCAGGTGAGTCCTCATCCCGTCAGTGACTCTGAGGAAGTACCTCTCCCTGGGAGTTCCTTTGTTGACTAAGAAGTCTGTGTTTGACCCAAGCACTCAGAACCAGTGATTGCTTTTAGGAGATACTGGATTCTCTTGCTGAGCTGTACTCCCTGTTACAAGAGGAAGACATGTGGGCTGGCCTGTGGCAGAAGCGCTGCAAGTTCTCAGAGACGGCAACCGCCATTGCTTATGAGCAGCACGGCTTCTTTGAGCAGGTGATGGCTTGGTGCCTGGTGGATTTCACTGCTGGGTCTTCCTTATTGTAACATGCTTAAGTTACAGTTCGTTCACACTTGGGGAGATTATACTTTTCATTGAGTGGTGGTGCTGTTGTTTGTTGAAGTACTTAGAATGGAACCCAGAACTTCAGTAGGCTCGGCAAGCCTCCTCTACCCCAGCCATACTGCATTATCTGCTCATGAAGACCCTTCAAGTCTTAACTTAGAGAAGCCTCGGAAGCCTTGGTGCTTGCCTTACATAGTTTAAACTTTTAAATGTTATGTGCCTGTGTGTGCGCACACGTATGAGCGATGAGCGCATGTGCTGTGACACACATGGGCAGCCTTGTGTAGTCAGTTCTCTCCTTCCGTCTTTACCTGGTCTCTCGAGCGCAGACTCAGGTCTGTAAGCCTTTACCTGCTGAGCCATCTTTATCTCAGTCTTCTGGCATCAGAAGCTAATACAGGTGCTCAGAGGCTTCTGTCCCTGACTCTGCTGGAAACAGTGTGTCGATGCACTCGGTCCTCAGCCTCATGCTTCCTGTGCAGCACAGACTGATTTCAGAGTGAATCTTGACTCCAAGTAGGATGCTGGGGCCCAGAACAGAACACATTTGTGTGCCCAGTGGCTTCCTCTGGCACCTTTGTGAGGGCTGTCCTTTCTGTCTCTTAGTAGATGAGTTGTGGGCACCAGGTAGCCTTGGACTGGAAGGCTATAGTTGTTTCTCAGTTCCTGTCCAGCTTGCCCAAGTTAAGAAGACAAGGAAAACACTTTTTCCTCAGTAGTCTAATTGCACTGTTACATTTTTAGGCCCAAGAATCCTACGAAAAGGCAATGGACAAAGCCAAAAAGGAACATGAGCGAAGTAATGCCTCCCCTGCCATTTTCCCTGAGTACCAGCTGTGGGAGGACCACTGGATTAGGTGAGCCGGAGCAGGCCTTGTATGTGTGGGATGCACGCATGCCAGGGTGCACATGTGGAGCTCAGAGGGCAGCTATGGCCTTCATCCCCTCCTTCCACGGTGTTCCTCTAAGTACCTCAGGCTTGGTAGCAAGCACCTTTACCCATGTAGACATCTTGTAAACCCAGCAAAAAGCAGCTTTTATATCAAGCATTCTAACACAGTACAGTGCAGAGATGCAGTGATTCGATATGTATGTGCCAAGGAACAATGGCAAAGAAACACTAAAGTTTTTGTTTTCCGTTGTTAGGCCAGAAAACTGTAAGTACGATAAAGTACTGTAGTCAGAGCGCACAGTTGTTTGTCTGGAATCTGAACTAAGGTGTTCCCAGCAGCACTTACTAACATCTCATGGCGTGCGGTCATAGGCATCATGAAGGTGGGCACAAGGCTGCAGTAGTTACATAGTTCAACATGCCGAATATTTCCAGAAGCGTCTCAGGTTCATTACACATTTGATTTTAGGCTACAGTGTGCTTGTTGTGTGTCTAGAGCCGGTTAGTATCGCTAACTAGCTGGCCACCCGGGATTCGGTTATGTGACTCCATATGAATTCCCTGGTATAGAAGTGTATGGATGGACTAGGCATGGTGGCACACACCCTTAATACCAACACACTAGAAGCAGAGGCAGTGTGGGCTGTATAGTAAGACCCTGTCAGGGGACAGTCTTAATGAATGAATTACAGAAGCAAGGGAACAAATGTATCTGTCAATTCGTCCTGAGTTTTCTCAAAAGGGTTGCTTGCTACAGAATCTAAGAAACTAATGTCATGTATAATTAATGTACTGGTTAGGAACCAGTCACTGCTGCCTTCCCTCAGTGTGGAGAGCTCTGCTCTGTTGGCCGTGTGGTCCTAGGACAGGCAGGTCTCCTGAGGGCAAGCCGGAATACCATCCCACTCCTCTATAGTGATGCTGTCTTCAAACCCTTCTTGGCCTTTCCAAGTCTGTCAGTGTGTTGTCCTGATTGAGCTGCTTTGACCCTGGTCTCCTAGGTGCTCCAAAGAGCTGAACCAGTGGGAAGCATTGACTGAGTTCGGCCAGTCCAAAGGCCACATAAATCCCTACCTGGTCCTGGAATGCGCATGGAGGGTGTCAAACTGGACTGCCATGAAGGAGGCACTGGTGCAGGTAAGACCTCATCATGTTGTGGTGTTAACAAGGACCACGTTGCCTGTCTTTCTGTCACAGAGATCTTGCCTAGATCTGAGTAAGTTTGGTATTAATTGAGCATTTAGTGTGTGTGTGCACACACATAATATACTACAGGTACGCTGCAGTTTCAGTAGAGACCAGAAGAGGGCGTTATATCTCCTGGGGCTGGAGTTAGGGGTGTACCAGGAGTGTACCGATGGTTGTAAACTGTCTGTTGTGCTCTGCAAGAGCAACAGGTATTCTAGATCTGCTAAGCCGTCTCCATCCTCTGTTGTTCAGTTTTACTTATAAATGAGTATTGGGTATAGAGACCTTAACCTTTAAGAACAAAAGTAACACTGTGAAGCAGTTTGGAATAATTAAGTTGAAAGTGTTGGTGTATTTTTGTCGGAAGAATCATCAGGACTAATACATAAGATTGGAGCCGAAGCAGCCTAGGCTGATGTGTTTACTGTTATCTGAAAAGCCGCTGGTAGGAGGGACAGGCTCTTGTTCTGAAGTGTGCTGGGCATGGGGTGTGATGTACAGTGGGAGTGAGGTGTTTATTGGTCTGTGCATATGGCACCACGATAGGAGTACAGTCTCTGTCTTCCTGGGAGCTTTTGTGGTGCACTCTGCAACCCAGGAGATTGGCTGCTCACCCAGGTTGAGGAGAGGATCTCAGAAGAGCAGTGTAAATGCCTGGCTTCTCTATTGAAAGTCAGTTTTTACTTTAGGGCCAGACTTCTGTGTGTTGTTTTGTGTAATTGGCCACAGTTGGACAGCATCATCACCACCTTGGTTGTCACCCCTCACTCCAGGTGGAGGTCAGCTGTCCAAAGGAGATGGCTTGGAAGGTTAACATGTACCGAGGATACTTGGCCATCTGCCACCCCGAGGAGCAGCAGCTCAGTTTCATCGAGCGCCTGGTGGAAATGGCCAGCAGCCTGGCCATCCGTGAGTGGCGGCGGCTGCCCCATGTGGTGTCCCACGTGCACACACCCCTTCTGCAGGTAGGTATTGCCCCCTCCCAGAGCTCAGCCTGGAGTCCTTAGCGCTGCAGGGCAGCTGAGGTCCATAGATGAGCCAAGCAACAAAGAAAACTCTTTCTCCTGGTCTCATCCTTTCCCCTGGGAATTCATCCTCAGGAAACGAAGGCCAGAGTCAGAACATCAGGGGAAAAACTGTGTGGCTTTTCATTTTGGAACCAAGGGTCTGAGACATTCTTACAAGGAATTTTACCATTTGGTCGATGTTTTGGGCACATAGCAGTGTGAAGCTACTGTTCAGACAGGTACCATCCAGCCTTTCAAGGCTGAAATAACTTGTGCCCTGATGTCCTCCTTAGGCTTCAGTAATAATGTTTCTGGCGATTTGTGAAAGAGTCCTTTTTTTAAAGATGTGTTTATTTATGTATATGAGTGCTCTGTTTACATACATGCCTGCATGACAAAAGAGGGCACCAGATCTCATTACAGATGGCTGTGAGCCACCATGTGGTTGCTGGGAATTGAACTCAGGGACACTGGAAGAGCAGCCAGTGCTCTGAACCATCTCTCCTGCCCATGAAAGAGTACTTTTGAGACTAAACCAGTATGTTAGATTTGTCATGGTATGTATATTGATCTGTTTTCTGTTGTAATTAGCACAGTATGGGCTATATGTGAACCATCCAGACAGTCCATTCGGGGTCAGTTTCTAGAGGTAAAAGGTCAGAGGCCCACATTTTGTGACAGACTTCTTTCTGGGAAGAACAGTGGGAGACATCAGAACGTGTTACAGAGCTGCTAGTATTTCATCTGGGATCTCTCAATCCAATCCTGGGCATCTCTTAAAACACCATAGTTGGTTTAAGAGGTTAAATCCCAGTGAGTTCTGGGGGCAGGAGCTCGGGACACAGCACTGCAGCTTCTCATAAACAGCGACTTCCTGTCTGAGATTGTCTCTCAGGAGCCACGGCTTCAGTGAACAGTGCCTTGTTGCTGCTCAGTCTTTCTCTGTGCTCTTACTCTGCTTACCTCTGTTCCAGAAAGAACGCCCTAAAATGGTAGTTACTCTGCGCATGAGTGAGTGTACAGATCTAGGTTACTGAGTATTATGAAGCTTTTAGTTACCGGCAGTCTTTCACTCCAGAGTGTGGGAGAGAGTGGCTGCTGCTGTGACTGTTGGATTTCCAGAGTTTTCTTGGAGTGGAAGGTGGTGGTAATAAACCTAAAACCAAGGACCTTCATGCTAGGCAAGCACCCCCCCTCTTGTGACTGCTGAAAGCTATCTTTGCATGAAAACAGTTAATGGCTGCATTTCTGAGTTATTCAATAAAAGTACCAACCATGAGTGAGAATTAATTGTGAAAACGTGAAATTATTGTGCAATTACTTAAAGCATGAAGTATAGGATGCAGCTTGTCTCGTGATCCTGATGTCCGAGTGTCTTGGAAAGTGGATGAAAAGCAGTCTCATTTCTTACTACTTTGCTAATGGTTTGTAATGGCAGTGTTTGCTGGTAGTCTGCTGTGGACAGGTCCTACTACTGCATTTAAAGATGATTATTAGGGCTCAAGAGATGGCTTGGGAGTTAGGAGCACTGAGGGCTATTTCAGAAGACCCAGGTTCAATTCCCCAGCATACGGTGCTTTACAACCATCTGGACTATCAGTTCTAAGGAATCCAACCCAAGTGATAGCTGCTTCCACACCATTAAGAAGTCTTTTTGTTGTTGTATTTGTTTTTCAAGACAGGGTTTTGTAGACAGAAGTTTCTGTCCTGCCTGGTCCTGCAGCTGTTCAGTCCCAAAGAAACACACAGAGACATATATTAATTATAAACTGTTTGTTTGGCCTATTAGCTCAGGCTTATCACAGGCTTATTACTAACTAGCTCTTAGAACCTAAGCCATAATTCTTACGTAGATTTAGCCATGTGACTTGGTACTTTTTCCTCAGTAAAGCATTCTGATCTTGCTTCCTCTGCATCTGGCTGACAACTGTGTCTCTCTCTGCGTTTCCTTTTCCTAGAATTCTCCTAGTCTGGTTGCCCTGCCTATACTTCCTGCCTGGCTACTGGCCAGTCAGCATTTTATTAAACCAAT
Source organism: Myodes glareolus (assembly GCF_982192425.1). Classification (NCBI taxonomy): domain Eukaryota; kingdom Metazoa; phylum Chordata; class Mammalia; order Rodentia; family Cricetidae; genus Myodes; species Myodes glareolus. The sequence continues at coordinate 100,183,618 of NC_142027.1, read as the reverse complement.
ATGAGTGACAAATCTACAGTGTACAAGAGCATTCTTCCACAGCAAGGTTTCTCTGTATAGCCTGACTGTCCTGGAATTCCTTCTATAGATCAGGCTGGCCATGAACTCATGAGATCTGAGTGCTGGGATAAAAGGCATGTGCCACATGCCTGAATGATTCTGTTTTCTGAGACAGGGTTTCACTAGGTAGCCTTGCCTGGCCTAAAACTCAGGCTAGTCTCAAACTCATCCATAGAGATCCATTTGTCCCTTTCTTCTGAATGCTCACCACCACATCCAATGTTTTGTTTTAGAGAGAGAGAGAGAGAGGTGTCAAAGTCAGAGGACATCTTGGGACGGTTGGTTCTCTTCTTCCTCTATGTCTCAGATCAGTTCAGGTCCTCAATCTGGAAGTCAGCACCTTGACCACCGAGCCATCTCTGCATACAAGCCTCTTAGCTAAGAAATCTTGGAGAAAACCCTGGCAACACCCATAAGAATACTTTCAGGGAGCCCTTCAGTGATTTGGGCTGTTTTGTTGTGTTTTTTTTCTTGTTATTGTTTTGTTTTGTTTTGTTTGAGTCAGGTTTTCTCTGTGTAGCCCTCACTGTACTGGAACTTGCTCTGAAGACCAAGCTGGCCTCAAACTCAGATCCGCTTGTCTTTGCCTCTGAGTGTTGGTATTAAAAGTGTGCGCTATCATGGTCTGCTTGGGCTGTTTTGTTTTATATTTGTGTATGAATTGTAGCCCAGGTGCAGAGGTTAGAGGACAACTTTTCAGAATCCGTTTTCTCCTTCCATCACATGGGTTCTGGGGACCAAACTCCATCTGACTGAAGTTGACCCGGATGGTCAGGCTTGGCGGCAAGCACCCTTACTGCTGAGCTCCCACCCCAACCCCAGCTGTGATTTCTCCATGCTCCCCTCAGGCTGCCCAGCAGATCATTGAGCTTCAGGAAGCTGCACAGATAAATGCGGGCCTGCAGCCCACCAACCTGGGCAGGAATAACAGCCTCCATGACATGAAGACGGTGGTGAAGACCTGGAGGAACCGGCTGCCCATCGTGTCTGACGACTTGTCCCACTGGAGCAGCGTCTTCATGTGGCGGCAGCACCATTACCAGGGTAAACCGACCTGGTCCGGCATGCATTCATCATGTAATTTTCCAGACGCCCCGCTGTGCTGGTTTCATGTCTTCGTTTTGTTTTGTTTTTTTTTTTTCCCCAGATTTTGTGTTCTGGGGTAGATGTAAGAGGTAGTGGTGGTGATGGCGAGGGAGTGGGGAAGCCGGGAAGCAGTGGGAGGATTTCGTGTCCTGCATTCTACCAACTTGGCAGGGGATTCCTGCTGGACCTCAGTGCCGGCCATGGCGAGCAAGTGGTGGCACGCTCTGGCTCAAAGCCCTTGCCTAGAAGCACCTGTTCTCAGCTGGCTTTGTGCCCGCTCCTGGTTTTCCCGCCTTAAATCCACCAGGCATCCTTATATTGAGAACCCACCTTGTGACGCCATGACCTTCTCAGGGAAGATAGACAAACTCACTCTAAATTTCCCTTTTTTCCCCTTTGAGACAGAATCTCATCTACTCCAAGCTAGCCTCGTTCAGCTTGAGGGCTGAGGATAACCTTGAACTTCGGGTCTTTCTTCCTCGGCCTCCTGGGGCTGGGGCTACAGGCATGCTTCATCATGCCCCATTTTTGTGGTGGTAGGGAACAAACCCAGGGCTTCGTGGATGTTAGGCAAGTGCTCTGCCAATTGAGCCCCGTCCCGGCTCCAGTCTGTGTCACAGGATTACAGGGAAAGCAATAGGGTGGACCCTGTTTTCATGAGCCATGTTATGTGTTTCCTTCATTTTTCTTTAAGCCTGATTGTTACACACTTAGAGAAGCTTGTGACATGCCTGACAGCTAATTCCTTTGCTCTTTAGCTATTGTAACTGCGTATGAAAATAGCTCTCACCACGACCCAAGTTCCAATAATGCCATGCTTGGAGTCCATGCCTCAGCCTCAGCCATCATCCAGTATGGGAAAATTGCCCGGAAGCAAGGTCTAGTTAATGTGGCACTGGATATATTGAGCCGTATTCATACCATCCCTACTGTTCCCATCGTGGATTGCTTCCAGAAGATTCGACAGCAAGTGAAATGCTACCTCCAGCTGGCAGGAGTGATGGGCAAGAACGAGTGCATGCAGGTAGGGTCCTGCAGAGGTGGCCATGTCAGGGCTCCTAGGCCAGGCAGAGAGGAAGGAAGATGAGAATGTTCCATACACAGCTTGACAGTGGGAAACTGTTCAAAAAAAGGAATGAAAGGAAAGCATTCAGTGTTAAAACTGCATCTGTGATCTGTTCTGCCATGTGCTTAGTTTGAGGAAGGAAAACATTAGAAAGGAGAAGTTAAGGTCAGTCCTGGCCCTACCTGTGCCCGGAGAACCAAGTGAAAGAGACAGCAAGTCTGGCTGGACATGGTGCTTCAGAAAGGTGGGCTTTGTAAGTACTTGATGAATTGTCTAGAAATTCCAATAGACTTTTCCCTCTCTACATTCCCAAACAGGGCCTTGAAGTCATTGAGTCCACAAACCTGAAATACTTCACGAAGGAGATGACAGCTGAGTTCTACGCTCTGAAGGGAATGTTCCTGGCTCAGATAAACAAGTACGCAGACTGTGTGGACCGGGTGGCAGGGTCTCTAGCTCTTCCTTAGGAACGCGAAGCCAGTGTGAGGATTGGAGCTGAATCGCATGGTTTTCATGATATTAGCGAGATGCTCCGTGCATGGCGCCCTCTGCCGAGAAGAGCTCACAGCAGAGCCGTATGTAGACCCACACGGTGTCTTAGAGAAAAGTGATTGAGCACAGTCCGGGTGGTGACAAGGGCTCCTTACCTGGTCCCTCAGACTCTTGGGAGTACAGTTGTTACTTTTTATGTGTTGTAGGCTTCCGTTGTTTTAGCTGGTTTCTGTGCGTTACCCAGTCAGGATCCAAGCTCCTCTCATCCTGTTGAGCCTCCCAATTTCCTGCCCAACTTAGGAGAGCGGTTTTTGTTTTAGAGCCACTGTCAGCTCCGACTGTGGACCAGATCCATCTGGGATCCAGTTTGGAGCAGAAAGTTGTATAGAACCCCACACCATGCCTTGCTAGGCAACACCTACTTGGTCATTCACCTTTCCTGTGCTTTTGGAATTGGCTTCTAGTTTGGTTTGGGAATTGAGCTTTGGGCCTATGTTTTCCTGGTTTGTCCTACACATCAGTAGGACTGATCTATACATCAGTAGGAATATGGTATCTTGTACCACTGTTGTGGAGTAATTTGACGAGCGGTGGTTGCACAGAAAACATTAAGACTAAATTAAGTTGCCCTAGGCCCCAGAGGTTTCCTAAGCAAAGCAGTGCTTGTTCCAGAGTGTCTAGCAGCACTAGTCACTACAGACAGTGTAGAACAGCATCCGTGTTAAGTGAGCAGCCTTCTCTGCACATCCAGTGGAGTAGTGCAACTGCAGAGTCCAGTGGTTCTGTGTGGATGCCTCAGAAACACTGCACTGCACTGGGTGACGTCTGACTGGAAGGTTCGTAGGATGAAGAAGTGTGTCAAGTACATCATTCCTCCAAAATGGAGAGCAGACTGGGGCCGGGGGCTCGGCATTGCCGGGGATCAGCGTGACTGCTTAAGGAAGGCCACGCAGCAGTTCTGTGAATATGTTAAATATCACTCAGTGTTCAGTTTGGTTGTTTGATTGTGGATTTATAAAATAGTGTCTGATAGCGTTCCTTAGGCTGGCCTGTAGCTTGCTATGTGTTCTGGGCTAGCTTTGACCTTGATCCTCCTGCCTGCCCCAGCTGCCTGAGTGCTGGGGTGACAGGTGTGAGCCGCTCTTGGTTGAAATCCTGTGTCTGAAGCAGTGTTTGGCGCATACGTGGTGTGTTTTGGTTCCACACAGATCAGAGGAAGCCAACAAAGCATTTTCAGCAGCTGTGCAGATGCATGATGTGCTGGTGAAGGCTTGGGCCATGTGGGGCGACTACCTGGAGAGCATCTTCGTGAAGGAGCGGCAGCTGCACCTGGGCGTGTCTGCCATCACCTGCTACCTTCATGCTTGCCGGCACCAGAATGAGAGCAAATCTAGGAAGTACTTGGCCAAGGTGAGACTGGAGATTCATCTTTGCCGCAAAGCAGCTTTGGGCTTGGGTCAAGGTCCAGCTCCAAATCTGAGTGAGGTCTGCTTCCCTGCCCTCACTTCCATCTCCCTACAGTGGGACGTTGCACAGTTGAAGCTAAGGAAGTGGAGGCCTGAACATCCTGGGGTCTTGGCCTTTCCTTTATGTCTAGTGCTCTCTGGGGTCACACTCTGGACAGGACCTTCTAGGCCAGAGGAACAGAAATCCACCCTGGCACGCTCTCCATCCAGTGCCTCAGCACAGTTAGAATTAATGCTTGCAGTGGACATAGGAATAAGCTCTGCTGGGGGTTTCGAATCCGGGTTGAACATGAGCTTTGGGGTGTACATGAACACACATGGTAGCTAAGCTGGGTGCTGTGGCAGCATCACCCTCGTGCACTCTGCAGTCACAAGCTCTGCAGGACCAGGCTCCAGCCTGTGGTTTGCCTGCTATGGTTGCTGATGATCAGATTCTCATAAAAATCTGTTTGGACTGGGTGAGGGTACACCTGTGAACAAGCAGGTAATCGCTGCCGTCTCCAACAGTTACTGCTGGTCTCCAGGTTGGATCATTTAGCAGTAAAACTGGACTCAAGTTACAGATTGTCTTCAACTGTAAAGGTTTAGTTTAAGCTTTGCATTCATTGCCCGTTGTGGCCAGTACCACCACTTCATTTAAGGTCGGGGAAAAGCCACTTGATTGAGGTTCTCAGAATTCTCATGTAACTAAAACATGTCCTCTGCCTTAGGTGTTGTGGCTTCTGAGTTTTGATGATGACAAGAATACACTGGCGGATGCTGTGGACAAGTACTGCATCGGTGTGCCCCCCATCCAGTGGCTGGCGTGGATTCCACAGCTCCTCACCTGCCTGGTGGGCTCCGAGGGCAAGCTGCTCCTCAACCTCATCAGCCAGGTAGAGTTAGGCAAACCTGGACCCCGTGGAGTATATGGATGTAGGAGTCTGAGGGATGAGGACCTTGCATTTGTTTGTTTGTTGGTTTGTTTGTTTGATTTTTTGAGACAGGATTTTTTGTGTATCTCTGGCTATTCTGGAACTCACTCTGTAGACCAGGCTGGCCTCAAACTCAAGAGATCGCCTGCCTCTGCCTCCTGGGTGCTGGGACTAAAGACATGCGCCACCACCCCACCAACATTTGTTTTTTATGTCGATGAGTGTTCTGCCTGCATGTACACCTGCAGGCCAGAAGAGGGCATCAGACCCTATTATAGATGCTTGTGAGCAACCATGTGGTTGCTTTGGAATTGAACGCAGGACCTCTGGAAGAGCGGCCAGTGCTCTTAACCGCTGAGCCATCCCTCCAGCCCTAGATGAAGACTCTTAAGTAGTAGTGGTGCAGTTGATTAGAGTGGGATACTCAAGGCGTCAGCAAGCAGCCACCCGCTGTGCCCCACAGAGCAGGCAGCACCTGTCTGATTGGTTCGTCCAATGGAGATTGTCCTGTGATACCTAGAAAAGACACTGTTGCTTGAGAACACGTGGCAGTGATGCTCCTGAACCCTGACGTTTTGCCTAGAGCCTGGCTGCCAGGTTACCGCCTTAGTCTGTCCTGTATTGTCACTAATGCAGTAGCTGCACACACACAAGCCAGGTGCCACGTGGCCTTGGCAGTTAGATGTGCCTGTCTTCTTCTGTGGCACATCTGGAAGGGGCTGAGTGACAGGGTAATCTCCTTGGTCACAAGCTAGTATGATAGAACTAATGCCTGCCCCCTTGAGTACATGTTTCTTTGCGTCCTCCAGTAGTTACACAGACTAGAGTTACACAGACCACATGTTGCACTTAGTGGGCTTCTCCTTTATTTGGAGTCACTGTATGGCTTGAAATGGCTTGAGCCCAATATCAAGACTAACAGATACATAGGAATCTGTGATTGGCTGAGATCCAGGTCTGGGGTCAGTGTCTCTTGCTTTCCTTAGATTTACTGAAGAAAATAGAGTAAGGTTTCTGCCATTAATGGTCACCAAGTAGAATTTATGAGACGCGGTCTGTTGGGATTTTAAACAACTGAGCCAGAGATTTCATTTGGTGGCCAACAGCTACATATATTACGTCAGTCACTTGGTATTGGCCTCTTTGACCCAAATGCACAACCAAAACCCATTCACTGCTTGCTCATGCTTAACTCCGCGTATACATTGTCCATCACCCAGAATATGTATTGGGGAACAATGCTGTTGACTCCTTGCTGACTCCCAGCAGGTTGGACGAGTGTATCCGCAAGCGGTCTACTTTCCCATCCGGACGCTGTACCTGACCCTGAAGATAGAGCAGAGAGAGCGCTATAAGAGTGGTATGTCTTGGCTGGGAAGGCTGGGGGGGTCTCGGGGGTCAGTCTGGGGTACCGCAGAGCACTGCTGCTGCAGGCTCACACCTGCCCACAGCTCCTCCTCTGTGTGGTCGTCTTCTCTTTGGTCAGGGCCAGAGGACTAAGCCTGATGGCTGAGTAGTTTGTGGTTCTTCCCTGCCACAGCGGGAAAAGCGTCCATGGGGGTGACGTACCGGAGGTAGAATAAATTGGTGAAGCCCCAGTTGTAGGAAATTAGAGAGCTCTGCTCAGCACAAAGATGGCAGTGTGCAGATGTGCTGTGGACCTGTTGAGGACTGTCTTGAGCTGTCAGAATCTGGCCTCCAGTTGTTCTAAGAACAGTCAAAGAATATGACTTTAGATTACATTGAAGATTCTTGAGGAGGAAAGGACTGACTTAGTGGTTGGGGTACTTGGTAAGCTCTGGTGCATCATAAACCATTGGCCTCCTCATGTTGCACCAGAGGAAATACGACCAAGTGGGCACAGACACACACAGTGCACTCAACTCTCTGGCTGGTCATTTGAAGATGAAGGTTATTTTCTTAGTTCCTGACTAAATACAGTGAGCTCAAGCCAGAAATCGGTCATGCAGTGTTCTGTAGCATGTTTCTCAGAGAGAGACTGTTTTTCAAAAACATCATTTGCAAGTGAGTGAATGAAGTGTGTAGACCAGTTTTGTTTTGTTTTAGCTGCTTTTCAGTTTTTTGAACTTCAGTAGCAAGGAATGTGTTGGGACGTCATTTTCCAAATATTTTCTGTCAGACGGCAGATGACGAAAGGGGCTCAGGGAGCCATGGCCCTGGCCTACTTGGACTCTGGTTCACTGGCGCACACACACGCTGGCTTTTCCCTGAACTACCCGTAGCCAGGGCAGAGCCGACCATGCTCTCTGCTCCTCAGCCAAGTGGGACAGCTGCTCCTAGAACCAGGGCATCTCTGCCTTGTCCCTGGGGTGAAAGGTCTGGTCCCACAATGGCACAAACCTGTGGCCAGTGGGCCCTGGAGCACTCTAAACTCGTCATAAGTGGGTCTTGCGCTGACATTGGCGTTGTGTGTGTTGCTCTCAGATTCTGGACAACAGCAGCCCAGTTCAGTGGGTAACCAGTCCCATTCTGCATCAGATCCAGGGCCCATAAGAGCAACGGCGCCCATGTGGCGCTGCAGCCGCATCATGCACATGCAGCGGGAGCTTCACCCCACCCTCCTGTCTTCCCTGGAAGGCATCGTCGACCAGATGGTCTGGTTCAGAGAGAACTGGCACGAGGAGGTAGGTGGGCCCGATGCTGCACTGCCGCCTCCCATAGAGGAAGTGGACAGAAGTGTCTGCACACATGCTGTCCTCAGACTGGGTGTTTGGTCAGCCCGCTGTTGACAGTTGAATGTAGGTAGCCATGCAGCTTCAAGTCATTGAATAAATGGGGAGTGGATGAGGGCGGGGGGGTTTGTAACTCAGTAGGTAGAATGCTTGCCTGGAGTACACAAAGCCCAGCACCATGTAAACAAACCATGGTGACCCATTCCTTCAGTCCTGAAACTCAGGAGGTAGGGACAGGAATCTCAGGAGTTCCAAACCATCCTGGACTACATGTGATGACGAGAGGGAAATGAAGGTAGGCAGCCACTCCTCGCTGCGGTACCCTCCACAGCTTCAGGCACTTCTGACTGTGTGAGGGAAGGACTGTGCTCTCTCCTTGAGGGCAGTCACCTCAGCTGGTGACACAACCCACCAGCTTTCCTGCCCTGTAGTGTTGTCTTACTGGGCTCTGGGCCAGCTTGTTGGTGTGAGACTTCATAGGTAGCACCGGCTGCCAGCTGTTGGTAAAGGCAGAAACGACTGGGTGAGTGGTCAGGTCTGGCGGCGCCTTTGGCTGCCTCGCTGCCCTCTGGCTGATGGTCTTCATTTCTTCTGCCAGGTGCTCAGGCAGCTCCAGCAAGGCCTGGCAAAATGTTACTCTGTCGCCTTTGAAAAGAGCGGCGCTGTGTCGGACGCCAAGATTACTCCTCACACGCTTAACTTTGTCAAGAAGCTGGTGAGCACTTTCGGAGTGGGCCTGGAGAACGTGTCCAACGTCTCAACCATGTTCTCCAGTGCGGCCTCTGAGTCTCTGGCCCGCCGGGCACAAGCCACAGCCCAGGACCCCGTCTTCCAGAAGCTGAAGGGCCAGTTCACCACAGGTGAGCCTTGCACTGGGCACATGCTTCTTCAACTTTGTTAAACTCAGGCCAGGTGTGACACCAGCACTTGGGAAGCAGAGGCAGGCAGACCTCTTAAGTTCCAGGACAGCCAGAGCAATGTCGTGAGACCCCGTCTCAATACTTAAAACCTAAGGAAGCCAGGAATGTCAGCAGTCTGACTTCATGCCTTGCTTTCCACTGAAGAGCTAGAATGTGGCCTTGCCTCGCTTGGTTTTAGGGCAGAGCTACAAGGTGAGGTAGAGGACTTCAAAGGATAAAATGCAGGCTCGATAAGTGGGGTGCAAACTTGCAGCACAGGAGGCAGGATGACAGGGGGACTGTTTTATTACTTGTGGTTCATGTGAAGGCATTTTCTTTCCTATGCTTGTAGGTGTTCAAATCCTCCCCTGGTCTCTTCCCGCCTCATCTGAGGGAACCTCACCACTCCCTAGCTCACATATGTGTTTACATGGCACAGAGCGCAACATGCTGTTTAGAGCGACTTATCCCAAAGAGGTCATTACCGTCAGAGAGGACATGGAAACAAGACGCAGGCGCCTCAGTTTCTAAAATGAAACATTTTTACTTACTGTTCTTATAAGTGTCTAAAACATCATTTTTCACTGATACGTACTGAAACTATAGGCAACATGGAATGTATTTCTTTCTTTCCCTCAAGCTGGCTGAATACTCAACTGCTAAGCCACACCTCCAGTCCCAAAACTTCAATGATTTCCATATTATCCTTAAAGAATGCAACTAAAGCCAGGTGGTGGTGATGCACACCTTTCATCCCAGCATTCGAGACAGCGAGACAGAAACAGGCAGATTTCTGTGAGTTCAAGGCCAGCCTGGTCTACAAGAACTAGTTCCAGGACAGACTCCAAAGCTACAGGGAAACCCTGTCTTGAAAAAAGAATGCAGCTAAAATGGTGTGTTGTGTGTGTACCTATAGTAGATACCTGTTGATTATGCAAGATGCTTTAGAATTCCAGCCACAGCCTACTGTCCCTCTACCTGGCTTGCAGAGTGTGGCCCTGTCATCTCACGGGTCGGTCTGGGACCGCTTGGGCTCCTGTTGGTGAACTTATAAGGTGTTTGAGGGTGGCACAGTCTGCCTCATTCTGCGTCTTCCACATGGTAGACCTTTGTTGAGGAACATCAGGGATGTGCATGCCTGTGACCCTGCACTCTGTACTTGTATTCACACATAAAGACATTATAGACCCACAGAGATGATAAATAAGAGAAAGAATTTTTGGGCTTTGCCCTCCTTTTCCCCAGGGAACTTGCTACTGTTAGCTCAGACGCTAGCCTCTGAAGTCAGCAGTGCCGTCGCCCTGTTAGAGGGAAGCACACGGGATGACCGTTTTACCAATCACACTTTACTGGCATCCCAAGGACCACCTGCTTTTAACTGGAGGCCGGTGTTCACTGTCTTAATCTGATACGTCAGATCCCTCCATTCCGTGTAGTTTGAAATAGAATCAGATATGAGTTGAAGCACTCAGTTTTCAGTGTGAAAGCTACAAAACCAAAAATTTAAGTTAAAATCACAAGGTTTCCTCAGATATAGCCAAAGGTGAATGAGAACAGTCTGACCTTCTCCAGATTCTGTGTGTAGGTAATGAGCTTGTCTTCACCAGTAGCCCTAAAGAAAAGGGAGGGCACTCGGGGTTTTCATGTAGTAAGGTGTGCATGAATATTCCTTGCATAAACTATCCAGGCCTGCTTCAGGAGGTAGAGCATAGAATAGCTGTGTCGTTATCCCGACTTAGCCGTGGAAGGGAATTACTGGTGGGCACCTCAGCTGGGGTGAGTCTCAGAGAACCCACGCTTGAGGCTCCGGGGTTTGGATCCAGGACTTAGGGAAGCGAGGCAGCCGGTCTTCCACTGAGCTGCAGCACCAGCCCCTGTGAGGACTTGAGAGGACTTCAGTAACAGAACAGAAAGTGCAGCTCGGGGGCTGGTCTCAGTCGTCATGGAAACAGATGTGGAGGGGAGGGAGGAAGGAAATACATCGACTAACCCGAAACAGAAGCTTCTATTCAGCTCACACAGGGGCTGTAGGTGGAACAGCCAAAGGCCTGGCGCCTTGCCTCCCGCACCCTCGCAGCAGTTCTGGATGGATCCCAGGACTTGACCAGCCAGCTGTGCTAACCCAGCCTTGAAGCTGGTTTTCATCGTGCTTATTTTATTCTGCAGATTTTGACTTTAGTGTCCCAGGATCCATGAAGCTTCATAATCTCATTTCAAAATTGAAAAAGTGGATTAAAATCCTTGAAGCTAAAACCAAGCAGCTTCCCAAATTCTTCCTCATAGAAGAAAAGTGTCGGTTCTTAAGCAATTTCTCAGCTCAGACAGCTGAAGTGGAGATTCCTGGGGAGTTTTTGATGCCTAAACCAACACATTACTACATCAAGATCGCTCGGTAAGCACAGGGCCTGGTGTGTAGAGGGCTTTGGGGTGCTACCATGCTGGTTCCTTGGTGTGGGGCGGACAGTTCTGTTGTTGGTGTCTTCCAGGACCTGAACTGACTGCAGGGTTACTGCCCTGAGAGAAGGCCAGGTTTGTTTGCAAAGACCTTTTTTAAGTCGCCATAGAACTTGGCAGACTGAACTGTGCCAGGGGTTTACTCTTTTTGGTTTTTGAACTTTCATTTACTGGTGCTTAGACAATTGAGGTCTTGGCATATCTTATCAGCTGTATCTTGTTTTACAAGTGGTACTTTTTTTCATGTCCATTTGTGTTTTGTGTGCGTGAATATATGGCGGGGAGGTCCCCTGGAACTGAAGTTACAGACGATTGTGAGCCACCACATGGGTGCTGAGACTTGAACCCGAGTCTTCTGAAAGAGCATCCAGTGCTGTTACCTACAGAACCATCTCTCTGGTCCCCTCAGCTGTATATTGTAAAGACAAGCTTCCCTGACTACCCTGCCACTTTCCTTATACAGTAATCCAGTATGATACCATAGTTACCAAATAGAAAATAAGATTGTTATTCTGTTTGTTTATTAACTCTTAACATGCAATATAAAAGCATATCTGTGCCCAGGTGTTGTGCTGCACATTTCTAAGTCCTAGTCAGAGTGCTAAGGCAGGAAGATGGTTCTGAGTTAGAGCCACTCTGGGTTCCACGGCAAGTACTAGGCCGGGCAGGTCAAGTAAGACCCTCTCCAAAACAACAGAAAAGGGGCCAATGAATGGCTCAGTGAGTAAAGAGGCCTACCGCATACCTCGTGATCCAGGTCCAATACCTGGAATCCACATGGTGGAAGGAGAGAGCCCACTCTGATCACCACAAGTACATCATGTATGCAAAATGGAAATAAAAATGTAATTAGAAGCTGGACGGTGGTGGTGCACTCGGGAGGCAGAGACAGGAGGGCCTCTGTAAGTAAGAGACCAGCCTGGTCTACAAAGCAAGTTGCTGGGCAGCCAGAGCTGTATAGAGAAACTCTGTCTCAACGAAACAAAAAAGCCAAAATAAGCAAATAAAAGTCAGAGCATGGTTGGCAGTTGTAGAGCTGACTAGAGTGTGCTGAATTCCACTTGAGGATTAGCAGCGCTCTGGAGAGGCTGCCTCCAGTAAATGGCAGGCAACTTGTTGCTTATTTCTGAATTGACCCTGTCTTTGCACACACCCAGACCTGTTCCCCTTTCCTCTGAGTCTCCCTCCTCCCTGGCTTCCTTCCGTCAGTCCTTGATACATCCGAGATTACCGGCCGCCCTGCCTGTTTGTCTGTGACAGTCCTTAACACTCTTGTTTCCCCAACGAAGGGTCAGTTGATGCTCTCCTCCATCTGCTTTGCAGCTTCATGCCCCGAGTGGAGATTGTCCAGAAGCACAACACGGCAGCTCGCAGGCTCTACATCCGGGGACACAACGGCAAGATCTACCCGTACTTGGTCATGAATGATGCCTGCCTCACCGAGTCACGGCGGGAGGAGCGTGTGCTGCAGCTGCTTCGCCTGCTGAACCCTTGCCTGGAGAAGAGAAAGGAGACCACCAAGAGGCACTTGTTCTTCACAGGTATGAGAGCCACATCTGTATGACAGGGAAGCTGTGGGCATGCCCTGCCTCAACTGATCTCTCACTGTGGGCTCAGAGCTCACACTGGGGCTCTCCCGCCTGTGTCCAGCTCTGTACAGTCTTGCTTGGGAGCTATAGTTCTGTGTGGGGTTGCTTTTTCTTGGGGCTACACCAAGAGCAGCTGGCCATGTTACCAGGTTGTTCCCAATACAGTCTCTACCCTGGGCTTCCTGGTGTGTAATCTCTGAAATTGGGAACCCTCCTGTAAGGGCCTAAACTCTAATCCTTTATGGACTGGTCTTCTGACAACAAAGGTGTAACCAGCCCTACTCCCTACCCCTTCTGATGTTCTGGGTTTTTTATATTATTTTATTTATTTATTTTCTTGAGGCAGTCTCTCTGACCTGAAACTCAGAGATCTGCCTGCCTCTGCCTCCCACACATGCTGTTATTAATGTGCCTCCCCGTCCAGCTTAGCCTAGCTCATTTTGATCAGAGACATTTGACCTTTAACTTTTAATATCCTAAAATCTGTGGATTCGGAGCCAGAAGATGATGTTCGGTGCGTGAGACCACATGCTGCTTTCACCCCAGTTCCTGAGGCTGCAGCTCCCTCTTCTGTCGGCCATGAGAAGCTGCACTCCCATGCACACAACCACACAGACACAGTGTACACATACTGTAACAAATACAGATGAGGAGCTAGAGGATGGCTCCCCACTCAGCTGCCTGTTCCTGCAGAGGTCTGGGTTTGTTTCCCGGCGTCCACATGACGGCCCACAGCCATCTGTAACTCTTTTCTGGTCGCTCTGGTCACCAGGTATTCTCATGGTGTGCCTACATACATTTAGGCAGCACGTGCATGCACGTGTGCGCACGCGTACACACGCACACACAAACACACACAAATCTTTTTTAAAAATAAAAAAGTGAGTAAATAGATAAAAATCTATAGGTTTGGGGAGGTGTTGCTTTGTTACATATTCTTTGGTTTTTTTGAGATAGGGACTCACTATCACTGTGTAGACTATGCTGGCCTCAAACTCAGAGATCTACCTGCTTCTTGCCTCCCCCAGCTAAAATAAGTCTTTTGAATTCAAAAAGAAATCTGAAGAATTTTGTTGTATCAGAAATGTGGTCACATACCAGCATGTGTTCCGCGCTGCCTCCCACCCCTGGGTTAGCAGGCAGTAAGTCCAGCTTGGTGTCTTGGGATCATGGGAATTTCTCCTGGATGGAAGTCCACAGCTGTGGTTTAGCCGTGGTCTCCTAAAATTAGAAAGCACAAGCATCTGTGGTGCAGCCCACCAGTACTACCCCAGTCTTTGGGCTCGCAGCAGAACAGGACGCACCAGGTTGTGCAGCCCGAGGAAGGCAGTCAGTCTTGGCTCCCTCCAGCTGACTTTACTCCTTAAAGTAGTATCTTAATTATTCTTTTGTTTAATCACTAAACTGCCCCCATAGGCATGAAAAACCCAAAGTGCCCATAAGTCAGGGACTCTGCTGGCTGGCGTCACAGGGAGGCAGCCCTGGTGCCATGGCAGCAGGTGGTGTACCAACCTGCTGGTTGCTCCCAGCTGGAGCTCAGGAGTTTGGCCATGGCAGATGCCATCCCAGAGCACACACTACTCAAGAAGCCTCACCTCAGCTCTACAGTCGTCGGGAACAGACTGTAGGGTTTCTGTTATAGTGGAGTCTCACTGAACCTCAGGTGACAGACATGTCGGCTGCCTTTCTGTGCAGAGCTGGAGCCAGCCCTTCTAGTTGCAGGTAGACAGATAACAGGTGCATTAGAGCTAGGGTGGCCCAGCTAGAGAAGGCCTCTAAGGACTAAGCATGGGCAGAGTCCGTGCTAAATGCTGTTGAGAGCACCTGTCAAGGACTTAACCCTACAGCTGGTGTCTACGGCATCTGCTGAGTAACTGAGGTGTGTGCTCCGGGCTGGTGGCGGGAAGGGAGTGCTGAGTGCTGACCTGGTCACTCTTGCTCACCCTGCCTCCTTTTTCCCCAGTTCCTCGGGTTGTGGCTGTGTCCCCACAGATGCGCCTCGTGGAAGACAACCCCTCCTCGCTTTCCCTGGTGGAGATCTACAAGCAGCGCTGTGCCAAGAAAGGCATTGAGCACGACAACCCCATCTCCCGTTACTATGACAGGCTGGCCACAGTGCAGGCACGGGGAACGCAGGCCAGTCACCAGGTACCAGGCAGGAGGCCATCTACTGCCCGGGGCTTCTGTCCATGCTGCTTGGTTACAGTGGGCTGTCCTGCGAGGGACTCCTCACTCCTGATGAGATAGATGGGAGAGGTCAGATGGCTGGTGACCATCTGTTGCAGGGGGTTTGTGGTGAGGCTCTTGACCTCAGAGTGTCCATTGTCCCTGCCCTGCACTTAGAGCTAAACTCAGAAATTAGACTTTAAACACCAGTGGATGGCATGCTCACTTGGCAGCCAATGACATTGGGTGACACCTGTCTAGACCCTGTGGGGTTTCTAAAATGCTGAATGTGACCGACCAAAACCTTTGGGATCCAGCTGTGTGGGTTGCCTGGGGCAGGAGCACGAGTGGGCCATAGGATCCCAGACAGCCTGTGCTCCCAGGGTGACAGAGGGCCCTCTCCTTATTTGCAGATTCCTGCCCTTGGCTGGGAAGATTTTGTCCAGGGTTGTGTGGAGCGGCAAGAGGCAGCTGTTTTGGCCCCTCCCCAGGTGCCACGGGGTCCTTCTGTGCATTACCAGGAGAGGCCACGGGGTGGAAGCCATGACCTGCCCTGTGTTGCCTGGGGCTCATTGTAGTTTCTCTGGGTCCTGCAACATTGGGCTTTATTTAGGAGGCTAGAGCTCACAGGGTGTCCTTTCCACCTCCTCAGCAGGGAGAGCCTGAGGTGGTCCTGGCTGGCATGGTCTGAGGCAGCTCCCTGCCCCTTCAGGCAGAGGGAGTGAGTCCCTGCTTCCTCCCTCATAGGCTTCTAGACAGAACGGAGGCCTTGTCAGTTGAGGGAGAATTGGGTGTTTTATAGCACAGGTCATGGCCTGGTCATTCTGAGCCCCCTCGGGCAGAGGTCATGAGCAAGGCCATCAGAGGAAGCCGCTAGCTACAGCGTCTGTGCTTCACTAGTAGCCCGGGGAGTGGTGTTGGTCCAGCTCTCAGACTGTCTGAGGAGAAACACTGGCCACACTGGGTGACCAGCTCCCCGGCCTCCTCTCTGCTCCGGCTGGTTTGTGCTGACTCTGCTCCATTCTTGTGGTTCTAGTAACACTTACTGAGATAAGATTCACACTGGAGTGTCTATAGCTGATCCTTAGCTGTATAGCCATTGGCCACCACGCCCCATCTTTACCCAGGTCCAGCCCCAGGTGGTCCATGGCGCTTTCTGTCTCTGGAGTTGCCTGATGTTGACATGACACGAATGGAATTGGACTTCATGTCTGACTTCCCTCGTGCAGTGGTTGAATCCACTCTGCTAGCCTGTGTTCCTTTTCCATTGCCACTTTCTCCTCTAGTGTGTGAGCATAGTGCTTTCAGTTTGTCCGTTTATCAGTTGTCGCTTCTGGATGATTTGTTTATTTTTGGCTACATAACGAGAGCTGCTGTGGACGTTGTCACACTTGCCTGTGTGAATTTGTATTCATTTCTTCTGAGAATATATTTATCTCTACGCCCAGATGTAGAATTGTTGGGTTCCATAGTGAACGTTTTTAACATTTGAGTGACCTACATTCTAGAGTGCCTGTGGTGTGTGTCCTAATTCCTGTGTCATGGCCACTGCCTTCCCCCCTTGTAGCCACCGGGGTGGGGCATGAAATACTAGTAGTTGCTCCCCAGTGGTGACAAGAGTCTTTCTGTGTTACTGGCTACTTATCTTTTCTCCTTGCATGATGCCTGTTCAGTCCCTACCTGTTTTTAAGTTAAACAGTTTCTCTGTTTTAAGTACTCGTTTTTAATGTATATGTGCGCTTTTGCCTGAATGCGTATCTGTGTACTGTCTGTGTGTCTGGTGCCCTTGAAAGTCAGAGAGGGTGGTGGGCCCCCTGGATCTAGAGTTGCAAGCAGTCACATGGGTGCCGGGAACCCAATCCAGGTCCTCCACAATAGCAGCCTGCTGCTGAGCCATCTCTCCAGCCCCTGATTTGTATTTTATATTGAATTCTAGACATTCGTATATGACACAGTGACTCTCCTAGACTTTGTTCCTCTGTTGTAGGTAGCTGTTGAAATCAGCTCAGTTTGGAAGTCAGTAGCTGGCTCAATGGGTGCATTTGTGTGCATGTGTGTGTATTTGGCAGTATGGGGTCTAAGCCAAGGACCTCACATACGCTAGGCAAGCACGCTACCACTAAACTAGCACCCAGCTTTTGATCTGACAGGTGTTCTGAGATGTTTGAACCAATCTGCCTCATGTCTGTTTTGCTGGTGTCTGTCTGGGCCATGCTATCAGCATGATTCAACAATTTGTAGCTTTATCTTTGCTCTCACTCCTACTGGGACAGAACCTCAGGGTCACATACAGTTAAATACACTTGACCTTCTAAGTTCCTGGAATGTTCTGGTTGTGTCGAAGCTGCTGCTCCTCCCACCATTCTCCTGCACCAGCTCTTGTGTTTGGCCAGGCTCTTGCAGGCTCCAGGTGATGGTGTGGTCTCTGATACCTGCAGTGTTAAGTAGTTACCCTCGGTTCTTTAGTAAACACTGTATTGCCAAGTGAACTTGACTGAAACAGGGTCAGACCTTGTCGATCAGATAGGTCAGTTGGGGACAGCTCTTGGGATGAGGTTTAGCAGCCCTGGCCACTGTGGAGGTAGGGGAGCCTGGCAGGAAGACACATGAAATTGCCAAGACTCAGCCTGTTGCTCCTAGACGAGAGCTCAGAGAGCTCATCTGGCCATTGTTAGAAGGGAGCGTTTGATTTCTAGAGAAGACTTTTCCCAGCTGGACTAAAGCTGTCTCTGAAGTTCCTGAGATTTGGTGTCTTGCAGCACAGAACTGAGTTCATGCAAATGTCTGTTCTCTTTTTGATTAGCTCTTTGGTTCATGACACTTCTCTGTGCATGGTTTAAAGAAGATGTTGGTGTCCAGCTTCCTTTGTCCCCTTTGTTAGCTGGCTGTTGCTTTCTGAGGCAGCAGAGGTGAAAGTAGCTTTGTGTGTTGACCCTGGGAGGCATGCTCCACACAGCTGTGGCTTCCCTTCAGACAGCCGCACTGGCGGTGGGTACGTCGGCTTAGCGGGAAACTGAGGTCTGCAGTGTTCAGTCAGACGTTAAGTAAGCCAGGAGTCGCAACACAAGAGCTTTCTATCTGCTCAAAACATGGGCAAAGAATCATAGAGTGATGTCTTCCAGGTCCTCCGAGACATTCTCAAAGAGGTCCAGAGCAACATGGTCCCCCGCAGCATGCTGAAGGAGTGGGCTCTGCACACCTTCCCCAACGCTACAGACTACTGGACCTTCCGGAAAATGTTCACCATCCAGCTGGCGCTCATCGGCTTCGCAGAGTTCGTCCTGCATCTCAATAGACTCAACCCTGAGATGTTACAGATTGCTCAGGTAGTTTGCTGTCAACAGACAGACCCTGCCTTGACTCCTCTGCCCTGCCAGTGTGGAGCTTAAAAATATCTCCCTCTAAAATGTAGGACACAGGAAAGCTGAACGTCGCTTACTTCCGATTTGACATAAATGATGCAACTGGGGACTTAGATGCCAACCGTCCAGTCCCTTTCCGCCTCACACCCAACATTTCTGAGTTCCTGACCACCATTGGTGTCTCCGGCCCGCTGACTGCCTCCATGATTGCTGTTGCACGGTGCTTTGCCCAGCCCAACTTCAAGGTGGGTCTCAGCATCTTCCTGTGAGAAGTATGAACCGATTCTTTAGTTCCACCCGGGCGCTCAGTGGTGTTCTAGGCCTGCGAACAAGAAGGGACCTGTTAGAAATGGAGTAGTTGAGGAAGGCTTGCAATGTTTGTTGTCTTAAAATGTACAGAATGAAAGGGGGGGCACTTTGCCAAAAGGAATCTAAAGTGCTCAGTTGAACCCCTACTTATTAGTTCTCCCATCCACCTACTACCCAGGCCCGACCCTGCTTAGCTTCCGAGATCAGATGAGATCAGGCGCGTTCAAGATGGTGTGGCCAGAGACACTAATGAGTTCTCTATAGCAACTTCCGGCTCTGGCCCCCATCTTACATGCTTCCTGGCCTGAAAGGGCTGAAGTATTTTCTGGCATGCTGCCTCCCTTCTCCAGGGCGGAAGTGAGGCCCAAGCAGACACAGACACCTAGGATATGCAAGGTGTACTAGTAGGTAGGGCCAGCGGTTGCTGCTGTAGACCAGGTGGTTTGAGGCTCTTGTCTAAAAAACCAGTGCTGGGGGCTGGAGTGTTGGCTCAGTTAGACAGAGCACTAGTCACTTTGTAGAGCACCCCAGTTGAATTTCCAGCACCCACATGGTGGCTCACAACCATTTGTAACTCTACTGACTTAATGTGGGCACTGGACGCATCTTCACTTAAATGCTACAAGTTAAAAACATTCAAAAGCATGAAATAAAATTAAAATGTTTAAAAATTTATAACTGTCAAGCCGGCAGATAGCAAGGGGGTTTCAGAGGTGAAGTGCGGACAATATTCAGAGTGTGGAGCAGATGCTGGAGCAAGAAAGAGGAGGAAGAGCTGGTTCCTAGGGATGTAAAGTAAAGATGGGGTTTTTGGTTTGATTGGAAGGCTTGGGTTATGTAAGCCTCAGCTGACTGCTCACGAATGCCCAGTTATTCATAGATAAAAGATGGTAAATAGGGCATTTTTTTCACCTAGGAGTTAATTCTAGGGACAGTTTGTCTTATCATGTATGCTCCTAAAACCAGTCCAGGCCAGATCAGCCTAGTGTCTCTAACTCCCCAAATATGTTTCAGGATGTGTTTGTCACAAAATGCGAGTTGCTAAGGGTTGCTGGGGAGCTGTAGGTTAGTGACTCAGTGACCTGGTGCAGAGAAGTGTGTGTGTGTAGCTCAAGTCGGGACTGACCTTACTTACCCTTCACCTGTGTGCCTCACCAAGATGCCCTCAGCACCCTGGCAAGCACAAGACTGTCTGCTCTGAGCACGGTGGCAGGACACAACATTCAAGCCTGCCACTTCTGGGTGTCCCCCTGTGCCTGGGACACTGGTACATTCCAGTGGATTCCCAGCAGATATCCCAGTGTTGTGTCAGAGAAGAAGTGCTTTGTTTAGTCCCTGGGTGGCAGTCTGGCCCTGGCCACTCTTGTTAGATGGGCCCACACCATAAAACTGCCCCAGTCACCCCTGATGGAACACAAGCCGTTTCCCCTCTCGTTTGCACAGGTGGATGGCATTTTGAAAACTGTGCTCCGGGACGAGATCATTGCTTGGCACAAAAAGACCCAGGAGGACACTTCCTCTCCATTGTCGGCCGCCGGGCAGCCTGAGAACATGGACAGCCAGCAGCTGGTCTCCTTGGTTCAGAAAGCTGTCACTGCCATCATGACCCGCCTGCACAACTTGGCCCAGTTTGATGGCGGGGAGAGCAAGGTGAACACCCTGGTGGCCGCCGCCAATAGCCTGGACAACCTATGTCGCATGGACCCTGCCTGGCACCCGTGGCTGTGACCTCAACTCTCACCCCACCCAGAATGTGAAATGTGCCTCTCAGCCTCTGAGCCCACGGCTGTTGAGACCTCGCTCTGCCTTGTTACCCACTTCATTTAGTTCCCTTCCCAGTAGTTTGTGTGTGGAAGAGCGTGAGATTTGTCCTGGAGAGAGCCCTGCACACAAGATGGCCAGGCCATTAGAGATGGCAGAGCCCGACAGAGCAGCTTCTGAGATGCTTTTTAATTAAGGATTGGATTCCCAGATTGGGATTTCCTCCTGTGGTACTCCAGCCTGGAGTGACAGGCAGGTTGAGAAGGTCCCTGTATCCCCTTACCATCCAGAAACTACACCTCTGAGCAGCTGTGTTCAGCAGGGTCCAGGAAATCCACAGGCTTAGAGAAGCAGGAACAGGAGCAGTAGACAGGCTTTCTTCTCTAGCACAGACTGTCACTCTGTCTGTCACTGGCTTTGGGGAATCTCACTAAGTCTCTGACGTGGCTCAGTGAGCCTGCATTGCCTGCCCTGCGGGGAAAGCTGTGGTTGGCCTCATAGATTTCGATTCAGCGGGGCGGAAACGGAACTGTGGAGTCAGCAGGCCAACCTTGCACTTTCTGCTGCTGGCTTGTTGGATCTCTTTTAGAAATTTACTATCATTGTACCAGGAAAAAAAAAAAAGACAAATCATTTGTTTTTCCTTCCTAACTTGAAACGAAAGCGGTGAAAGTTTGTCCCTTTTGGTCTCTGTTACGTTGACATTTTTATAAATCTGAGCATTGAGAAGGTTCTAGCTAAATTTGTACAGTGTGATTTTTTTTTTTAGAATAAATATTTTATAAAAGTATTGTGGTCCCCTATTTTTGTGTTAGCGTGCTTCTGTGTGTCGTCTGGACAGAGTGGCGTGTGACCCGTGGCCCACGGTCACAGCTGGAGGAGGTCTTGGCTCCAAGGGTCAAAGCAAACCAGGTGACAGGAATGCCAGTCCTGACTCTGGCAGCGTGCAGGGCTGTCCATCTTCATCCTGCTGTCTGTAACCATCCGTGTGGATCCTGCTGGATACTCAGCTGGCCTTCATCTGTCCAGTCTCAACCCTGACCAGTTCCTCCATTCTGGGAAGGCAGTATGAACCAAAGTGGACATAAGACAATCCTCAATGGACGTGAGATAACCCTAAGCATATAGCTATGACATTAGCATGACATAGGATGTGTGACTCCTACATAAACATAGACTCTGAGTCTCAAGGAGTTTGCCGTTGGCAGGTGCCAGCTTTCTACAAGGACTCTGCACAGCTGCTTATGACACATGGAGCTGGATCAACACAACCCTCTGCTGACCTTGAACTCTCAATCTACCTTCCCCGGGTCTTCAGCCAGCAGAGACCATTTCTTGAAGCTAAGCTTACCCTAGACTGAAAAGTCAAGTCTGAGGAACACAGCCTACTGGCTCTTAAGAGGAAGGTAGCTGTACACCCCAGCACACAGCTGGAATGTGACCTGGCTATGAGCTCCTTCCTGAAGGCTGGTTGGCCCCAGTAGCCTTACTGGAGTCTTTGTATCAATCTCCAGCCCTTGGGCTATGTGAACCCTTGGTCAAAGAGGGGGATGGCTCTACACATGGCCAGCTTACAGAGAGTGAGGAGCCCTTCTAAGAGCCAATCCTGGAGCAAGTGGGAACCCGCTGAACTCCATCCCAAGCTGCACCCTGGATTACCGACTGAGGCTGAGGGGCGGCATGGTATCCACCTGACGGACGTTCCTGCAGGTTCTTCATGGTCCGCTATGCTCAGTTTCCAGAGAATTGCACCCTTGGTGAGAAAGTGTCTCAGATGCTGGACCAGCGGGAGTTGATGACGGATGGGGACATCAAGGTCGTCATGCTGCACCAGGCTTGAGTAGTAAAGCAACCTTTGATTCTCACCCTGCCAAAGCCAGTCTAGAGTCTGCTACTGCTGAGGAAGAGGCCTGTGGTTCCCTGCCAGGCTCAACCGTGCCGTCACTCTGGAATTGCCTCTCCCACCCCCACCCCCACCGGTAACAGCCAACCGTACAGCGATGGCCAGAATAGGAAGGGTCTTTGCCAGTGAATACCTGGCATCTGTGTTCCAGACTGAGAAAGACTGAGGGTCCCACGACAGGAGATCCGGGATGCCGTGGTGACATGAGCCAAGCTTTTCTCAGCCCAGTGTGATCGTAATGCCTGGAGTTGTGCTTAAGGCTGCCTGTTTAGAATGCGGGCACTCATTTATAGAGGTCACGTTTACAGAGGACTACCATTTAAAGTGTGTGTGTGTGTTCTCTTTAAAGACAGGGTCTTGTATAGCCCATCATAGTCTCAATTTTCCTATGTTGCTGAGGATAATCTTAAATTCTGATCATCTGCCTCCGCCTCTCTAGTGCTGGGACCAGGTGTGTGCACCACTGTCCAAGTGCGCGCATCTCCACGCCTGCCTGTCTATGGTGCTCTGGGAATTGGACAGACCCAGGGCACTCTTTGTACTGGGAAAGTGCTCTACTCCAGTTCTTCCCAAGCCCTCTGCTGATTAATTTATTAAGACAGGGTTTTGCTCTTGCTCAGGATGATCTGGAACTTACTTTGTGGCCACTCAAGCTGACCTTAAACTTGAAGAAATTCTGCCTCAGCCTCCACATTCTGAGAGTAAGTACTTTGATGTGTTTTATATTTTGGGCCCATTTTGAGTTAACACATGTATCTGGTCTAAGGTGTGCAGCTTAATTCTTTTGCATGGGTGTATGTATCATTTTCCCGACCCCATTTCCTGATGATTAATTTTTTTACAGAGTTTGGCAACTGGCAGCCAACTGATGGTGTTTCTGTGTATGTAAACTGGGTCTATTGTACTTCCTATTCATTTAAACATGTTCTGGTTTTCTCACATTGAAACCATTAGTCATTGGGGTATAATTTTCACGCTTGGGAGTTTTTCACTTTTTTTTGTGACTGGTTTCTAAATCTTCCCCATGCATGATTGGAAACATACTAGAACTTTGGGGATTGGAAACATGCTAGGACTTTGGGGGGTGGAGTGCAGCATGTGTGAGGATCGGAAGACAGCCTTTAGGAGGCGGTTCCTCCTACCATGTGCGACCTGGGAATGGAACTCAAGTTGTCAGACTTGGCGGGAAGTGCTCACCCACCTCGCCAGTCCATGCCTTCAGCCTTGTAAGAATTAAGACTTGTTTTGTAGCCTAACATCTGGATGACCCCATGACATTTCAGAAGCCTGCATCTTTTGACTAAGGGGTTTAACCCATTTACATTTAAAGGAATTACCAACAGAAAGGCTTCTGCTTGTGGTTTGACACCTGTTGTCCCTCACTGCTTCTTCATAGCTTGTCTCTTTTATTGCTGCCTTTCTGTGTGTGTCGGTGATTTTTTTTGTAGTGACACATTTTTTGAATACCTCATTTCTATTGACATAAATTTTATAAATACTTTGTAAAAATACGTTGTCTCGTTTTTCTTTATTTTAAAAAAATTATGTGTATAGGTGTTTTGCTTGCATGTGTATGTTTGTGCACCACATACACACATGCAGTGTCCTTGGAGGCCAAAGGGTGGTGTCACATCCCTGGAACTGGAGTTACAGACGGTTGTGAACTGGTATGTGGGGAGCTGAACCTGGGTCCTCTGCAAGAGCAGCCAGTGCTCTTAACCACGGAGCTATCTCTCCAGTCAATATATTCTCTGTATGTCCTAAAATTAGGACACTCTGATTTGAACTCTGCCAGTTTCATCCCATATAAGAACTTCACTCTTTAAAATCCTCTGTCCCGTCTCACTCTGTAAATACCAAGCGTTGCTCTGAGGGGAAGAGACTGTGCCGAGCACTTGCTGCTGTAATAAAGACCAGAGTTCCATCCTGGCACCCACATCAGGCAGCGCCAGCCACCTGTGACTCCAGCTCGGAGGCTCGAGTCCCTCTCCATACCATACAGATGCATGAGTGTTTGTTTTCTCTTTTAAGACAGCATTCTCTGTGTAGCACTGACTGTCCTGGAACTCACTTTGTAGACCAGGCTGGACCCCAGCTCACAGAGCTCCGCCTGCCTCTGCCTCCTGAGTGCCGGGACTAAAGGTGTGCGCCTCCACTGCCTGGCAAACCCCTCCTTTTTAAAAAAATCACAGCTTTGTATGTTCGCTCACATAAGATAGACTTGCTGTTTCTTATGCAGTTATCTTTCAAGGTGGGTAGAAAAATGTGGCCCATTACCAAAGCATTTCTATAATTCTGCAGGATTTTGTTTGAGCACATACTTCCATTTCTATTCAGCTTGAGTGCCCTGTCTCAAGCTGAAGGCCTGACTCCTTGTAGGGTAGTGACCATGGCCATGAATTCTTCATCATTGTTTTTAATATTGGAATGTCCTAATTTTCCCTTCATTTTGTCAAATACAGAGTTCTCAGCGGTTGTCAGCACTTTTAATCCATCTTCCCACTGCTTATTGAGAAACTGCTCATATCTCACCAAGCTTCCCTTGAACCTGGCAGCTTGCTTTTGTTCTGCTTCCAAGGTTTTCTCTTTGCCTGTGGTGCCCATCAGTTATCACAGCATCTGAGAGGCGGAAGCAGGAGGACCATAACTTCACAGCCAACCCTTCGTAGGAAGAACCTGTCTCATATCTTTTGATAGACATATAAACAAACATACATAACTGTTGGGTGACAAAACTTTCCATGGGTAGATGCAGCACACAAACACACCCTACTCATCCCAGAGAGGGAACACACAAAAGACCAAAGTATGGTTTTCTCTGTCAAGTGGGTCCCAAGTATCTAACTCTACCCATGAGCCTTAGCAACAAGTGCCTTTACCTGCTGAGCCATCCTGTTGGCCCCTTCCTGCTACTATGAGTTTAGGCTCACAGGGTGGGTATTTGATTGTTGTACATCTTCAGCCGGTTTCCGGAGTATCGGGTGAGATGCTTTAGTCTGCTCTAGTTGGTCGTCTCGTGTTCTTGTCTGGAACCATTTGAGAGTCTAAAATGTTGTAGTCCATCATATTGCTGATGTCATTCTCTAGACATTTTATATATGTGTGTTTGTGGAGCAGGGATGTAGATGGGGGCACATGGGCACGTGTAGACCAGGAAACCATGCTGGGCATAATCCTCAGTTGTAATCCTCAGGAACACCACCTACTTTCAAAACATGGGCTCTCGTTGGTGTGGGGCTCACCAAGTAGTCTAGGCTGCCTGACCAGTGAGTCCCAGAGATCCGCCTGTCCTGGCATCCCAGTGTTGGGATGCCCTGCGTTTTTATGTCAGCTACAGGGATTGAACTGGGGTCCTCACCCACAGGAGGCTACTGCTTTACCATCTCCTCAGCCTAGACATACTGTTTATTTTCATGAAGTTATAATTTGTAAAAGTTGGAATTTTAGAAAATTAAATTCATTTTATGTATGTGAGTGTTTTGTCCCCTGGTAACTGGAAGGTAATTGGATCCCCTAGAACTGGAGTTAAATATGGTTGCTAACCACCATGTGGATGCTAGGAACTGACCCAGACTCTGTAAGAGCAGCAAGTGATCTAAAACACTGAGCATCTCTCCAGCCCCAAAGTGAACTTATTTTTTTTTTTAAATTATTTATTTATTATGTATACAATATTCTGTCTGTGTGTATGCCTGCAGACCAGAAGAGGGCACCAGACCCCATTCCAGATGGTTGTGAGCCACCATGTGGTTGCTGGGAATTGAACTCAGGACCTTTGGAAAAGCAGGCAATGCTCTTAACCTCTGAGCCATCTCTCCAGCCCCCCCCCCAAAGTGAACATTTTTAAACAACAAACTATAGTTTATTTAAGTAAGTGTATTTCCCATAAAAGTAGACTGAGTCAGGGGCTGCAAAGATGGCTCAGTGGTTAAGAGCACTGCCTGCTCTTCCCAAGGACCCAGGTTCAATTCCCAGTACCCACATGACAGCTCACAATTGTCTGTAAGTCCAGTTCCAGGGGACCCGACATCCTCACGCAGACTTGGATGCAGTGAAACACAAATTCACATAAAAATAAATCTTTAAAGGTAGACTGAGTCCAGCCTTGGACTTAAAGAGACACACTATGAGGAACCTGCCGAGTTCAGCTGTGGGCTAAAGCACCAGGGACCGGCAGCTATGGCCTCCTATCCTTCTAGGCAGAAAAAGGCGGGGGGATTACCTGATAAGATTCCCTTTTAAATAAAGTGTATCTGTAAAGTGAGCCCCTAAAGAATTATAATTGTTGCTAAGTTTCCATTTAAGCCTCCAGATAACAACTTAGCTGCCAACGTTACACTAAATGAGGAAAATAATCGAAATCTCTAAAAGGAGAAGCGGGAAATGGCTGTTTCCAGGCTGAAAGAATTCATTATGTAGCAAAACAGAATGCTGTTCTTACCAGAAATCAGAGAGGTGGAAATGGTTGTCCATTTTTAAGCTTACTGTATATTTTGAAAGCTATGGTACTATCAATAACACCAGTCAGACCCAGAGAGGACAAGAGCCAGGTAACTGTCAAATATAAGGAATTATTAGAGGGCTCAGAGGGCAAAGGTGCTTGCTCTACAAGTCTGGAAAAGTGAGTTTGACTCCCAGATTCCCAGGGGGAGGAGAGAACGAACTGCCAAAAGTTGTTCTCTGACCTCCGAGTGCACTCTGTGATGTGCCTTCTCCCCATCTGAATAATAATAATAATAATAAAATAAAAATTTTAAAGGGAAATAATTAGTGGGCTGGTGGAATGGCCGAGAGGTTAAGAGTGTTTGTTCTTGCAGAGGGTCTGGGTTTGGTTCCCAGCCCCATAGTGGCTCACAACTATTGTAATTCCACTTCCAGGAACCCCAATGTCTTAAGACCTCTGAGAGCATCCAACTTACAGGCAAAGTAGTCATACCCATAAAGTAAGTAAATTTCTATTTTTAAAATGGCAATTATTAGGACTGAGTATGTACTAGAAGTCTTCACTAGTGTGCATTAAACCCTGGAATCCATCTCCAGTCCCCCCCACACACACACCAGTAATCCAGTACTGAGGTGGAGACGGGAGGATCAGAAGTTTAAGACCATACCCAGCTAAACAGCAAGTTTGAGACCGTAGCCAGTTAGATGAGCATACCCACCCCCGTTAGAGAAATCGTTGCTGTATATATGTACTATTTTACTTTTATGTTTCTGTGTGTATATGAGTATATGTCATGTGCATGCAGTACCAGCATAGGCCAGAAGGTGGCATTAGACCCTTGGAACTGGAGTTACAGGCAGTTGGGAACCATTCAATGTGAGTGCCAGAAACTGAACGTCCTTTGCAAGAGCAGCAAATGCTCTCAAGCACTGAGCCATCTCTATCCAGCCCCTAAACAGACTATTTCGAAGATTAACCCAAATTCAGAACTAGCACTACCTATCAAAAGAATGGAATGGTAATGAGTTTAGTTTAGGAGGCTCATACTTCCTGTTCAGACGTGCATCATTCATTTAGCAAGGTCTGAACTTGAACCATGGCACCGTCTGAACTACACAGCGGAAAGAAAAGATGACCACAGTTCCTCTAGTACAGAGGGAACAGTGCCTGTCTGAGATTCTGGACCTTACAAAGCAGATGTGTAGGACAGGCAGTTAGCCTTACTCTAGGCTGTGGACAGCAGGCAGAACCCAGTTCCTGGGTATAAATGTTTCTGTGGCCAGGACTGGGTGTTCTGGGCCAGCAAAGACCTTTGGAGGAGAGGGTCCTCTAGAGCAATAGCTCAGTGTCTAGAATATGGGCCAGGGCTGGAGCTGTCAGGATGGCCGTGTTCTCACTGTAGCCAGATACCCTTCTTCCTGCTCTAGGACGTGGTGGTCAGGGGACTCCCTGTGGGCCCCTGTAATGTCAAGAATGTGTGTTTACCATCCTTGGAGTTTTCGCTGTAGTCTGTGCCCTTTGTCCTCAACTGTGTGAGTACCTGTGTCTCCAGGAAATGAGTAGGCCTTGCCAAAGGCTGTGAAGATGCCCACCTGGCCCACCGTGGGCATGGCTGACCTTTGAACTCTCTCTGGTAGCCTGAGTTTTTCACAGGACATGTGTGCCTAGTTGACTGTTTAGCAGAGATCCTTTCCTTGTCTGTGCACACAGCTTGTGCAAGTGGGGGCCAGAGCTCAAAGTCGGGTGTCATCTTTGGTCGCGCAACACGCTCTGAGGCAGGGTTTCTGGCTGAATCCACCTGGAAGCTCGCTGATTTGCCGAGATCCGCGAGCCTCAGGGGTCCGTCCGTCCTTTGCAGGTGCACAGCCCTCTGCCTGGCTTTTCACGTGAGTTCTGGGGATCAAATCCAGGTTTTCATGATGGTGCAGCAAGCATGTTGCCAACTGAGCCATCTCCCCATCTGAGAGAGCCACACGTGTGTGTATCTGTCTGTCTGTCTGTCTGCGTCCATGAGTGCAGACATTGTGTGTCATGGTGCGTCTGTACAGTCAGGTACTCCCAGGTATTGGTGGTCACCTTCCACCTTGTTCCAAACAGTAACCTATTGGCTGTTGCTGATGCCATGTGAGCTGCCCGCACATTTCCCAGAATTCTCCTGACTCTCCTTTCATCTCTCCACAGGTGCACCTTGGTTACCAGACATGTGCTATGTCCAACTTTTACATGAGTCCCAGGGATTCGAACGCAGGTCTTCACACTTGTGTGTCTTGTGCTTTACAGTGCCGTCCTTTCTGCAGGAACTTCACTTTCTACCCTTGTTTTTCTGACTGTGGTTAAATGATTGGTTTGCAGCTGTGTACCTGGCTGCCGTGTGTGCTAGTGCCCTCAGAGGCCAGAAGGGGGCATCAGATCCCCTGGAGATGGAGTTAGAGGTGATTATGAGCCACCTGATTGGGTGCTGGGCCCTGATTGTCTAGCCATCTCTCCAGCCTGTTTGGGAACTTTTAAAAACATATTTAAAGGATACTGGCGGCCTCACCTTTCTTCAGACCCTTTGCTATCTATTTGCTTTCTTACTTTGCTGACATGGGGTCTAGCTGTGTAGCCCAGGATGGTCTGGTCTTCCCTGTACAGCCCTCCCTGGCTGTCCTCCAACTTTCAATTCCATGTGCAAGCTTCAAGTTCTGGAGTCATAGGTAAGAGCCACTGTGCTCAGACTGGTTTTAGCCTAAGTGTTTGACCCAATGCTAAAGCTTGTCTGAAGAGGTCAGGCAGCCAGTGGTGTCACACACCTGGTTTTGCTTGGTTTTGGTTTTTTCGAGACAGGGTTTCTCTATAGCTTTGGAGCCTGTCCTGGAACTAGCTCTTGTAGACCAGGCTGGTCTACAAGACCACAGATATCCACCTGGACTACACAAGATCAATGCAGAAACAGATCCAGGTGGCAGTGGCGGCTCACACCTTTAATCCAGCACTAGGGAGTTGCATGTCTTTAATCCCCGCACTGAAGGGGAATATAAAATGGGAGGAGACAGAGGCTAGGGCTCAGTCTTGGTAACTGAGTGGCTTGGCTGCTTTGCTTTTCTGATCTTTAGCTAGAACCCCAGTATCTATCTGTCTCTGGTGCGGGGGGCCATCCTGACCAGCAGGAATGAACGCCACCAAAAACGAGAATTCCTTCTCTGGTCACATCTTTATTTGGAGCATTCCCTTGAGGAAAATTGGGGGAAGGGAAGATAGAGCAGGGACGAGAGAAAGCTTAGAGAGAGAGCGTTGGGCCCCGAGGCAGCTGCTTTTAAGCGGTGAAGAGGCTTGAACGCTGTCCTGATTGGTTAATGCCATTCTGCTGGTCTGAGCATGTGCAGGCAAGGGTGCAGGCAAGGGTGCTCAGCCCCACGTGGCTACCTCCAAACTGCAGGACCACCTGTGCCTCCAGGTGGCTCCCAACACTCTGAGGTTTTATTATTCATGCTACACCCAACCATACCTATCTCTTCAGAAATCCCTTTCCTGGACCTGAAGCTCCTCCCTTTCCTCACACAGCTGCTGCCTCCTGGGCAAGTTCTCCTGGCCAGTCTTGTCTTCTCCAAAGACCCCCTGGGCCATCCCTGGGCCTTGCACAGGGCCGGCTGGGCCTCAGCCAATCCCAGTCTTGCTCAGCTCTCACTGCAGTACGGCTGACCCAGAACTTGACAGGATCAGCATCACTGACTGCTGGACCTGCTCTCGGCCCTGTCTGCTTTCTCACTTTTTAAAAGGCCGACACTGACTGGATATTTACTAGGCATTGTAGTAAACGCTTCAGGGCCATTTTTTTTAAAAACACCAATGTATTGTGTAGTATGTGTGTGTACGTGTACACATGTATGTACCATGGTGCATGTCAGAGGACAACTTTTTTCACCAGTACCTGGAGACTGAACTCAGATCATTAGGCTGTACAGCACTTTTATCCACAGCCAAATCACCGGCCCAACGTCTTTCTTTCTTTCTCTTTCTTTCTTTCTTTTTCTTTCTTTCTTTCTTTCTTTCTTTCTCTTCCTTTCTTTCCTTCCTTTTCTTTCCTTCCTACCTCCCTTCCCTTCCTTTCTTTCTGAGATAGTATGTCACTCAGACTAGCCTGAAACTCCATACGAAGCTAAGGATGAACTTGAACTTCTGTCCTCCCTGCCTCTGCTTCCCTCATGCTGGATGACCTGTGGTTACTGTTTTTGCACAAAGCTAATTGCGATGATTCCTTATTCCTAGAACCGACACTTTGCCTTAGGATTGGTTAAAATGAAACTTCAGAGGTCACCAGCACCTTCCACAGCCACGTGAGGAAACTGGAGCCTGCGGTGCTGCCGTCACCTGACACTGGGTCCCATGACTAGACTGATGTTTAGCACCAAGCTAGGCAGACAGGTAAGGATGTCTTCACTGCTGGGCAAAAGGACAGGCCATTGGGGGTAGAGGTAGCAGACTGGCGTCAGGTCACCCAACCTGTCCCCTCCTGTAGCAGAAGTGTCCACTGAGGTGGCAGGAAGTAAAATAGAGGGGTGGAGTGGAAAGGACATTATGGGTCCTTGTGGCACCTGTGGGTGCCACATCGTGGGTGCTTGGATGGGGCAAGGTCTAATCATCCTGCCTGCCAACACCAAGTGGGATGGCAGAGAGGAGGTGCCAGGGTGGAGAGGGCTGGGGGTGGAGCTCTACGGCCCGCAGTGGCTGGAGAGCCTGCTCAGCCTGGTGTGAAAAGAGGATGTCAAACAGACAGTGTAAGAATAAAGCTTCCCCAAGACACCTCCCTACCTCTGCCCCTGCAAAAGGCAACAAGAAAGCCTGGGCATGTGGTCTGCAGCCAGGTTTGCCCAAAGCTTGGGGGTGAGAGTGTCCCCCGCCCCTTACAATCGACAGCTGTTACTTGGTTTTTCAGGCACAATGCGGTTGACATCTCCAGCTGTCAACCGCAGGCCCAAGACCCCTGTGGCTGAGGCCACTGCCCTCAGCATTCCCTAGTGGGTGTATGAGTCCGGGTGTAGACAGTGGCCCGCCACTCTGGGAGATGCTCTGGAGAAGCAGGAGCCTGAAAGCTGTGGTTTTTGTGCCCCCCTCATAGTTCCTGTATTAAAGGTCTGACTTTCACAGCAGTGGACAGGTACGCCCCAGGGAAGACCTCAGGCCCTTTCTGCTCCCGTGAGTCCGGCTCGACATGGAGGCATCCCTGATGACGATGGTGTGAGTGTAGGGCTTCCCAAAGATACAGAACTGTTGGGAACCTGACAACCAGGTGCACAACCCTGAGGGAAATCTGTTGTGTGCAACCACAGCCTGGGAAGAGCCCGACCCTCCTGGTATCACAGCACTGTGAGGAGCTGTAGTGTCACTTCAGAGGTGAGCGGATGGTATTTTTGACTTGGGACAAGTTTACCACAGTGGACTGTCTTAGTTCTGTAAGAAGCATGTGCAGTAAGCAGGGTCCTCAAAAAGTTAACCCAGGGCACAATGACCCAAGATTTCTAGTAGACTCTGATACAGATTCCAGCAGATGTTTGTGAACCCGTATTCTGGGCAGCCTTCCTCAAAATAACCAAAAACAGAGAGAATGTGCAAGGAATTAATTCGCCAGCTGCTTTGGTGGGCAGAGCCCCAGGGAAGGCACAGTGGCGCCACCTCAAGTCCAAGGTGGCGGGGACAGATTGAACTATATATTTACTGAGTCTGGTATTTCCCTCTTTTTCCCGAAAAATTTTAGCTTTGCCTCTTCTCCTTGGAGGCTGGACTTCACTGCTGATGAAACTAAGTAACATCAGAATCTTGTTACCACATCAAAGTAACAGATGCCAAAAAAAAGTAAAGTTGTGAGTTTATTGCATATGTAACAAAATGAACCTGACCTCCCGGGTCCAGCCTGCTCTACAGTCAACGTTTTGTTTCCAGCTGGTTCCACAACTGCATTAAATAGAACTAGCATTTCTTTAAATACTTTCGATTCTGACATAAAACAGAACATTAGTGTACAACTGTCACAAGTAAATGGGCGATAAAAACTGGGAGAGCAACGAGGGTAGCAGCAGCACTAGAACAGGACCTTACAAAATAAATTAGGATACATTATAAACACATTTTAAAAACCCACACTGTTTCAGAAGGCTGCCATGTGGCCCCCACCTGGCTGCAGGAGGGTGGGGTGTTTTCTCTGCGGAGGGTCAGTCCAGGGGCCACCTAGCCTGAACTTGACCATGTGGCCAAGCCAGTATTAGGGGTCAGCATCCCATCTTGTGGCAGATTCTCCTAACAGAAAGCAAGAGATTGGAACCCGCTGCCACCCCATTGCTGCAGCCTGCCGCTTCCTATGAAGCACTGCGGAGCAGAGTGGTGTTTGCTGCGTCCCTGAGTTGGCTGCTGGCCGCTGGTGAGGGGAGCCTGGAGAGCCGGGCTCCTGAAGCATCTGGGTGACGTGGCAACGGTGGATCGTCTGGGGCCACCAGGAGGGGTGGCAATCGAGACCTTACATGAAAGGGCTTCATCCAGACCCAAAGCAGAACAACCAGGAGCTTTGCCGTGGGTCGGCCGGCCACGCGGTGTCCTGTGAGGAGCTTCTGAAGGGACCTAACCATGGTAGACAGACAAGGAGGTGCAGTGGTACCAACAGACACCTGGGGGAGGCTGGGACACTCAGAACTGGCAATGAAGGGAACCCAGGCAATTAAGGAGGAAGACTTAGAAGCCTTACTGGGTGGTATGTGTGCCTACCACAATCAGCCCGAGGGTCCAACCTCTGGATCCTCAACGAACACGTGATATGGGACTCCTAAGGCTTGTCCCACATCACTCCCAACTCGACACTCCGGCAGCACAGGACCCTGTTTCCTCCAACACTGCAGACTGGCACAGTGCGACAGCACCAGGCAGGGCTTCCCATCTCCAGAGAGTCACGCTGTGGGGTCTGGCTGTTCTGGCTGCGACTTAGGGCACAGGCTTCCTCACACTTTCGAGTCATGAGGGAGCCAGGTTTTAGAACACCCTCAGAAGCATTAAGGTAGATGAAATACAGAAGCCCTACTGGGGCAAGGCAGAAAATTGAGAGACTGGTAAGGCCCCAGTCTGGCCTGGATGGTGGGATGGATTCAGTTTTTGTGCAGTGAGGTCTGCCAAGCATCCTTTCCGTCCCTAAACCTTGACACTCAGAGTGTGGCTGGCTCACGTTCTGCAGTACCCATGGCCACCGAGCTGGGCAAACCTCTTGGGATAAGGTGTGTATGACCTATGAATCCAGCCTTCCCCAGTAACTCGAGAACTGCTTCTGGAGCAAGCTGGACAGAAGCAGCGGGAACAGAAGGGAAGACGCTTCCCCGTCCCTAGCCTGAGGGTAAGCAATGAAAAGAACACAAAAGTCAGTGGCCCGACAGGACCTTCCTCATCATCCCATACATAACTTGAACTCATGGCTGAACTTGAACCCCGGTACCAATGAAATGTCTTGCTAATGAATTACCCTGTTCTCGCCCCCACCACAAACAAAAATGGCAAAACCACATGTGGAAGATGGGCTGCTGCTCTGCCTTCCCCCAGAGTTCAGCTGCCTGAATCCAGCCTCTGGACAGTCACCGCTTCTGAACACTTGTGCAAACTGGAAATGGTGTTAGAGACATGGCATTAGGCTGGCTTTGGCCTTGCTCATCAGAAGACAAAGACTGAGCAAGCAAATTGAGTAGAACTGTTAGCATCACCATTGCCACTGGGGAAGAGGGCCATGTAGGGAGGTAAAGCCCCCTCCCTGTCACCACAGGCTCCATCACACCCTGCTCTGTGCACAGCACCAACTCTGGGGAGCTGCATCAGGAGGCCCCAGGCCAGCGGCCTCTCCTGTTGTCCCATCCAGTGGCTGTGGTGACAAAATTGTTCTGTTAGTTTAGCTCTTAGCAATCCCCATATAAAAGTCCATTAACATTTCACGACAGTCAGGAGCCTCCGGTCCCTGGCACAGGAGTCGAGCTGGACCCGGGTGGATCTGAGCCTGGTTTTGGTCATTCTTTGATTAGCTCCATGACGTGAGAATTTCAAACTGGGTAGAGAACACAGCAGATGAACTTTTAAAGATTTTCCCCCTGTGCAAAGCCATCTTTTCAGCCAGGATATCCTGAAAAGAAATCCCTGGGCCTCCTGTGAAGGCTGCTTCAACCCCTTTACCTCTCAAAGGGGAAATACATTCTGCCTCGAGCTTCCTGATTTGGTGGAATTCCAGCAAGCATACACTGTGCAGTTATTTCCTGCTTAGAAATCCACCTGCTCTCTGGAACAGGCTGCTAGCCGGACGTATGGAATTTGAGCTTGGTAAGCTATGGGCAGCTGCTGCACTTGAAAAGGGCCTTGAGGCTACACTGAGAGGGAGAGCCCTCGGGGCCCAGCTGGCCCTGACCATGCCCACCATGCCAAGGAGGCTGAGGGGGAAACCTGGCTGTGTTTTATTGGATGGGTGATGGAAGGGTGGGCTAACTATAATAAAGGAGGGATAAATGGGTGGGAGCCACCTATGAAAGTCCCCTGGCCTGCCCTCCCCAGAGGAGGGAGACGAGCCTTTTCCCTCGGGTTTCTGGAATCTCAGGCCTCAGCCCGCCATGCGGGAGGCGTGCAGACACCATATGCTTTGGGTCTGGTGGTTGTGGGTGACTCAGCTGCCACTGGCCACTCTTCACTCCACGGCAAAGCCACAGGTCTCCTCCACTGCTGTCAGCAGCTTCTCATAGAGCTTCTCATAGGACTCATAGGGTGGGATGTCAATCCGGTTAAAGCTGGAGAAGGACAAGGAGCCAGAGTCACTGCTGGGGTCGCTCAGTCTTCAGTACAGCTGGGCGGGATTTCGGGCCCTATCTCTGGCTGGGAAGAACCCTATTAAGTTCTGAACACAACATGCTTCAGTTTTCACAAGTTTGTTTTGTTTTTGTTTCTTCCACTGTTTCGTCTCTGGGTGTGAGTTCTCTACTCTGGGAAGAGCCCTGGCTGGCGATCTACACTGGTGACCATCAGGTCTCCTACTGCAGGACAGCCAGTCCCGAACAAGAGCATGATGGGTCTCAAAGGCAAAAGAACGCCAAATTCTAGAAAGATGAGATGGATACTGCCCTTCCCACTTAAGATTTCCAGGGGAAAACTCATTTCAAGTATTTGTGCAAAGAGACGCATCTACTGTCTCGTAGTAATTAAAAAGAAAAAAAATCACTAGACAGAAAAAGCAGTGGCCTGTGAATCCTGGGCAGAGAGCAGCCAGGAATGTGCTAGAAACGGGTGAAGGTTCTTTCAGGTTTTCATCTAAATTAGAGGTGTTACCCTAAACAACAGAAGCCACACACTCATTC
Source organism: Myodes glareolus (assembly GCF_982192425.1). NCBI lineage: Eukaryota > Metazoa > Chordata > Mammalia > Rodentia > Cricetidae > Myodes > Myodes glareolus. The sequence continues at coordinate 100,147,616 of NC_142027.1, read as the reverse complement.
TGTAGGAGCACAGGCTGTAACCATGCTGAGGCAGGCATGGTGTCCTGCATGGTCCTGGGAATGGATGTATCATCGGGCCATCTTGCAGATGTGTATCACTTGCTCCAAACCTCATCACTGGGTTACAGGCTCATGAACTTTTGTTCCTGTCATGTGGCGACCCCACGACCTTGAGAACTAGTGTCCTGAAGGGGAGGTGAGGACTCTGAGACAGTCTCCTTAAACTGCTGAGTAACTCACCCACTGCAGAGCATAGTTTCAGTACGGTTTTCAGAAGGAAAATGTGCTCCTCATCACACAGTGACTGCCGTTCTGATGGGTATATGCACATGCATGCGTACAAGCACATGTGTGCACATAGCCAAGGGTCGTCCATGAACCTTGAGGTTGCACTCACGGGCTTTAACTGCTCTGCATCACAAAAGCCATGACACAGCGGGATCTGCTGACTCAACTCCCTTGACACTAGGGTGGGACCTGAGGCGCTACTGAAGGTGACATGAAGGACGCATGACCCCACAGTGGCCAAGCTTACCAGGTATGAGCCTTGGGTAAGTTGTCTGTGTTGGCGTCTATCAGGTGGATGGTGAAGAGTCGGGGCCCTGCCGCGCCTGTAGAACCTTACAAGACAACATTCTAGTTAATGTACTTCACAGACAAAGCCTGGGAGGGCCTCACCAGGAGGCCCTGTGGCAGTGTGACTCATTCCTGAGCCCCAAGAACCTACAGCCCCTACATACACAATGTTGGGAACCTCTTTAGTGGGCACCTTAGTAGAGAAGGCTTTGTCCCCACACTTGAGCTGACAGAAAGCACCAGCCACTGGCCCTTTCCCTCCTCTGGTCTTCCTGGATGCTGTGGCTTTCCCTAGCCACCCGCTGCTGAAGGGAGCCGAGGCCATTAGTGTGTACCGTGCAGACAGATGTGTCACACACTCCCCTCATCAGGGCAAAGACCGGCAGTGCTGAGGCAAGTTACAATAAAGGCAGTGTGGAGTTACAATAAAGGCGGGTTGGAGCGGTGAACCTTGCTAGGTCCTAGCCAACTCAGCACCTGGCCTGTGTGCCTCCAATTGAATACCTTGCTCTAAGGGGCATTCATTCCTCCCTCCCGTGGGACCAGTCACTCCAGGACTGGATGGAGACTATGTCCTATCCCTGGCTCACATCCACGCCCCTGACTGGTCTTGGATAATATTAGTAAGACCCTTGCAACAGTAGAGATTTTTCTGAATGGGAACATTTGGTGAGCAGCCCTGCTGTGGAGAAGTTGGACGTAAGGAGAGAAGGTGTGGGGGTTCACAAAAATCTGGACCCCCCTCCCATAAAGACCAAACAACTTTTTTTTTCCTTAGTAGGCAGAGAATAAATCCCGTGTCCTTACTATGTCTTAGTCAGTCATGGTGTGCGAGGGACAGCAAGCCTGGCTCCACCCACCCACTTGGTGTGGGGAGGAGCAGCAAGCCCAGCTTAGCAGGACAAGGTGGAAACGACTTCTCAGTCTGGGTTGCTGGGAAGAACCCTGCCACTCCTGCACAGCCTCCTGCAATCCTGAATCACTATGAACTCAGTTGGTGAGGGCTCCACACTTGTAGCAATACTAGACTAAGCTCCAGTGTCCTCCACCTGACTCTTCTTCCACTAACCCCCACAGGTCGGTGTTAGGTGGCACCCTCCTTGGGTTGTGGACACCAGAGGCTATCAGTAGCCCCCACTGCGCCTGGATTTTTAGAGACCATGGGACCCATGGGCCCAAGGGGGCCCCAGTATGACCCTACACCTTCCAGGCACCCCAGTGCTAAGTATTTGTTATGAGAACACTGGCCACCAACATTCTCTACTGGGATGGTCCACATTTCAACTCTTGCAGCCTCCACAGCATAGCTGCTAAACACCTCAGGGAGTGGCCCTGACTCCACGTCAGTCACCTTGCAGAGCCTTGAAGCCTTGGAGAGGCACTCGCGTGGATCCTGTCACGAACTGCAGGAGTCTGGCCCTCCTCTCCTCATCAAAGGTCTCCACTGCCTGCCAGAACCATCTGACGATGTTGCTGTCGGCCACACAATGCTTCAGGCGCGTGTTCGACTTCCAGTCATTCAGGTCTATCTTATCCAGCCCGCCTATTATCAGCTGGGGAAGGGCATCAGGCTGGAGGTTAAATCTGAAATGTCTAAGGACCTGCCCAGAAGTCCTCATACTCAAGAAGCACTGAGAGCACAGCTGCCAGTGGGCTGATAACCCAAAACCTCAGGGCTGAGTTTGCTCTGAGCCAGGGAAGAGTGACGGGGAAGAGCAGACAGGGTGGGAACTCGACAGGCCATGTGCGGATGAGGGGACATGGAGCATGCTCTAAACCCACTGCCTCAGAGATGCGCCACTCCAAAGCTCTCAGCCCCACAGTGGGCAGATGGCTTTGAGAACAATCTGGAAGGCTTAGGCCACTTGGCACCAGGCAGACAGAGCTGGCAAGGGATGAATGAGTCACTGTCTAAGTCCACAACAATGGCATGTTCTCAGTCTATTAATAGCCAGAGTGGAAAGCAGAGACCTGGCCTCAGGGAGGCCGGGTGCAAGGGCAAGGCTAGAGATCCCAAAAATCCAAGACATGGACACTTAGGTTCAGTCATTAACTGTTGCCAAGGGGACAGACACCACCCAGTGTGTGACAAGATAGTTCAGAGGCCCTTGGTCTCCCAACACCAAGCCCACTGCACAGGGTTGCCAGTGGTCTCACTGTCTGAGGCTGCCCAGCACTTACCTCTAGTTCCTTCTGGTCAAAGGGCTTCAGTAAGTGTTGGGGAATGAGTTCATTAAACCCTTTCTGAAGCGCTAGGAACTGGGCTTCAATTCCTCTCATAAACCTCCAGTTTACATACAACCTGAAAGGAAAAGCCACATGTTGGAAGTGATTGGGGCGAAGCCAGGAAAACACTGTCCCTACAGTGGCTGGCACAGCTGTGCCAACATATATGGGAGGTTACTGTAGAACCTGCTCAGCGGGTGCCAGCCTGCTCCCGCCCTCCTTGGTCGCTCTTCGTTTGCCTGTCTGGTCTTATCTTTAATTACTGTTATTATTTTAAGCATATGCATGTTCTGCATATCTGTATCATGTGTGAGCCTGGTACCCACGGAGATCGGAAGAGGGTGCTGGATTCCCTCAAATTGGTTGCAGACAGCTGTTAGCCACCACAGGGGTGCTGGTCCTCTAGAAGAGCAGCAAGTGTCTTGCACCACTGAGTCAGCCCAGCCCCTTATGTGACCGTTTTGAGACAAGGTTTCATGTGGCCCATGCTGGCCTTTAACTCGCTGGCCTGGAGTTCCGACTGACTTCTAGCTTTTGAGTGCCAGAGTCAAGGTCTGTCCCATCCCACCTGGCTCTTTTGTCCTCCCCTCCCCACCCCACCCTATCCCACCCCACCCCATGCCCTGGAGAAGGGGTCTATGTAGGCCAGGCTGGGAGTGAACTTACTATGTAGCCTAGAATGACCTGGACCTGCTCCTGTACCAGCCTCCCACCCAAGTGCTGGAATTACACACCACACCCAGCCTTTCTATCAGTTAGGAATGAAGCGGTTCTGGCATTCTGTTTTTCTACTAAAAAGACAAGGGGGCATAATGAGCTGTGCCAGAACGGCTAGGACGTCAGCAGCCTGCAAAGCCCATGACCGTTCGACACATGCATAGTTTGAACTGCAGTGCACGTAACTGTCCCTCAGGCTGGAACTGGGGTGCCAGAGTGCACTCCTTGGACATGCTGGCAACTGCTGACCCTGGCTGGCCACCTCTACACCCAGAGCTGAGCTGTCACATGGAGTCTCTATTGTGGGTGCTCCTGACAGCACCTTCTGCTCACTCCGGGCCACCAGTGAAGTCAGCCCTGCATATTACCGGACATATTCCTTCTTGTTCTCCTCAGTGACAGGCACATTTCTGCCATTGGGTTTCAGTTCGTGCTGAAGGATCCGCCCAAAAGCATTGTGCTCCACGCAGAAGGTATGGTCCAGCACCGGCGTGATGTCATTCTCTCTGTGGACACAGGCAAAGGCTGATTAGGCCTATGCCAGAGAGTTCTAGGGGGCTGTGTTGGATGTGCCAGACAGCTGGCAAACACAGCGCAGGTTCTCTTCCTGTCTTTTATGATTCTCATTCATGGGGACGGGGGTGCCACTCCCATCCTGTGACATCATGGAACACGAGGCTAACTGCTCTGGGAACTGAGTCTGGGAGGAGGAAGCCTGTGAGGAGGCAGTGGAGTCAAAAGGACTCAAGCCAGGAAAATAAGGCTTCTCTCTTCTCAGGGCACCCGTTTAAAGGCATCCGTTCCCACAAAAAGCACTTGAAATGTCAGACTGACTTTTTAACTTGACAATCAGATCAACAGATTCCCCACAGGAATCCCCACCCCAGCTCCCCGCATAGTAGAGCAAGTGAAGCCAAGAAAGAGGGTCCCAGGCTTGACTCCACACAGCAGCTTCTGTGACCAGTCAGGGCCGGTCAGGGCCTTGCTCTTCCACAGGGGCAACCAAACTACAGTTCATCCTGTTTCTCCCACCCAGCAAAGAATCTTGGTAAACTCTAAAGCAAAAGTAACTAATTTTAATTTTGTTTTGATACTTTCTCTTGCCTTCTACAGATCACCTGAGAAACTGGAGATGCTTGCTTGTACCCCCCACCACACACATCAAGAAGATTTCTGGCATTTGGAATCAAACCTTAATAAATAACAAAACAAACCAGCTTGTGAAAAGAGACCTGCTAAGCATTATTAAAAATATAAGTCAGTTAAGAAGTTCTATTACCTCTGTTTTGTTCATTTGTATTTGCAGTTCAGTGTTTGTTGCTGCTATAGTTGTTTTGTTACTCTCTTTAGTTTCACACCTACTCCCCCCCCAAAGCATGTACACACACACACACACACACACACACACACCAGGAGCCCTGGGGCAGGATGGTAACACTTACAGAATCCACACCAAGCTCTTGTGCAGCTCTGGGTCCACTGACTCCAGATCCGACAGCTGGATGGGTTTCCCCAGGAGCTGCTTGTAGAACGGAACTGTGAAGCCCCCATTTATGTAGTGTCCATGGAACACAGCCAGACCCATGATGCGACCCACAAAGTGGAAGTAAGACAGATGGTCCTATAGGGGGCACCAGAGAACAGCAAGTCATTAGAAAGATTAGCAGCTGGCATGGCCACAGGCTTCCTGCAGGCTTCCTGGGACTCTGGAAGTAACCGGGCATACACTCAGCTGTTTGTCACCCGCCTGTGGCCAGACAGGATAAGGCTGACATTTAGCTACAAGTTCACAGGGCATTCTTTGTTTGGGGACTTGCTTCTAACTTGAGGATTGGTACTGGCAATCCTCCTTCCTCAGCCTCCAGAGTATTGGGATGGCAGGTGTGTACCACTCTATCCTAACCCTAACACTGTTGGGGGAGGGGCGAGAGGCTGGGTCTGCTGTCTCTTCCTGAGAACTCAGTCTGGTACAAAATGACGATGTGGAGACTTCTCCACAGTTGAGAAGGCTGTGTCTCTTCCTCAACCAGAGTGGTTCTGGTTTTGAAGTAGACAAGATTCATGTTTCTCCTTCCGGATCCAAATTAAAATCACCTCAGAAACTTATCAAACTTAACTTCCGGGCTGGTTGAAGGTTTATTCCCATTGTGTGGGGTGTATGTGCAGGTGCACATGTATGTACAGGTGTACATGTATGTCTACGTCAAAGCTCAAGAGCACCTTCATTCCTCAGGTGCTGTCCACTGTTCTTTGAGCCAGGATATCTCATCGAACCTGGACCGTACAGATCAGGCTGGCCAGCCAGCAAGCTCCAGGGATCACCCATCTCCACCCCAACGCCCCAGCTCATGCATGACCACACAACGCCTGTGGGGTTTTTTTTGGTTTGGCTTTGTAGGCCTCTTTACAGAGCCCTGTCTGTCCTGGAACTCACTCTGTAGGTCAGACTGGCCTCAAACTCACAGAGATCCACTTGCCCCTGCCTCCCAAATGCTGGGATTAAAGGCCATAATTGGCTGGGGTTTTGCAGTCTGACTCGGGACTTCAGGCTTGTGTGGATGAGCCATCTTCCAAACCACAGGTTTATTTGTATTTGAATTCTCTAGTTGAGTTAGTCCCCAATTTCAACTCTGTGGCCTTGTGACACTGGGTGTGGTCCCACAGAAGTCCTCCATGGTCTTATGCCCACCCACGAATGGGTCTCTTATACCTACAACATGCTGAATGTTCACATCTGTGGCCTAAAGAGCTAATTATGGAACTTTCCCAATTTTGATCAGAGTATGTATGGACTTGGTAACCTAGCTCTTAAGATGATATCAAAAACAAAAACACAGTCCCGTCACTAAACCAGAGTGCCCCAAAGGGTAACATGCTCTGCACAGAACAGCTGGGAGCCACAGCCCTCCCCTACAGACAGCAGGCCCTTGGTCTCAACTTGGCAGAAATCTCAGAGAACCTGAAATCAGGTTCTGCCAGCCAATGCTCCCACCCTTGTCCTGAATTCTCCTCAGCATCCTCTCTAAGTCACCAAGTGCTGGTGGAAACTGGATCTGTCTCACAAACTCCAGCTGGATTCCTAAGTCTCTCTGCGGAGCCGGAGCACTCACGGGGTTGACGGAAGAGTCCGGGTTGATCTGCAGTGTGTAGATGTCGTCTGTGGAGTACTGGAAGAGCCCATAGTACGGATTCAACATTTCATGGCACAGCAAATACAGCCACTCCCTGGGAACAAAGACAGCACAGCTCACGTGTATCAGTTTCTGACGTTTTCTAAGGCAGTAAACATATGCTACATGGATACGTGTGGAGCCCAAGGAGGCCAGGTGCTGGGAACCAAGGTCAGGCCTGCTGCAGGAACAGAGTGCTCTAACTGCTGAGCCAGCTCTCCACTTCCGGTCTCGAAGTTTCTAAGCATTCTATAGTCAAGAGTTTCACAGAGGGAACAGTCCAAGCTCTAGGGAAGCAGAGAGACATGAACAACTCTGCCCTTTAGACCATAAGCACAGACCACTTTCATTTTTTAAATTTAACCGTGTTTATGTGTATGTGGTCATGCGAAGGGCAGAGGTTGACCTCAGAGGTCTTCCTCAGTTGCTCTCCAGCTTATTTTGTGAGGCAAGCTGGCCAGTGAGCCCCAGAGGGATCCTCCAGTCTCCACTGCCCCAGCTCCACATGCCATTGTGCTGGACTTTTGTGTGGGTTCTGAGGCTTGAACTCAGGTCCTCCTGCCTTTAGGGCAAGCACTTTACAGACTGAGCAATTTCCGCGCCTAGTCCCACTGGTATAATGTAAAAAAACCTAGATGAACCTAAAACATTAGAAGAGACTAAGAGTTTTGGTAATTTGGTGGGAATACATTGGTTAACTTATTTTCTAAATTCCTTTAATGCTTGGATTTATTCAAAAAAAAAATCATAAACCCAAAGCAGCCAAACACAACAACCACTTCCACTGGAAACCGGATCAAGGCTGTGGTGGAGCTGCGAGGCACCCTGCTGTGGGATGGGTTCAATCCTGCAGATACTTCAGGCAAAGCACCTTCCAAACAGACCCTGAGACAGCAACCTCAAACTTTATTGTGGCATTTCTTACTCTTTCAAACAGAAAGTAGGCAGGTTAGGGAGGCAGCACAGATCAAAGCCATCTATATAAGAAAGTGATGGAAATACACAAAAATACAGAAAGGTCAGACCAAAACATGGCAGAAAATTGATGCTCTCCCACCCTGACTTCCTGCTATGCATCCTCTGAGGACCATGGGCCCTTCCTTGGTCCCTAAGCTCTTCTTCCCTCTTCCGGTTAAGAGTACAGGAGAGTGGGGGCTGAGAACATTCTGCCGTGTGCAGCCACACCAAGAGCCCAGGTCACTGTAGAGTTCCAGGTCTGGCGGCTAGTGCATAAATGCAAGTCCTATAGAACACACAGGTAGCAATGGAAGGGCTCTGGTGAGAGAACTTAATTTGCATCAGATGCATTTGCTTAACTCTTCATTTTATACTTGATTACAACGGAATTCAATAAGGTAGTGTGTTATACAGTAACTTAGAAACCACAGCCAACCCCGCCGCCTTCACGCGCTGGATGACAAGGAAGAGGAGGAGAAAGGAAAGAGATGGGAACCACGGTAGACAGGAGGAGCTGTGGGGAGTGAGACTCCTGTGTGCAGCAGGTATTTACAGGGCCACTCTAGAATTATCAACGTTTCTCACCAAGTGGAGCTACTGTTGGGGACACAGACAAGAGAAAAAGTACGTCACACAACTACTCCACAAGGGCAACCCAAGTGACGCTCAGACTGGAGAGCCACAGAGGGACCAAGTTTCTAAGGAAATGGCTGTCGCGGGGATTTTCAAGTTTATGAGGACAAGGAAGACAAACCTTGTTTTAAATAGAAGCCAGGTGTGGTGGGTCACACCTCTAACTCCAGCACTCAAGAGGCTGAGGCAGGGAGGATTATCTTAGGCTCGGGCTATGCTATGTATTGAATTCTGGGATAGGAACATGAGAAGGAAAGAGGAACAGGGAGGGAAGAGAAAAAACAGAATCTACAGACAATTAAATTCTAAAGAGCGAAACAGTATTCTGTAATTTCAGAGTAGAGGGGCTGGAGAGATGGTTCAGCGGTTAAGAGCACAGACAGCTCTTACAGAGCACTTGGGTTTGATTCCCAGTTCCCATGGCAGCTCACAACCACCTGGAACACCAGTCCCAGGGGAATCTGATGTTCTCTTCTGGTCTCTGTGGGCACTGCATGCCGTGGTGCTTAGACACACATGCAGGCCAAACAGCCACACATAAAGTGAAGTCTTTAAAGAGAAGCGTCTCAGAGGAGCCTGAGTGGCAGACATGGAAAACTGAAGGCATCCCAACAGCAGAGCAGAAGTTAAGCCTTCCCCTTACTGCCCAGAGCCCATGTCTGTGGCCACATCCCTCTATCAGGAGGCAGCGGCCTGAACCTGAGCATCAGGGTGATACCAGGTGCTTCTTGGAAGAAACCTCATCTCAAAAGTGAAAAGGGGCTGGACAGGAAGAGACTTCTCATTATTCTTTCTAAATTTACTCTATTTCGACCCAGAATGCCAGCATATAAAATTCCCTTGATACAAGTACAATTTGCACGTGCCTTGCCCCATGCTGAATGAGATAAGCCAGGCTCCCTCCACATTAAGTTCAGGAGCTCTGTGTTCAGACCCATGAGCTAAAGAAGTATGCTTCAAAGTTTAATCCTGACTGTGCCACGTAAACAAAGTGACAATCATGGATTTTCTAAGCAGTGACATCAGCAGCTCAAGTCAGCAGGAGAAGCTTGAGTGTCCCATGGGGATGCTGGTAGAGTGGAGCAGGTCACACTCCACTGTAGCACTCGAGAAGTGAAGGGCAAACAGCTTTCCTGAAATGCAGCTACAACGACCTAAGACTCAGGTGGGAAAGGGGATAAACTAGCAGCTCACCGTGCCACTCCACCGTAGTCCAGGCCTTCCTCCCCTCGGAACTTCACCATCAGGCGCTTCTTCAGGTCTTTCGGCCGCATCTTCATGATCTGGCGATATGACTCCTATGCATCAAAGCCATGGGTTCAGAAAAAATGGGGGGGTATTGGGGATGGAATCCAGGGTACTGCAAAATACTAGACAAGTCTGCAATAGAGCCACACCCCAGCCCCTCACTGGGGGATTTGAGGCAGGTGCTCTGCTGCTGAACAACATTTCCCAGCCCTTTTTCACTTTTGCATTTTGAGATAGGTTCTCACCAAGTTTCCCAAACTGGAAAACTACCTTGGGTGGTAATTTCTGCCAAGCATTTCCACACAGGTGGGCAGGGTGAAGCCCAAATAAAGCTAAGGTTTTATCTCATAACCCACATTTTTTTTGCATCCCTAACCATGTAGCAATTTTGACTGCCTGGAACTGGTAGTGGGCAGAACCACTTTCCTTCCTATTCCCAGAAACAAGCCTGGCCCAAATGGTCCCCACTGTCTCTGAGAAGGAAGTCCCTCACTGACACTCTGGAAGGACGAGGGGGTCTGAGAAGAGCACCAGGCTGAGATGTGACCTGCATGTGCTCAGGGTCAGGTCAGGGTCCCAGCCCACAACAACCAGGCTCTGCACAGCTCCGTGCTCACCCCTGAAACCACTGAGCACTTAAGACTTGTCAGAAACAGAAATGCAATTCTGCTCAGCATGAGCCTTGGTCCCTACAAACCCTGCATCTCACTAAACAATAAAACTGATCTCTCAGTGGGGAAAAATCATTGCTAGCTATGCTAATCTCAGAGGATTCACATATGCACTATACAAAGAACTCAAAAAACTACATGGGGAGCTCATTTCACCCGTCAGAATGGTGGACGTTAAGAAAACAACTAAATAATCTTGAGAATATGGGCAAAAGGGGACACCTATCCACAGCTGACGGGTGTGCACACTAGTCCAGGCACCATGGAAGTCAGGCTGGAGGTTTCTCAGCAAACCACAACTAAATCTACAGTGTGGCACGCATGGACTCCAGAGCCTTAACTCGAAGGATTACTTGGTGAGTCATCAGTGCTCATCTACAACAGCTAAGCTACGGAACAACCTTGGTGTCCAACAACAGGAATGGATACACACTACATGGTATGCACAACACACTACATGGTATATGCACAACACACTACATGGTATGCACAGACACCGAATTTTTTTCTCTATAGAATGAAGTTATGTTGTCTGCAAAGAAGTGCAAGCTACTGGAGATAGAGACAGTGCATAAACTAAGCCTGCCTTAGACAAACACCACATTTTCTCTCACAGAAAAGATTCCCAAATTTTACAGATACATAAAATCATATAGCTATCTGTGAAAGTGTTTAGGAGAACAAGAGGACTATGGGTGGGCAAGAAAGTGGAGGGTGGGAGCTGGGAAAGAGGTGCAGAGAACAGTATGAAAATGTCCTTGTGACAGGACCTTGTATAATGAATATCCACAACAACAACAAAAAAAATCTTTTTTGAGACGGGGTCTCACTGCGCAGCCTTGGCTGCCCTGAAACTCACTCTAGACCAGACTGGCCTCAAACTCAGAGATCCCCTTGCCTCTGCCTCCCTAGTAGTGGGATGAAAAGCATGTGCTCCCACATCCAGCTACAATAAAAAATAAACAGGAACAGATCAGTAACCTAATTCTTCAAATACGAAGCCCAGAGCAGGTCCACTGAGGCGTGTGAGCAGATGATCTAACACAAACCTCCCCGCTTGTTTCTCCACGGGGCCGCACGACTTATCAAGATTTAATCCTTTACCTCAAATATTTCTTCTCTGGAAACTTCTATTCGACAATGACCAGCTTGGGGCTGCTGAAGAGAGAGTTCGTGTCTAAGAACTTTGAGCTTCTGAACTAAATCTCTCTCATATCTCTGGGCAGGAAGCTCCTCGTCCTCCATGGAGCCCTCGCTGGGCAACTGCAGCGGCTGGCTGGGCTCCTTGAGTTGGCACTGGTGACTGCAAAGAGAAGAAACAGCCGTTATTAGACAGCCCACACCACTGACTCTGGAGACCCCAGCACACACTGTAGGCAGCAGGCTTTTCTGATGACAGTGCACATCAGCCTGACATAGCTCTGGGGTGCAGTAAGAAGATACCCCAATTCTAAGCAGTCACTTACCTGTGTGGTGGCTGTTCTTGGTTGTCAACATGACTACACCTGGAACACACTACAACCCAAATGGCTGGGCTGTTTTGGTTTTTTTTCCTTTTTCTTTCTTTCTTTCTTTTTTTTGTTTTTTGTTTTTTGTTTTTCAAGACAGGGTTTCTCTGTAACTTTGAGGCCTGTCCTGAACTAGCTCTTGTAGACCAGGCTGGCCTCGAACTCACCGAGATCCACCTGCCTCTGCCTCCCCAGTGCTGGGATTAAAGGTGTGCACTGCTAACACCTGATCGTGTTTTGGGGGTTGGTTTTTTTTTTGTTTTTTTTTTTTTTTTAATGAAATCACTTGAAGCAGGAAGACACACTTCTAATCCGGATCTTTGAGGTGGAAAGATAAACCTTTAATGCAGATATTTTGGGGTGGAAAGATCCACGTCTAATCTGGGCCACACCTTCTACTGGCAGCCTAAATAAAGGACATGGAAGCTTGCTCTAGGTCTGCATGCTCTTGCTCCACTAGCAAGTCCATTCCACAAGTGGCATTAGAGCCTGCTGCTTCCGGATTCCAGCGTGTACAGAAGCCCAGCTGAGACACCCAGCCTTGTAGACTGAACAGCTATTGGATTCTTAGACCTTTTGTTGGCAGACAGCCATTGTTGGAGTGGCCAGACCACAGCCTGTAAGTCATTGTAATGAATCCCCTTTCTGTATATATCCATTCTGTAAGTTTGGTTCCTCTAGAGAACCCTGACTAATATAATTTGCTACATTATTACTGAAAATTACAATAGAAATTGTCTGTGTGTCATGCATCTATATGGGTCATTGATACCAACTGGTGCACTATTGGCAGGGCCTTGGCAGGAATGAAACAAGGCTGGTGGACTTTTACAGGAGATATAGGAAGCCAGGCTGGAAGTGAGCAGCAAGCAACCTGTGCCATCCAGTGACACCCACTCCTTCTGATTAAGATCCCCAGCCCTATTAACTAAGAACGAAGAGCAGTGACAGGACTCGGGCCGTTAGGAACAATGTGGCATTTGCTTTATTCAAGTTTTGCCACTAATGCCAGTCATCCTGCAGAGCTATGATGAAGCTGTGTCTGGGGTACAAAAGATGTACCCCATGGTACAAAAGATCATGCCCATTTCCAGGGCATAATTGCCTGGCACAGGAAAAGGCTCCGGCAAGCAGCAGCACCACCACCACCAGCAGCAGGCCCTTACAAAATGTGCTGTGCAAGTTTTGCTGGAGAACCTCTTTCTGCCATCACCGCAGTGACCTTCACTTAGGCTGCTGGCGGAAAAGGGTGCCAACAATAAACAGCCTTAGCAGCAGCCACGCAAACCTCAGGGTTTAAATTATGTCACTATTCATCAAATATCTGCCTTATTTTCTTGTGCCTACCATTGAGCAAACACTGTAGTAGATATGTTAAGGAAAATGTTAGTGTAGGACTGAGGGAATGGTTCAAGTCAAGTTCTTGCTTTGCTAGTGTGAGAACTTGACTTCAGATCCCCAGCACTCAAGGAAAGACCCATCTGTCACTCTAGTGCTGGGGGCGGAGCCAGGCAGATCCTTGGGACTTGCTAGCCAGCTAGACAAGCCAAAAAGGCGAGTTCCAGGTCACCCTGCTCAAAAATTCGGGTGGAGAATGATAGAGGAAAAACTTGACATTGACCTCTGCACACACCACACCACTGTTGAGCACTTGCTCCCCAACACACACACACACACACACCAATATTGGTGTAAAGAAGCATCCAATTATAAAGTAAAGAGGCTGGCAAAGATGCTATGATCTTACTTCATGATATGGTGAAGCCGTGGGTCTGTAAACTGGGTTGTCCTATTATTGTGATCTACAAAATAGATTCTTCCCGACACTGTACTTCTGACTTCCCAGCCTGGAGGCAGCGGCCCAAGTTCATCGCAGTTCACACTGTTAAGGTCTCTAGCAAAACGAACGTAAAGAGAGCTTTATCCCACTGAAAACCAAGGAACAGACCAATGTTCAGTGCCAGCAGCCACAGAGGTTTCCTGGCAAGGTACCCACATCCCTGTCATACTGCTACCTGTGCCAACCCCAGTCAGTCCAAACAAACTTCTGGCCTATAAACAGCAGCAACACCTGACAGGTAGGGCAGACCTCTCAAGTGTTCATGCCCTCCATAAGGAATGGGGCTACCCCGGGAAGAGCTTTCCTCACGCTACATGAGCAAGAAGCACCCGACTCCCATTAGGAAGCTCTTGGGAATCACTAATCAAACCAGAAGCTCGGTGTAGCCAAGATTCCTCCCCTGAGAAGCTCCTGAGGGCCCCACTCCCTCAAGGCTGGAGAACAGAGGATGCACTCGATGACACAGCGCCCACAAGGCAGCCCCATGTTCACCAAGCGCTTTCACTTAGGCCCCTTGGTAACTTCTCCGTGCTCTAGTCAGAAGGGACCAGCGTGCCTGCTCAAGACACATCAGGGATTAACACGGACACCTGTCCTTTCTTAGATGCATAGCGAGAAGCACCTCAGTCATTTGCAGGTAATATTCCCATGCAAATGGCAGGCCCTGAATTCTAAATTCAACACCAAAGATAAGAAGCTGGGTCTCGGGGAACAAATCAAGAATGAAAAGGGAATGAGCATTACCCGAGGTATCCTAGGTAGCAATGCTACTGTAAAAGGAAAATAGCAAAGAAAGAGAGAAACTTAACTCTGGCACAGGGTGGGGCGGGGGTCTCTCTGACCTGGGCTCGGATGTATGGCCTTGTAGAAGGAATTCGTATAGAAAAGCTTCATCTCCCCCCGGAATGGTCCCCAAGGGACTGAGGAAGAGGGACAGTAAAGTAGAAGAGAGAGAGGGTAACAGAGTCTTTATCTTTCCTGTTTCACTTTGTAGCAAGGAAAATTTTATGCATTTACAAAAAAAAAGTAGAGAGAGATCATAGGAGATGGTCACATGACCAACTTCAAAGGCGACCAAGGCCCACAGTGGTTCCACGCTCCCCCACATATGCCCCTGCCCAGCAAGTCCCAGCCTCCATCTCCCTTCACATGGCAGCTAGAGTCCATGAGAGGGGCTGGCTCTTCAAGCCTGTGAGGCCTACCTGGGGATCCTGGGATCATGCCATGTGCTGACTCCAGTCTGCGTGTGCAAAAAGTACACTTGTCCCTGTACTGTTGTCCTTTGCTCTGCATGAGAAAGGAATCTGAGTGAGTAAATTCAGCTCTACAGTTTCCCACTCCAATCCTATTTTCAGATTCTTAAGCTTTTATTTTTATTTTATTTTACGTATGTATATATGATAGTGTTTTGACACAGGTCTTATGGTGTAGACCAAATCAGCCTTGAATTCATGATTCTCCTGCCTCAGTGGCATCCTCAGTGATGTGGCCACATGTGTGCACACTGTACCACATCCTCAGTGATGTGACCGCAGGTGTGCACACTGTATCGCATTCTCACGGCTGCAGGTGTGCACACTGTACCACATCCTCAGTGATGTGGCCGCAGGTGTGCACACACACTGTACTGCTTCCTCAGTGATGTGGCCGCAGGTGTGGACACACACTGTACCGCATCTTCAGTGATGTGGCCGCAGGTGTGCACACTGTACCGCATCCTCAGTGATGTGGCCGCAGGTGTGCACACACACTGTACTGCATCCTCAGTGATGTGGCCGCAGGTGTGCACACACACTGTACTGCTTCCTCAGTGATGTGGCCGCAGGTGTGCACACACACTGTACTGCTTCCTCAGTGATGTGGCCGCAGGTGTGCACACACACTGTACTGCTTCCTCAGTGATGTGGCCGCAGGTGTGCACACTGTATCACATTCTCAGTGATATGGCTGCAGGTGTGCACACTGTACCGCATCCTCAGTGATGTGGCCGCAGGTGAGCACCACTATATCAGCTTCTTTCAATACTCTTTATGATTACAGAGAAAATAATTACAAGGCCATGGCTGGCTTCCTCAAATCTACTCTGTCCCCACATTTGGGGAGAATCCATTTCTCACTGAGCCACATGGATGTCTCCACCCACTTCTGCCGTAGTCGCAACCTTCCATTTCCACCATCAGCTCCTAACATGCTTGCATCTGAGTGATCTGATGATGGGAACCACATCCCCCTTGGTCTTCTCTCCACTGCAGCCACATGGCTCTGCTCTTTCCATCCCCTTGATGTTCCTTCCATTCTCAAATCACAGACCACACTGCTTGTCTCTCTGCTATGTCTGTAGCTAGCATTTCCATGGGGCCTCTACACAGAGAGAAGGGATGCCTGCTCTAGAGTTCATTACAAGTGTCCCATCCTTACATGGCCACAGCCGCAGAGCCATCCAATGCCACAGCCATTGAGGGCACGGCCGTGGAAGGCATAACCAGGCCATTAGCAGCTGTGCACAGGATACTTTAAAGGTTTGAGAGCACAGGCTTTCAGGAAAAGTGCTGATTTCCCAGGGACACAGGGCAAGTTCCTCATTTTCCTGGCTGGTTTTCTGTCATCTTGATAGAAGCTAGAGTTATTTTGGAAAAGAAAAGCTTAATAGAGAAAACTCCTCCATCAGACTGGTCTGCA
This sequence comes from Myodes glareolus, assembly GCF_982192425.1. Classification (NCBI taxonomy): domain Eukaryota; kingdom Metazoa; phylum Chordata; class Mammalia; order Rodentia; family Cricetidae; genus Myodes; species Myodes glareolus. The sequence goes on along the minus strand of NC_142027.1, from coordinate 100,131,391 downwards.
GGCAAGTCTCTGGGGCAATTCCTTGATTAGTGATTAATGTGGGAGGGCCCAGCCTACTGAGCACGTGGACTTGGGTGATGTAAGACTGAGCATGGTGGTGCATGCCTTGATCCCAGAACTCAGGAGACAGAGGCAGGTGGACTTCTGAGTTCAAGGCCATGCTGTCTACAAAGTAAGTTCCAGGCCAGCCAGGACTTCATAGTGTGACCCTGTCTCAAAAACTAGTCATGGCATATCAAGTAGCAGGTACCTTGACATGACACATCCTCTATTAGGACTGGACAAGGCAACCCAGTAGGCGGAAAGGGTCCCAAAAGCAGGCAACAGAGTCAGAGACAGCCCTGTTCCTACTGTTAGGAGTTCCACAAGAAGACGAAGCTACAAAACTGTAAGATATGCAGAGGACCTACGTCAGTCCCATGCAGGCTCCCTGGTTGTCACTTCAGTCTCTGTGAGCCCCTATGAGCCCAGGTTAGTTGGTTCTGTCAGTTTTCTGGAGGTGGGGGGAGACAGACTGGGAGGAGAGGAGAGAAAGGAAACTTCAGTCAGGATGTAAAATTAATTAATGGATGAATTTAAAAAGAAAGAAAGCTGGCCGAGCAAGCCATGCGGAACAAGGAATCAGCATTCCTCCATGGTTTCTGCCTTGAGTTCCTCCCTGACTCATGACAGGCCGAAACCTGTAAGCCTAAATAAACTGCTTTTTGTCAGTGTTTATCATAGCAACAGACAGCAAACTAAGATGCTCACCATAGCCTTCAGGCAGCTCCGGTGACTGGTGGCCATGTGGTCGGTTCTGGGGTGTCTGTAGGGACCCTCGAACCTCAGCATTTCGGAGTCGCTGTACCTGGAGTCTCTGGTCTTGGTTTGGAGACTCCACAAACCTGCAGTTCCCACCTCCCGCAGCTGCACCGGTACCATCTGTATATGGGGCAGGTTCCTCCATGAGGCAGCTGAGCGGCCTTCCAGGGCCTGAGTCTTCATACACTGTTCTGGAAGGGACAGGGCAGAAGAGCAGGTGTGGGAACATGGAAGCGTCACAAGACTCATGCACTCAAAGGCCACATGCACTTGTTCTATGTCCCTTTAACAAGTGACAGTGTTCCCAATGCTAAGTTTCATGACATTTAGGGTGTCCAATGAGAGAGAAGGACTCTTAAGTGGAACAAGAGGTCAGAGGGACTACAATTTAGAATACTAGGGCCACGCTAGGTGACAGCTCTAAATGACGGAGAGGTGGAGCAGAAGGTGACTTTTCATTTGTCTTGATTTAACCTAAACACTCCATTTTCTTTGTTATTTTACTCAAGGATGAAATCCTTTGTTACAAAAACTACCATGACTCTAAGTGGTTTTTAAACAGTCTCTGCCCCCACCCCAGCAGTTTCACAACAATCTGCCTTACTGAGCCACTTCCCCTTACTATGGAATACTTTTTAAAAACCTCTTATATTGAAAGAGCAAACAATGGGCTTCTACCGAAACCAGTTACAGCAGGCTGCTCTCCCACCCTCCCCACCACGGGCTATTGCCAGTCCAGCTCCTACATTCTACCATCTACCATACGTGTGTTGGCACAGATCACTTTTCTAAAGGCAATGACTTCTCCATTACTGCAGCTGAACAAAGGAACATTAACTTTGAAAAACAAAATCAAGCACGAGCCACTGCTCAGATTTCTCCTATAAATCACGATGGAAACAAAGTCCAGGGCTGGGGGCGAGGGCTCGGCTGGTGGAGCGCTTACTGTGCAAGCATCAGGGACCTTGCTGCAAAGCCCAGCTAGTCTGGGAGTGTGCTTGTGATCCCAGCACTGGGGAGGGGACGGGGGTATTCCTGGGGCTCACTGTAGGCCAGCCTAGGCTAACTGCTGAGTCCCAAGCCAATGAAAGACCCTGTCTCAAAATCCAAGGTGGGGGCTGGAGAGATGGCTCAGTGGTTAAGAGCACTTTCAGAGTTCAATGCCCAGCACCCACATGACAGCTCATAACGGTGTAACTCCAGTTACAGGGGATTCAACATCCTCATACAGACACACATGCAGGTAAAACATCAATACACATAAAATAAATAAATCTTAAAAAAAAATCCAAGGTGGGTGGCTCCTAAAGAATGGCATCAAGGTTGACCTCTGGCCTGCACACACGTGAGTAGAGTCCCGTGTTGCTTTTAGTAGCTGTTTCTTGGGCTTTTTTTTTTTTATACTCCGTCATGCCTAGCACAACTGTTACCACTAGCTGGTAGGAACCTCCCTGAGTTACTTCCTGCGTATAATCCTTGGGGTAGTTACACCTCCCTTCATAAACAGTCTGGAACAGTTTTATCCCACACAGCAGTATAAGGCTCAAAGAGTCCTTCCTATGGGGAGAAAGACCATGGCTGGCACCATGGGGGCATACGTACCCTTCATTTTCTAGCAGTCCTCTGCAGTCCACCACCGACCCTCCACTGCCTATTCTGTCTCGGGTCTGTAAACTGACTATAATAGAAAAGAAGAGCTTGCATTAGAACCCCAAGATGCTCGACATCCCTGCACTGCAGCATAGTGAGCCACTGACACCCTATAACGTGTCCAGTATCACAAAAAGAAATTGAGTTTACATATACCCCCCAATGCTTCCACTGCAAAGCATCTCAGGCCAACAGCTGCACACACCACATACTGTTTGAACAGTCCTTGAAAATAGAGAACAGGAAAGCCGCTGAGTTTCTCATGCCCACCGCCCCCCATAAAGCTATAGAACACAGTATTTAATTCCATTACGTTAGCTCCCATCTTAAGAAGACCTGGTTTATGCTTAGTGAAGGTACAAAGGACACCTTCAGCACCCACAGCACCACAGCTCAATCCAAAGAAACATCCGTGCTCTGGCCTCACTGGAGCGGACAAGAAAGACATTTTACTCCTAGGTTTCAGTTGTTTGGTTTTTGCCCTCCCCCCCACACACATCCCTCCACAAAGGGAAGAAGGGATTCCAGGTGGGGATGCATCCCGTGAGAACATTAAGTTGCTTCCAGGGCGGATGCACTGCTGTCTTGGGACCTGAGGCATCTGGAGTTGCAGAGTGACTCAGCCTGGCTGCTGCTCCACTGAGTCCACGCGGTACACAGAGCCAGCGTGTGCTTTCCCCCTAAGACACTGCCAAGAACAGGGTGGGCAAGGGGACGGGCAGCTCAAAGGTCATTCCATCGGAATGCCTCCAGCCAACACTGCCCGCACTGTACTCTTCCTCTCCACACACCGGAGCCCTCTGACTTGAATCACACCATTGCACTGCCACATGCCTGCCACACGCCATCGCTGCTTTGGTCACACAGCAAGGGGCTTCCCAGAGAAAGTCACATATTCCAGCTCCTGCACATGTGGCCATCCCAACTCAGCTCTTCAACATGTGGCCTCAGCTCTTAGTACTCCTGGGCAACACAGACACCAACTGTCCATTCTTGTGGCAGCTGGCATGACACTTAAATCACACCTCCATCTCAACTGGGGTCACAGGAACTCAGTTTCAATGACAGGATGAAGGGAACCAGAGAAAAGAATGAAAACCACACAAGAGGAAAGGCTTAGTTCTGGAGAGATGGCCCGGATGTGGTCTGCCCTGGAAGCCTGTGCCCCATTGGTACTGGGAGCAGGACGGTGGGTTCCGTCAAAGCGCCCTTTATGCAGATGAGAAAATTCTTACCCACTATTTGGCCACGGACCGCATCAGTATCTGAGGGATTTAGTTTGCATAGATCCAAACGCTGGTCTGCAAACAAACAATTCAAAACTTAACCCAGGGAAGGTCAACTAGAGAGGAAGGCAGGAATTCTGTATTCAGCATTCAAAACAAATAAAAGAAAGAAAAAGATGCCTCCTAAGCTTTCTCCAGCCACACTAAGAGGCGCAAGAGCATTTGGTTCTTACAGCCAGTGTCTTTCAATCTGCTGATGGCATTGGAGAGCAGTCGCACGCAGCCCAGGAAGCCGGCCCCCTGCTTCTTGTGGATCTTCTTGTGGTTCCACACACTGATGGTGATGGAGTCGGTTTTCCCAACATACCTGCAGGAGCACATGAACTCGTTCGGACGCACTTCTGAACTGTGACAGCTCCACTGACATGCATGGAGTGGGGGTAGAGCTGGCTGTGTCTTATTCGGCATTGGAAAAGGACTCCAACCAGACACACGAGCAGTGAGTGTAGGGAACCATGTCATAATAAACATTCTAGATTTGTTTTTCCTTTATTCATTTGTTTATTGTGCTAGAGATGGAGCCGAGGGTCTCCCACAAGTCAAAGCAAGTGCTCCACCACCAAGCTAGACCCTTTGTTGGAAAGTGCTCTTCCCTAGCCATCTAATGCCCAATCCCATATCCCACCCTTAATTTTTTTTTTTTTTTTGAGATGGAGTTTAAGTTGCCCAAGCTGGTGTTATGAAGCAATTTCTTTGGAATTGAAATATTCTACACCAGAGGGAGACTTATTTAAACTCAGGGAATTCTAAAGGAATCTCATTAAAACACAGGAAATAAGAAACTCACAAGTCTCAGGAAATCCTGAAAGTTACTAAATTCACAAGCCCTCCCCCTCATCCCAGGGTTACAAGGTAAGGACTGCTGAGGAGAGGAGACACTCTGAGCTGCCGAGCTGCCTGTGTGTGCTGTGGAGAGCAACAGGGGCGTCACTGGGGCTAAGTCACCACTCGCCCACCTTCCTGTACGTTAACCCAGTGCACTCATCAATCCACCGAGCGGGACTCCGGTGGAGTTGTGACTGTGGTCCACATGAATTACATCTCCACACAGAATAGCTAGATTGAACTGGCTCTGTAAACTGGGCAGGCCTTCAACTCACAATGCTCCTGCATCAGCCTCCCAAAGTGTCAGAGCCACAGGCCAGCACCACCAGGCCCAGCACATGATAGGATCGTGTAAGGCAGCGAACTACACTATAGCACTTCTGGGGGGCAGTGAGCTGGGCCTAACAGAGAATACTAGTCTGCAACATGGGACTCCATACAACCCCCCAAAATCCGTCCAGAGTGCACAAAGGTCCAAGACATGTGAAGAGAATCACAATTACAGCTACTACTAAAAACCCCACCCACGCATGTGCACACAGCGCAGTCTGTGTTACTAATCATTATGCAGGGACATGGGTCCATATAAAAATATGATCCTAAATTTAGAATGAATATACAAAACTGCACAATGGGTTATAGAGAAAATATCAGTACCAAAAAAGTCAACATTTCCAAAAAATAACAGAAATATATGGTCATGCTAATGTACTTTTTAGATAAAAATTACAACTAGATTTAGGTTTCACTGAAAAAAAAAATGTAGCAGACTAGGGCATGAATCAGAGCTCTGTTTGTTTTTCTGCTAAAAACGGCTGGGGAGTTGAAATGTCCAAGGGTCACAGCATCACTCTGTTAAGAACCAAACCATGGAAATCCATGAGAACAAATGCCAAGAACGTCCCAGGGCATTAACTGTAAAGTTGGCAATATGAGTCTGCTTGGCCAGCCCTTTGGTCATCAGTTAAAAAGTCAGCCATCTATTTTCTTTCTCCAGGATGTCTCTTCAAATGGCTTCACGCCTGCTTTCCTCATGCCCCAGAGCCTCATGGGAGGTTGACTCACAAGTCATAATGCTGGTTCCACTTTGGGTCCAAGGTGTTTTTCACAGTGTCGGTTGAGTGGCATTGCCCAGAGCCGTCCACAACAATCTTGGCAAAGGGGTCAGGGAGTCCTGCAGGGAAGAGAGCAGACATACCCAGATGAGATCAGTCTACCTGGTGGCACAGTGGCGTCCTCCCTGCAGAGACCAGCAAGATCGCCCGTTGGGAGAAAGGGCCTGCACGGGTCACTCCTCACTAGTCTCTTTTTGAAGGCTAGTCTCCATTAGCAAGGAGAGTTCGGAGAAGGTCACACCTTCACACCTGAAAACAAGCTCAAACTCAAACGCCCATCTCTGCTGAGTTTCACATTTTAAAAATTGCTTTTATTTATATGTGTGTATATGTATACACGTGTGTGTGTGTACTGCGAGGGCTAGAAGTGTTGGATCTCCTGGAGCTAGAGCTGCAGGTGGTGAGCTACTCACGAGGGCGCTGGGACACGTACATGCCGAACCGCCTGTCTCTTCAGCTAGCCCCATCCCTGATGATCATTAAAGGGACTGATGAAGTAAATATCCAAATAGTCACAGTCCACAGGAGTTTGACTGATCCTTTGCCTGTGCTAGCTGTGGCATCATGGAGTCCCCAAGACTTAATTGGAGAAAGTCCCTAAATTCTAGCATATGCATCCAACAGGCTTATAGCATGAGACAAGTGGTAAGGCAGCGGGTTTTAGAAAGAGACTGGTTTGTGAGCCACCACTTTAGAGATCCCTGGCCACTTGGATGACGCTTAAGTCTCTTCATCCTGATAATGTGGATAATGCCAAGTAAGCACTGAGTCCCTGGGCACTAGAAGCGGGAGTTTTCAGGGCTGTGGGTGCTGATGTCACCAAACATAGGCACACACAGGGGCACAGCCCCTACTTCTGTACACTTCCTCCCATTACACACATTTTAAAATGGGATTTAATTTGCAAACCTGGACTGGCAATTTTAGTGAAGACAACTACATTGTAAAAGCCTTGGCTGTATCTGATCAGAGATTACTACCCTACCCAGCAGAGAGCAAGGTCCTCCCAACTACCAGGTCAGGAAGCAGGATCCATGGCCATGGCTGGACATGGCTAGGAGGGAGGATGAGATGGAGGCTGTGTGCAGCTGGGATGTTGGTCAAGCTCCAGAGTCCTAGACACTGAGAAGACTATACCCAGTGCTTTGTAAAAAATTAAATGTCAGGGCCAACAAGCTCTAAATCCAACATGGTGGAAGGAGAGAACCTACTCCTGCAAGCTGCTTTCCGACCTCCACATGCATGCTATGGGAACATACACACACAGACACACACACATACACACGCACATAAAAATTAATTTTCAGAAATACACAAATCACATTATACAAGAGCAAAGCCGGGTGGTACTTACTGAAGAAGTCTTTCTTTGCAAGGTTCTTGGCACATAATACTGAAAACAAACAAACACGGGAGTTAGCATTGATAGAGCAGACTTCCATCACAGTTAGTTCTGCAATGGGAGGGAAAAAAATCACCAGTTAATGTGCCAGCGATCTCTCAAACTTAGTGTCACATTAGACAAGCATCCCTAGCAACTATCTAAAAGTATCTTTCCTCAAGCTGAGGAATCAACAAATTTAAATGCTGTAATTTAAGCTTGAAACATTAAATGCATAAACACAGAGACAGAATTACTGGTGTGTTTTAAAGCTAGATAAACACCAATTTTTTAAAAGGCCTGGTGCATTTACTCCGGAGATGTAACAACAAAAGGAGCTATGCATTCTGGGTATTGTGCTAAATGGTACCCTGTGTGTGCGCATGTGCGTGTGTGTATGCATGCACGTTCGGGGATGGAACCCATGGCGCTGCATCTGCTAAGCACACATCTGCCACTCATCTACACCCAAGCCTGGACTTTTGCAAGCATAGACTCTGGTACATCAAAGACTAGAAAGCAAGAGACTAGTAGGAAATACAGAGCTATCTGCAGAGTGCTGTGGAAAAAAGAAACAGATTGCATGTTAAGGTTGTACAGGAGGCAGATGGTAGTGGTGCAGACCTTTAATCCCAGCACTCAGGGGCAAAGGCAGGGGGATCTCCTGAGTTCAAGGGCAGCCTGGCTTACACAGCGAGTTCCAGGACAGCCAGGGCTACACAAAGAAACCCTGCCTCATAATAATAAAATAAAAAAATTAGAATAAGGTGGAATAGAGTTGGTAAGATGACTCAGCAGGAAAAGGCACTTCCCACCAAGCCTGACACCTGAGTTCAATTCCCAGGAGCCCACAGGTGGAAGGAGAGAACTGACTGATGGACTCTCGCGCCAGAGCCTACATAAATAAATAAAGGCAACAACTTTGCAAAGAAGGTAGAAGGACGGTGGTAGTATGGTGGTGAGAATGTAACTGATTGGATGAGTGAAGGAACCACCCAGAAGCTGAGGCAGGAGGACCGTGAGTTCAAGAACAAGCTGGGCTAGTTAGTGAGTGTCACGCCAGCTTGAGCCCAGGCAGTGCCTCAGACAAACAGAAGGATGGGTGACAGATGAACAGATGACACACGTTGTCACACAGCTGCCGCACGCAGAGGCACTGAGAAGACACACAATGCACTTTCTGCTCTACTATGTCACAAATTTTGCTAGTTTTCAAGGATGGTTTATGTTCACACCACATTATGTATTTTTCCACTTAGTTCTTAAGGAACAGCTGTGGGACCTCATCCACACACCGTGCAGTTCCTCCACTCAGACAGCATTTAACCTGATGTGTTCCCGCACGGGTGGGGTTGACAGCCGTCACCAGGACCAATTTTCAAACTTTTCTATCATCCCCAAAAGAAGTGCTATCCCATTAACACCACCTCTGTCACCTCAAACTCTTCAGCCTGAGGCAACAGCTGGTCTGCTTCTTGGCTCTGATAATTTGCCTACTTCTGAACACTTCTGATGGTTGGATCCACAGGCTGTGTGGTATCTGAAGGCCGGTACTGTGTTAGCTTTCTCTAAGGAGACCGGAGTAAGCATGAGCTCACCCCACACACAGAGCCCTGGGTTTGATCCTAGCAACTCTCTAAACCAGGTGCAGACATGCACACCCATAATCCCAGCATTTGGGAGGTGAAGGTGGGAGAGTTAGGAGCTGAATGTCATCCTCGGCTACACAGTGCGCTCAAGGCCAGCCTAGGGTACATAAGATCTTGTCAGTAAATAACCATGCTCCCCATTTCAAAACTCTTAACCTAGTACACCCTCATCTTCTACCTCACCAGCTTCAAACATTACTCACCAAGGCTGGGCCCCAGTTTTCTGAGGCACTGGAGCCCGATTACTTCTGAATGGAGTAATTCTGATCTCACTTTTCAAAAATAAGAATCATCATTCATATTTACAAAGCTACTGATGTTTTCATTTAGAGCTCATTTCAGTGGAATCTGGTTACATCATAAAATGGAGATGGTTTTGGTAATGTTAGCGTGAGGAAAGTCTTGCCTCAGTTTGTGTACAGGTCACTGAGGGCCCGAGTCTACTTTTAAAAATCAGAATTTCTTCTGCTAAAATAATGGCTGCCGATTTGCAATCTCCATCCTCTCTTGGTTCCCCTGCCTCCACAGGAGGGATACAGAGTAATGGATGCTCACTCTTTCTACAATGCAAAAAGTCGCCGTATACAGAGAGGTCACCTTTACCACAGGATCACTATGTAGACCAGGCTGGCCTCCAAATGAAGGAGATTCTCCTGCCTCTTCCTCCCCAGTGCTGGGATTAAATGTGCTCACCATCACGCCTGGCCCTGCCCCTTGTTTTTAAATGAATCCATTTATGCTCTACTCACACTGGGGCTATGAGTCGAAGACATTTACTCTGCATGGGACCGGGGCCGGGGCTCAGCTGGCAGAGTGCTTGCTTAGCATGCATGAAGCCCTCAGTTGGTTTGATCCCTAGCACTGCATAAGCCCTGTATACTGGTACACACTTATAATGTTAGCTAGCACCAGGATGAAGAGGCAGAGGGATCAGTAGTTCAAGGTCATCCTTAGTTATGTAATGACACAGAGGCCAATGTGGACTATATGAGAACTGGTATTTAAAAAAAAAAAGTATAGAGAAAGAAAAGGAAAAAAAATAACTCATGGAAACTCAGTTATTTTCCAGAGCAGGCCACGGTGCAGTTGTTGTCGTCTCCACTCTGTTTTGGTTTTCCTTGAGGCTGCGTCTCGGGTAGTCCAAGCTGGTCTTGAACCCATTATATAGTTGGGAATGACTTTGGACTCCAGATTCTCCTGCTTCTACCTCCCAAGGCTGGGATTACTAGTCCTATTCTCTACCCCTGTACAGGTGTGCACCACCAGGCAGGGCTCACCCAACTCTAATGTGGCCCTTGACCTTGGCCCCAAGTTCACTCTCCTGCATCTCCTGGTTTCCTAAGCACATCCACTGCTCTCCCAAGTCATGGCCATAGTAAAGTAATAACAGCATGTTCCTGAGGTATAAAATCGGGAGCAGAGCCTTGCTCACAAAAGGGCTATTTGTGAAGACACAACATCAGGACTAGCATCTAAGAAAGGCTCAAACTTGTTTCAGCATTTTACTAGTTTTCTAGTCTCAGTTTCTAGAAACTGATGCTGCAACTTTAAATTTTTTCTGTTATGGAGATCGAGTTTCGCTACACTTGGCCTCAAACTCATGGCAACAATCCTGTCTCAGCTTCCCAAGTACTGAAATTACAGGTACTGTGGTGTTCAGCTGTCTGCTACATTCTCTTTACTTTACTACTTTCTCTTCCTCTTAAATATCAAAGTTCACCATCTTTCTTCTCAGTAGCTCCTGACTCTGTCATTTTCTGTGTGTATGTGTCAATATGCACTATTTGTGTGTGTGTGTGCATATGTGTGTGGGTTCACATGCACATGTGCAAGATGCATGCAGTGGCCAGAACTTGATGTCTGTGTTCTTCAATCTCTTATTAGTCTTTAACACTCTCTCTCTCTCTCTCTCTCTCTCTCTCTCTCTCTTTCTCTCTCTCTCTGTGTGTGTGTGTGTGTGTGTGTGTATACAAGACTGTTCACGTCACAGCAAGTGTGTAGAGGTCTGAGGAAAACTCTGTGGAATTACTTCCCCCTTCCATGAGATCTGGGATACAAATTCAGGTCATCTGTACTTGCAGGGCAAGTGCCTTTACCAGCCAAGTCATCTCACTGGGCCCTCAGTTTCTGACAGTTTCTTGTTGAATTTATAACTCAGTGATTTGACTAGACAAGTTAGCAGCAGCCCAGAGATCTGCCAACATATTTTCAAATCCCAAGCACTGAGATTACAAGCATGTACCACTGCACCAAGCTTTTCACGTGTGTATGTCACCATGTAGTCTCAGCGTGTAGTCCAAGTTGGCCTAGAACTCTGCAACCAGACTCATCCTGAAGTTGACATCCTCCTGCTTCAGGCTCCATCAGGTGCTAAGGTTACAGGTGTGCACAACCATGTCTGGCCATAGGTCCATCTTTTGAAACATATCTCATGCCCAAGAGCCTAGAATTACATGATACTTCTCCCTGTGTTCTAAGGTTTTCCGTCCCCTCACATCACATGACTTTTCCCCTCTTCCTTAGCCTCTACTTCTGTACATCCCAGAACTAAGTATGGCTACTCAGGTCGGTTGCCAGGCACTTCGGGCAGGGGTTTTCCCAGCATCCCTCTGGGTTCCAATGAGCACAGACAGACAACCAGTTCAGTTTGGACAAAACCCAACAGTCTTTTCAACAGTTACGGCACTCACATTCTGACATTAGGCTTTTGTCATTGTTCCACCTTAAAGTGTCCTTTAATTAAATGAGACAACAAAACACTGGCAGCTTTAACCCTAACACCCTGGCCATGCTGTGTGGATACACATGTTGACATAAAGCCTCGACTGGCCTGGTAACTGATGCTCTAGCCGCCAGTGGCCCACCCTCTCCTAATCGCATTTTAAGACGCACATGGCTGACAGGGCATGCTGACATAGGCACAATGTGGAGGCAGGAGGACGAAGGGTCACAGGGCTCTCTCGTGGGAGAGCTTGCCTCTAAAAGGAAGAGGAAAAAAAAAACCAAAACAAACAAAACATAAGATTTGAACACTCTTAATGTAGGTGGCCTTGCCACCCCAGTGAGGTGAGTTTCTCTGAAGAAGGCCTCTGCCTTTAGACATGGTCTGGCTGTGGCAATGGCTACGGCATGCACATGCAAAACAGGGGCCTCGTGAAAAAGAAGGAAAAAAGAAAAAAAAATAATAGTGACAACCCCGCCCCCAAACTATCATTGCAAAGCTTATTAACTTGTTACTAACATTTTCTGTTAGAGAACATGAGATGTGGCTCAGCTGCTGGAAGAGAATGCCCAGGGCGCACAAAGTCCTGGGTTCATCCCCAGCACCACATAAATCACTCAAGCCTCTAATCCCCAACACTCAGGAGGTGGAGGCAGGAGATTTTGAGCTCCAGGCTGGCCCAAGCTACATGGTGAGGCCATACCACAAATCTAAAACTAAACAGTCTTTAAGTGACAAGGACCACAAAGAACAGAAGTACTGTTCAAGGCAGGGGATGAGGTCCTCATGTTCAAAGCCACTGTCCCAAAGACACTAACTTGTAAATTCTCATACAAACTTAGGAAATCCCCAGCTGTGTAGAAAGAGACAAAAATGAGAACTGAGGAGATGACTCAGTGGGGAAGAGCACATACTGGTCCTCTACCTGAGTTTGGTTTTCAGCACCCATCTCAGGCAGGCCACACAACCTACTGTAGCACTAGCTAGCTCTGGGGGTCCAACGCCCTCCTGCATCCCCCAAGGGCACGTGCATTCATGTGTGTGTGTGTGTGTGTGTGTGTGTGTGTGTGTGTGTGTGTGAGAGAGAGAGAGAGAGAGAGAGAGAGAGCGCACAATGCACACACACAATTAAAAATAAATGCTTTTTTTAGAAGCAAAAATGAATTAACAGATAGATAGAACATACATGATCACATTGCAGCTTCTATCTAAACAGACTCATGACGTCAGACTGCAGCATAGGCAGAGCTGCATGAGTGACCACCGCTCCCCAGCCCTCAGCAACTTCTCACACAAACACAAACATTCGAACTATTCAGACACCACTAAATTGAGAAAACTTGGGTTCTACTTACATCAAGCTACAAAGGAACAGAGGCTCCTATGAACTGCTGTGGGGTACGGAGCACTGAGCTGCACTTACGCCCCAGAACTTGTAAGGTGAGGTGGAGCTGCTGTAGCAGGATTGCCTGGGCTCCATGCTGGCACTGAGGTAGCTGCCCTTGCCTGCCCCACAGCCTACCTATTACTGCCACCTGTGGGCACCTATATCACTTAATAAGCACTTTGGGGCCACAGAGATGGCTCAGTGAGTAAAAGACGCCTGCTAGCAAGCCTGACAACCTGAATTCAAACCCCAAGCCCCACACAGTGGAAGACAACTGACTTCCACACACAGTTGAGGACATAACACAGGAGCATGTACACACTGCAAGCTTTTTATAAAGCACTTCTACTCGATCTCACAGGATGAGGTAGCATAAGACCAGGGCAGGATTCTTTCTCCAACTCTGTGGGTTAAAGCATCTGACTCAGTGGCTTATGCTGTCTACCCTAGTATCAGGAAGCCAATCTCTCCAGACCTGGGAACCTAACCCACTCTGCCTCATCACCAGGCCCCACCATTTATCTCTCAGAGGCTGAAACCAAATCCCCTGCTGCCCTGTAGCCTGCACCGGAGAGAAGGCTATGATTTTCTTCTTCCAGGCATGTCCCCATGGCCGGCTGTAATGCCTGGTACACAGAAGTGACTTTAGAGACAGCTGCTACACAGACGGACTAGGTGATAGCCCAGTACAGTTCTCTGTAACTCTAACAAATAGATTCAAGAGGGCAGAGACTGACCCATTACACTCCGACCACAGCACAGGGCCTGGCCTAAACCAGTGTTTCATAAACGCTGAGATGAATGAAATAGTTGCTAGTCTGGTTCCATGAATGAAGGCAATATATCTGTTAGTCCCCACAATGACACACTTGGATCCCATGACATCTCTCTCAAGGCTGGGGTTCAAAGCCTGGTGGCCCTGCATCCTGCCATCCAGCCAAGTTTATTCAGAATAAGCTACCATTTCTCAAGGCAGCACTAGTGACAAGTTTGGCACTAACAAGAATGTTCTGCAGTTTCAAATCTGAGGTGGACTGCAGCGAGGAGGAATGAAGTATGCATCCAAAGGATACAACACAATCCCAAAGATATTTGGAACTTTTTAAGAAAGTGTAGAGGAACAAGTAGTGGTGGCACACACCTTTAATCCCAGCCACTCGGGAGGCAGAGGTGGGCGGATCTCTGAGTTTGAGGCTAGCCTGGTCTACAGAACAAGTTCCAGTACAGCAAAAACTACACAGAGAAACCCTGTTTTGAAAGGAAAAAAAAAAGGGGGGGGGTCTTGTGAATTGACAAAGCCATTTTTACACCTTAAGGGATGCTCTCCCAGGATGTCAGGATGATGAATTCTAGGAAAACCCCTAACTGAGTCGCAGGGTTTCTAAAGTTTACTGAGGATAGAACCCAAGGTCAGTGTGAGGCAGACAAGCCGTCTGAGTCCCGCCCCAGTCCCGCCCTAGGGATTCTAGGAAGGCACCTATGGTTGAGTTATGCTCTATACCAACCCCTAAATGCTGCTTTTTTAATCCCCTGGATTCCTTCCTGGGAAAAGAAGCTGTCTTCACGGGACACACTCTGAAGAGCTCCTGTCTTTCTTTGTTTCTTCCAAGCATCACTGACTGTACTCCAGAGCTTGGAAGATGAGAAGCCAGTCTCACTTAGAGCCCGTCTCTGTAGGACAATTTCATTCACAGTGGTTTGAATGAGAATGGTTCCCACAGGCTCATGGATTTGAATGCCTGGTCTACAGTTGGTTGAACCATTTGGAAAAGATTAGGAGGTGTGTCATTGGAGGTGGGCTTTGAGGTTTCAAAAGCTCAAGCAAGCCATTTCCAGTTAGCGCCCACCCGCCCACCCCCTGCTACATGTTTGTGGCTCAGGTGCAAGCTCTCAGCTACTTCTCCAGCGCCATGCCTGCCTTTCTGCTGCCATGTTCCCGGGTACGACCATAGACTCTGTGAGCCTGGAACTGTAAGCCTAAATTCAATGCTCTCTTTTCTAAGCTGCCTTGGTCACAGCAACAGAACGGAAGCTAAGTGTCTAACACCATCCCAGGTCCCGTCTCTCCGCCTCTCTCTCCCATGGAGTTTCGGGGGGCTGGGGAGAGAGGGGGTCGTCTCAACTGTGGTCAACAAACCAGGGCATTTATAGGTAAAAACAGATTTCCTTGTTTTAGACTAGAGGAATAAAAACTTGTGTTCTGTCAGAGAAATTTTTCTTGTCAATTCACTTTTTTCTTTTGTTTTTTTATTGTTTTTATTAAGCTATATACATTTTTCTCCACTCCCCTCCCTTCCTCCCTTCTCCCATTCTCTCTCCTGTGACCCCCACACTCCCAATTTACTCAGGAGATTTTGTCTTTTTCATCTTTCTATGTAGATCCATGTATGTCTCTCTTAGGGTCCTCTTTATTGTCTAGTTTCTCTGGGGTTGTGGCCCGTAGGCTGGTTTTTCTTTGCTTTATGTCTAAAAGCCACTTGTGAGTGATAAATATTATATTTGTCTTTCTGGATCTGGGTCTGAGAAAGTTTTGATTAAATACTATAACCCAGAAGTATTCAGATTTGAATGCTGTCTCCATGCAATTTGTTTATTTCTCCTTCCCAGTGTCACTAATTCAAATGCCATGTGTAGGGCAGTGCTTACTAATCCCAGCAACTCATCCCCCACTCATTAGCTGTCTCCTATCTCCAAAAAAGCTCAGGGTAATTCTACAAGCAGGAGCTAATGAGCAGCTTGCAAAGCAGGTGCTTCCAACAGCACCCTAGGGAACAGACTGTCGCCCAGACAACCATCTGACCCACGCGTGCCCCGCAGAAGTGTTCAAGGAAAACTATCAATGGAATGCGCTGGGCTGTTGGCACATCCTGCTATGTGAGGATTTAAAAATACAACCTACTTCCCTTTAGTGGAGGCAGTCACAGCAAATAGCATGCATTAGCTGCTCACAGGATGAGCAGGCACTGTTCACGCAACATATCTACCCACTATCAGAGTTCCGCAAGACAGGACTACTCTGCAGTCATTTAACTGATCACAGAAAGCTAAGGCTTAAACAGCTCAGGCTGGAGATGTAATTGCTGGAATGCGTACCCAGCATACACAAAGTTCTGGGTTTCATCCTCAGCATCACATAGGCCCAGCATGCTGCATGCCTAAATGCCAGCACTTGGGAGGTGGAATGCAGAGGAATCATAAGTTCAAGGTCTATGTCCTTGCTATGTGATGAATTGGAAGTTAGCCTAGGCTATGTGAAACCTTGGTGGGAGGCAGGGGGTTGGGGGGAGTGTGTGCTCCCCTAAACAGCTTAATAAGCCACAGTTAGGAACAACTGTGGGTTCTGAGCAGGGATGTATTTTTACAATTAACCAACAAGTTACTGGAGGTGGACCACACACCAAGGTCTGATGGGAGCTCTGAGGACATCAGCGGAACAAACACAAAGGCTGCTTGTCCTTGCCAGGCCCCAAGGGCTGGGCTTTTAAGCAAGGCGAACTAAGATCACTCTCAGTTTTTTGTTTTTTACTTTTACCAACTGCTTAAAACTGACTTCTCAGGCTCAGACTGGCCTCTTACAGTTGTAAAGCAGAAAACTAAATCCTCCAGAAAAGCACAGACCTTTAACCCCCAGCTGTCTCTCAACAGATAAAATGGATCTGACCATCACCTTAGAAGATAATCAAATTAATCCCAATCCCTGAACTATCCCAGAGTTATCAGGGAGAACACTCTCTTTAATCCAAAACCCCTGGCTGAACACACTCTTATTTGTTTTTAAAACAACATTCTCACTGTTAGCCTAGGCTGGACTACAACTTGAAGCCCCCCCTGTAGGCGGAGACTGTTCGCTTCCTAATACTCAAATCCAAATAATAACACAGAAACTATATTAATTACAACACTGTTTGGCCAATGTTTAGGTTATTTTTTTTTTTTAGCTAACTCTTACATCTTAAATTAACCCATTTCTATTAATCTGTGTATCGCCATGAGGCTGTGGCCTAAAGGTTCTGGCTGGTGGCTGGCGTCTTTCTCCTTTGGCACCTACATGGCATCTCCCTGATTCCACCTATTTTCTCTCTACTATTCTACTATTCAGATTTACTCTACTAAGCCATTGGCTGAAACAACTTCTTTAACAACCAATGGTAATAAAACATATTCATAGCATACAGAGGGGAATCCCACATCAGCCCCAGCCTCCGGAGTACCAGGACCACAGGCAGGCATCACCATCCCTAGCTCCCAGTGACTGCGGGTGCACCTCACACATGGCTCTTTTGATGAAGCTGCTTCAAACAATGGGTAAATGCTGAGAGTGAAGGGAAGGCTGGGTGACTTCACAGATAAAAGCTAAGTGCATTAGTCTCCAATATCATCAGACAAGTCAAAACACAAACGGGTGGGGGCGGTAAACAACAGCAACAAACAGCGCTGTTAGAATTCTCTCTCTCTCAGATGCTGTCCCATCTCATTAGCCTGCATACTAACTACATTAATAAATTCACGCGTAGAAGACAAGAGGGCTGCATTTGGATTTCAGGCTCAGCAAGGTGACATTCTGTGAAAGCACATACATGCCATGAAAAACCCAAAGTCCGTCACTTCTGGAACAAGTTCTTCTGCCCTTTCTTCCTACAGAGGCTCATCTGAGCACTCAGGGCAATCTCACACAATCTCATACACTGTAGAGTTATTTAGGCATCTGTCATTCAAACCAGAGAGCAGGTCAGGTGACATACATCAAAGCAGATAGGAGAACAGTTCAGAGATCAAAGCCACCACTCAAGATGTCCCAGCAGAGCCAATGACTGATCAGCACTGATCTATTTGGGGCCATGGCTCAGCAGATGAAACTGCCACGCTTGAGGACCAGAATCCAATCCCCAGGACCTGCAAGGACAACCTACCTGTCACCCTCAAGCTCATCGTGGAACACTCATCCCTCTCCCCAAAAGGTAAATAATGTATTTTTTAAAGGCTTTTTTTAACTGATCTACTCTATGAGTGAAGGCCATAACAGGTCGCTGAGGTCTGCTGTTGCACTAACAATGAGTGTTCAGAACAGGGCAATGAGACACAACAGTAAAGAATTCAAAACACTGTGGTCAAAGACAGAACGAGAACATCCTTCCAAAGTTTCGTTTGATGATCATGAGCCATCAATTCCACCCTGTGGTATACCCACAGCCAGTGGAAATGCATGCATGAAGTATGCATGTGTAACATGTTCACAGTATCATTCAAGGGTCATAGTGTAACAAATAAGAGACGAGGCCTAGGAACCACTGAGATGAACCTCAGTGCATACTGCATACCAAAGGAGCCAGGCTTGGCCACAAATGTTAGTAACCCCACTTGCTGGGAGGTCCACTTAAGCACCAGAGTTAAAGGCCAGCCTGGGCAACACAACAAGACAATATCTCAAATAAATCAATAAAGATGGCTGGAAAGATGGCTCAGCAGTTACTGACTGCTCTTCCAGAGGACATGGGTCCAATTTCCCACAATTTCCCGGTCTCTGTAGGTACTGAACACTACTGCACACACAAGGTACATGGGTCTATATGGAAGCCAAGTGCTCAAACTTGCAAAATAATAAAAGAAAAATTTTTAAAAAATTAAGGGAGATCAGCTCATACTGGTAGTATCAAGTCCAAGGGCTGAGGAGTCATGTAACAGTCCTAACGGCCAGCCTGGAACGTTCTCCACAAGGAAACAAGGCAATAAGCTTTACCTAAAACAAAGCCATCAATGTCTGTGAGTCTATCCATACTGAGATAAATAAATGAGGCAGTAAAGTAATAAAGGGGAGACATCCCGAGTGTACAGAGGTACCTCAAATCAGTGAGGCTGACTCTGCCCTCTGGACACTACAGAACTGCCTACCACCAAAGCGGTATCAGGTGTGGAAGGAGCAGAACAGAATGCGTTTATTGGGGGAGAGATGGGGTTGGGGGGAAGGTGGCTTAGAACCTACACAATCAACTGCAGTCAGGTAAGCACTGTGGAATCAGCACTGTGGAGTCCCATTGCTAGTGCATCATGTGACATGCTGGGTGACAATGGTGCCCCCCAGGGGTCTGCCTCCTACAGTCTCACAGTAAGGAAGACATTGAACAATTCCAGCTGAGTAAGTCCACAAAACACCCAGCTAGTTCCTCTGGAAACTGCCAGGCCCCACACAAGACAAAGCTGAAAGTCTGTCCCTGCATGAGGAGCCCAAGGAGTGAAAAGAAACATTCTGAAAACCAGGGAAATTTTTGAACACAGCAAGGACTCCATCCAACAACAATGCATTAATACTGGGTCACTGGTTACAATGAGAGCACACATGGTCAGTGTGAACTGGGGAAGCTCCCAGATGTGTGGGGTAGACTCTATTATCTGCCCAGTAATTTGGGAATACTATAATATCCTTAACAATAAGTCCATTGATAAAAACAAAACAGGCTTATTGTATGGCCCACTTTGGAGGATAGGATAAACTGCTCCTCTGTGATGGCTAATTACACTGCATTACTGTATGATGCGGTGAACCCTTAACACTGCATAAACCTGATTTGGAGGACACACCTGCAATTTCAGCATGAGAAACTGAATGAAAGAGGATTAGAAGTTCGAGGCCAGCCTGGTCTACAGAGTGAGTTCCAGGACAGCTTGGGCTGTTACACAAAGAAACCCTGTCTTGAAACCTCCCCTCCCCAAATGAACGAGTTCAATATCATCCTTGATGACATGAGTTTAAGTCTAGCTTGGGCTACAAGAGTCACTGCATCAAAAAAAAAAAAAATTGGAAATTAAAAGGGAGACCAGTGAAATGGCTCAGTGAGTAAAGGCATCTGCCACCAAGTTTGATGAGCTGGGTTCAACCCCTGAGACCTCCACATGCACACCATAGCAAGCGCATGAATACACGAACACACACACACAGAAGTTTTTTACTGGGTATAATGGACAACACCCAGCATTCAGAAGGCAGAGGCTAGGGGTTCTCTGTACACTGGAGGCCAGCCCGGTCTACATAGTGAGTTCCAGGCCAGCTAAGGCTACATAGTGAGATCTTGTCTCAAAACCAAAACTCCACATCTGTACATACTACAGTCCTGGCAGAAGTAGAAGTAATAGAAGTGTGGGCAGTCGGGGTCAACCTCAGCTACACAGCAAGCTCAAGGACAGCTTGGGTTACATGAGGTTGTTTTAAAAAAATGTGGGAATGACGGTAAATAGTACAGCATAATTTTCTTTCTTTGTTTAAGGCAGTAATTCTTAAATTTCCTTAAAAATAACTATATAAAAAACATTCATGAGAAAAATCTTACTTTTCAATTAAAGTATTAGTGACTTTGTAGAAGAGAAGGGAGGGTCACGAGCTGGTGTTCTTGCCGGCTTCTTAGCCAGTCACCAAATGCTGCACATGCTTCCCCTCTGCAGTCTCTGCTCGGGTTATTAATACACCATTTACGATTCTTGCCATCAGCCAACTCCAAAGGCTGACTGTGGCATTGCTCCAGGTTGGTGCATAAATACACAGAAGAGAACAAAGCAACTGAGAAGGAAATGAGATTCAAGTCAATGAGAGCAAAGTGATACGGAGCAGCCAAGCCCGTCCTCAACAGCTACTCTTTCAAAAACTGATTCATAAAATAGCTTGCATGGGGCTGACATGTCCCTCTGCCTGTCCTGCTAACCCTGCTGGTTTTTCTCATCTAAAAAGGCGAACAGGATGAGAATGTGTTTGTCTCCTCTGCACAATCCTGGTTCAATCCCAGACCAAGAGCGGGGGAGGTCTGTGAGCATGCTGGTACCCTAAGTCTCACTTCCTACTGAATGGGGGCCCGGATGAGGAGGCGGAGGCTGACAGGCTGCCCGTGTGCTGCCATCCACCACCTGACTGTATAATGAAGGCAGCATGACAGAGATCCTCCACACGTTCCCAGAGCTCCGCTCCTCATAAGCAACACTCCTGGCATGCCGTGTGGCTATGTGGGCAGAAGAGGTCCCAGGAGGGAAGGTTGGGGACAGGATAATGTCCTGGGTGACCGAAGAATAGCGCATCAACAGAACACCTCCTCCTGCTTCTCGCGCACTTGACAGAGAGGCGCAAGAGCCCAGCTGCAGAGTGAATGCAGAACTAGGAACTAAACTCTCCCACAGAAGTCACGGCACAGAAGAGAAACACCGGCTCCATCATCTGGAAATCAACCCGAGCACCAGGGGATTTTTTAAGTTTTGCAGCAGCTCTTGGATTAAAAAGAAAGAGGATATGGAACTAAGAGCTGAAGGACACAACAAAATCCTACCTCAAATTACAGAGGTAAATTTCATCCATTAGAAACCAGCAAGGGAGCTGGGGAGGTGGCTCAATAGTCAAAGCACTTGTCACATAACCCTAAGGACCAGAGTTCAGATCTCCAGAACTGGAGGAAATGCTTGGTGGTCATGGCAGCCAGCTTGCAATTCCTGCCTCAGAAGGTGAAGGACAGGGATCCTCAGAGCAAATAGGCCACCTAAGTGAGTTCTGGGCTTGATTCATAGACCCTGCCTCAATGAATGAGGCAGAAAGGATAGAGGTTAATCCCAGACATGCTTGAGCATTCATATGGACAGATGGACGAATGGATGCACACGAACATATGCAAAATCAAGCCTACACACATGAAAAAATGGAAAAAAAATTTTCAAAAGTCCATCAAAAGCCAAGAGATAGAGTAGGAGCATTGATGCATGCCTGTAATACCAGCACCCAGGAGACGGAGATGGGAGAATTGAGAGTTTAAGGCCAGCTTGAGCTAAGTTATGAGACACTATCTCAAACAAAACAAACCCAAGGATTGTGAACAAATGAACTAAAGCTTTTAAGGAAGAACAAATAAAGCCATGTAAAGCAGACAAACAACTCACACCAATTTAAAAAACAAACAAACAAACAAGACTACAGTGGAATAACCATCAACTCAGAGACCAGGTCCTGACCATGCTCCTTAATCTCAGAACTCCAAAGGCAGAGGCAGAAAGATCTCTGTGGGTTGGGATGGAGGCCAGCATGGTCGATACAGTGAGTTCCAGGACAGCCAGAACTATGCTTACCCTGTCTCAAAAACACCAAAACCAAAACCACCTGGCTGGGCAGATGGCTCAGCAGGTAAAGACAACCATCGCTCAGGATCTGGGGTCCACATGGTGGAAGGACAGAACATGTTATCCTCCGACCACCATAGCCAGGCCTCTGCACACAGCACACTGCAACACACAAAGTAAGTAAAAGTAACAAAATCTTTTTTTTTAAAGGTTAGGTAAAACAAAACAAAAGGAACAAATTTGTGCCAGTATGCTCGAGAAAAAAGAAATCACAAATAACATCTATAAAGACCAAAACCGGGCTGAGGAGGAGCTCAGTGCTTACAAGAGTTAACCACTCTTGCAGGGGTTCCAAGGCTGGTTCCCAGCACCCACACTGGGCAGCTCCCAAGCTCTGGCCTCCCTGGGCAACTATACTAGTGTGTACACACACACACACACACACACACACACACACTCACACATGCACATAATTAAAGTCTTTAAAAGATAAAGACAGTCAGGCAATGGTGGTGCACATCTTTAATCCCAGCACTTGGGAGACAGAAGCAGGTGAATTTCTGTGAGTTCAAGGCCAGCCTGGTCTACAAGAGCTAGTTCCACTCTAGGACAGGCTCCAAAGCTACAGAGAAACCCTGTCTCGAAAAAACTTTAAAAAAAAAAACACAACAAACAAACAAACAAAACCAACTGCTTCCCTTAAGTTCAAGTCTAAGACTGTTGATGGCCCTCCTCTCCCTGGGGTCAACTGTGATTTTTCTCTCTAAATGCACACGTCTGCAGATGCACACACACAGAGCATACATTCGGAGTTCAGAAAACAATCTGAGTGTGAGTCCCAGGGCCTTCCACCTACTGTTTCAAACAGTCTCCCACTGGCCTGGAACTCTGCCCACAGGCCAGACTAGCTGCCCACCAGTTTCCAGGGGCCTGTCTGTCTTTGCTTCCCACTTCACAGCACTGGGGCTGTGGGGGCTGCAACACTTGGCTTTTTATATTGGTTCTGGGGATGCAAACTTGGGGTCCTCATAAGCACCTTCCAAACTGAGCTGTTTCCAAAGTCAGTAACCCTCAAATCTCTCAGTTTTGAGTTCACAAAACATCTAAGTGAAGGACAGGGGAGCAGAAACTATCTGCATACCCATCATGTGATTTGATTAGGCAGAAACCAAATGTGGCAAATCCATCATAGAATAATACTCAGCCCCTGAAAAAGGAAGGGATTTGCCATATGTGGTGGGGTGATGCACAGCTGTAACCCCGCACTTAGGAAAAAGGAAGGGATATGTCAGATGTGGTAGGGTGATGCATAGCTGTAACCCTGCACTTAGGAAACTTAGGCAGGAGGATTGATCATTAGTCTGGTTAGCCCACACAGCTCGAGATCCTGTCTCAAAAAACAAAAGAACACAAACACACACACACACACAAAACCAACCATGGGAAGGATACTAACATGACAAATAAATGCAAAGACAGGGATGCAGCTTCCATGAGCTATGCAAACTCTGAAGAGGCAGAAGCAGCGGACACAGATTACATAATTCCACTCAGAGGAAGTATCTCAAATAGCCTAGCAAAACCTAAGAAGATGTGAAGTAGATCAGTGACTGCCAGCCGCTACACAAAGGAGAACAGGAGAGGGCTCCCAGTATATTTAAAAACCTGCACTGGGGGCTGGAGAAATGGCTCAGAAGAGCATATACTGTTCTTGCAGAGGATCAGAGTTCAGTTCCCAGTTCCCACAAGGGGACTCTCACTCCTGCCTCTTAACTCCAGTTCCAAGGGTTCCACCTCCCTGGGCACATACTCATACATACATTAACAACTACAAAGACTTCTTTAAAAAAAAAAAAAAGATTCCTGAAAGAAATACTGAAATAACTTCAAGGTGTGAAGTTGACATCAAGAGGAGAAGCTTATAGTTTAATTATATTTCAGTAAAAATTCAGGCACGAGGCTAGGGCCACAGCAGAAATAAAACACTGTATTCTATCCACAAAACAACATAAGGCAGGCTTGGTAGTGCACAACTGTACCCCAGCCCCAGGAGGGAGGCAGAAGAAGCAGGGTTTCAAAGTCATCCTCATCTACAATGAGTTCCGACCAACCGAGACCAAAGGAGTCCCTGTCTTAAAAACAAAGAATAAATGTAACAGTGACTTGGAAATTACTAGCAGTAGCATTTGCTTCTTCTAAACAAGCCCTTCAGTCTCGGGGCACTGTACTGACGAGCACTGCAGATGGCTCTGGGGAGCTGCACATAAGCCTTCTCAGGGTCCCCTCAATTCACCATTGTGACAGCTCTCAGTCAGGCCTGTCCTGCTCAACCCCCGCAACTCTCCGGCCCAGACACCACAACAGGCACTGGCACCTCTTTGCTCAGATTCATTTTCAACATGAAATAATGACTTGTTGGATAAGGGAATAAAGTACTTCATTATACAATGTCCCGAACAGCCAGGATTAGACCCACCCACAAAACAACATAAATTTAAAAAAAAATAATAATGTTGTTCATTGAGTCTAAACACCTAGCACTCAGTACCCACTTCCCATGTGATCACCCACCATCCCTAAACCTTCCCCCAAGGCAGACCACCAGGTGCACGCACCTGCATGTACTGATATATGTAGGTGCCCACACACCTACACACGCTGTGTACGTACACTGCCATGGACACATATCCAAACACACTCCTGTGTGCATATACCGCTGGATCCCAGAACTGTCACACAGCCCTCCAACATGCTCCTCCATCTAGCTTCTACCGCCTGCTCCTCTCCTGTCCAGACCTTGCCCTAGAGACTCCCTTCCCCCGTCAGCTGTGCTTTATGGCCCTATAATGCCCCTCCTGTCTTTCTAAGTTACCTACACAACTCTCCAAGCAGATCTTTTAACTCCCTTGATACAGGCAAGGGTCTTTCTAAGAAAATGGACCACACCTGCTAAATGAAGAGAAAAAATGGTCAGGTCTACTGATGCTCCTGCATGTGCTGGACTACTGGCTGACAAGTGGAACAAAATTTCCAATGAGCTACGGGCAGATGGCAAGAATTGAGACAAACTTGGGCTGGTGCTATTGCTCATGCATAAAGTCAATCACCTGGGTGTGGTGGTACCTACCAAAATCACAACACTCAGTAAGTGGACAAGAAGAATTGGGAATTCAAAGTCAGCCTGAGCTATGTAAGATCTACCTCAGAACAAAATCAAGAACTGTGTTGCAATGGTACCAGGAAGTTGGCTTTGGTTGGGGGTTTGTTTCTGTGGAAGTGAGACAGGCTATCTGCAGGGGTAGGTGGCTTTGGGACAGAAAGAAAGGGTGCGGTAGGAGAAATGGTGGGAGGATCCCGGTACTCACCTGTCCATTTCCTGCACACTGTGAGGTAGACGAAGTACAGGGTTACAGAATCTTAAAGATCTAACTGATGAGGCTTTGGTGTAGCTCCAGGGATAGCTCTTGCCCAGCATACTAAAGGTCTGAGTTCAATCCCCAGCAACCCCTCCAAAGAATAAAAAAGATAGCTCAGTGGGGAAAAAAAAAAAAAAGATTTTTGCCACCAAGCCTGATGACCACCTGGCTTTGATTCTCAGAACCCACAAGGTGGAAGGTGAGAAGCAACTCCTGAAAAGTTGTCCTCTGTCCTTCACATGTGTGCTGCAGCGAGCGCATGTCCCTCCTCCACCACCACAATAAAATAAATCTATAAATGTAAGTTAATAATTAAAAAACAGGTCAGATACAACTGGTTGGTGTTTTGTTTTGTTTTTCTCTGAAGCCTTTAAAAGCTTTCCCAGCAGAGCCAGTCAATGGCAAGTGAATGACCCACACCAGGTCTAACTCAGTTTGCCCCAGCAGTCAAAGGCCTGTTTCCCTTGATGACCCAAGGTGAGTATTTCTGCAAACCCAACAATGTAAATCTTTTATCTTATCCTGGCCTGCACACAGCCTTTCTAAAAAGTGGACCTTCTACTGACTGAAAACCAAACACTGGTCAAACAGGTTGATCCTGGCTGAAAAGCTCCAAATCTGCCCCTCCCCTTCCTTACAGCAGAGGGAGGCTGGGGCATCTAGCTGGGGAAGGGGGGTGCAGAGCAGAGCGAGAACCTTTGTCTTTCCTGCCACATAAACTGTTGACTCAGACAATCAACTCCTCAGCCCACCACAGGGACAGAGACGGGAAGGGAGAGACCAAGAAAGGGGAACCATGCATGACATGGAGTGGGAGGGAGACCAGGACAAATAGTCTGCTCTCCATTCTAAAACATCAAATGTAGTAGTCTCCCACATCTGAGCTCTTGTTTTCTGAGGTTTCAGAGGTCAGACACAGTCTGGAAGCATTAAATAGAGAGCCGGGAGTGGGGGGTCGTGGCTGTAATCCCAGTACTCAGGATGCTGGGGAAGCATCACAGCAAAATCCAAGCCAGCCTGGGCGACAAGTCAGACCTTGCCTAAAATGAAAAACAAACTACAGGTGTGTGTCCATATGTGTACAGTGATGGTTGGATGGACAGATGGACAATAGAAAATTCCACACTATGAGAGGAAGACAGTGTTCACTAACTTTTCACAACCATTGGTAACTCTGGCTCCAGGGTGTCCAATGCCCTCTTCTGGACTAAACTAGTGCGTGTTCTCACGTGCACAGACACACAGGCACACAATTCAAAGTTAATGAAAGCAAACCTTTAAAAAAGAGAGAAAACAATGCCCAGTGACTTGAATGATCTGGTATCAGGATCCTTTTCTCCAAGAATATAGGAAACACCTATGTGCCATGACACACCTCTGCTGCCTGTATGCTGGTCTCTGCAAGAGTTCAACCCTGCAGAGGCTCCCAGCAGCTCTGATCTATGCCTCAGTTGGCAAACTGTACCCGGTTTTGTACATAAAATTCCACATAGGCCCCCAGTCACACTCATGGGCCTGCTTGGTCTCTATGGCTACAATACCAGAATTGAGTAGCTGCAATAGGGACCATATGGCTACGGAGCATAAAATATTTACTATCTGGGCATTCTAGAAGTTTGTATGTAAACCCAAAGAATCTAACGGAAGGGCTGGAGAGACGGTTCAGTGGTTAAGAGCACTGCCTGTTCTTCCAAATGTCCTGAGTTCAATTCCCAGCAACCACATGGTGGCTCACAACCATCTGTAATGATGTCTGGTGCCCTCTTCTGGCCTGC
Source organism: Myodes glareolus (assembly GCF_982192425.1). Taxonomy (NCBI): domain Eukaryota; kingdom Metazoa; phylum Chordata; class Mammalia; order Rodentia; family Cricetidae; genus Myodes; species Myodes glareolus. The sequence continues at coordinate 100,104,303 of NC_142027.1, read as the reverse complement.
AGACATACAGATAGAATATTGTATACATAATAAAGAAATAAATAATTTTAAAAAAATCCACTTGTCAATTTCTACAAAATGGCAGTTGTGCTTAAAAAAAATTTAAAAAAAAAGAAAAAGAAAAAAGAATCTAATGGAAACACATTCCCAAAATATTGTACCAGATCTTTACATAATTTGAAACACATACAATTTACAATAGTTCACATAATGTGTAGCCACCAAACCTGGACCAGATATGAGTATAGTACAGTGAGTCACAGGCAACCCAGGAAGCATTTCTCTCAGGTTGCTTCGGTGGCATCTACTGGGAAATATTTTCAGGATAAGAGGTGGAAAATGAGAGAAAACTTGATGAGTTGGCTTGGCCTGGGCTCAGAATGACCCTGTGAGAATGCTGGGAGGGAGAGAGGAGCGAGCACCTTCTTAAGGCCTCACATACCCTAAGGGTTGGGGCTACACAGGAAATGGTTTTTCTTAATCCATTCCACCTGCAAACCCCAGCCATGTCCATGTTCAAAACCACTCCAGGAAAAGTTCTTTCTGGAATGACCAGAACCCACCACGATGACACATGCAGACAAAACAGAAAACGCCCATCTCAGAGGCGAAAACAACACCAGCACTCCCCCCCCACCCGCCATGTCAGCTGTCCACAGGAGCAAAGCTTCTTGCAGACCCAGGACTTACTTACCAAGAATCCACTCAGGCTAATAAGGACTGGTTTTTGCAACTTTAGGTATGTACAGCTAGGAAGGTGGCCCAACTAACTGAAAATATCAAGAAGGTGCAAAGTCATAACCTCCTTCAAATACAGCATTTGCCCTACCAGGTTCCTTTCGTAGGTATTCCCAGTATTCAAAGCCAGCATTCTCTAACTCTTTCTAGGCTCCCTAGCTTGGACCCCAGATTAAGTTATGGATTTTCTGTCTTTGCCTCCCAGGATGGGTCACTGGCCTTAATCTCCAGTCACATGTCACAAAGTCCCCTGTCCACCTCCGCCCTCAGTGTCTGGAAACTCCACACTCAACAATGCAAGTCCCAGGCCATACAGAATCTCCTCCACTACAGCACGCCAATAAACAGTTGAGGGTTTTGAAATTACTAACTCAACGAGTTCAAAACTCACACTTTAGCTCTTTATCAGATGGGCGCCATGAGGGAAATTACTCAACTTCTCCAGGCCATCGGCTTCCACCTGCACCACGAGGAGGTTCAGAACTGCAGAAACCTGAGGCACTGGAAGTCTGTGCTCCTGGTTGAGGTCAGACGGGGTGCCACTCTACCGGACTCGCTACTATAAACAAGCCATCTTTCACAATCTGCCTGGTCAAGTTTTTACAAGTTCCTGATCTGTCAATGTTTAAAACAATCCCCAAATGTCGTACTGAAGTGCTAGGTAGTGTTTCCAAGCATGGGTGGCAAAGCTGAGCCATCTCTCCAGCCTCTTGACATAATTTTTTGTTTGTTTGTTTGTTTGCTTGCTTGCTTTTCGAGACAGGGTTTCTCTGTGTAGCTTTGGAAACTGTCCTGGAATTCACTCTTGTAGACCAGGCTGGCCTCAAACTCATAGAGATCTGCCTGCCTCTGCCTCCTAAGTGCTGGGATTAAAGGTGCTTACAGTAAAAGGCTTAGGGGCTTCAGATGTGGCTTGGTGGAGGCTTGCCTTGTAGACACGAAGTTTTGTCAGGACCTGGGTTCCTGGGCGGTTAACCCAGAGTTCAGTCATCACGAATCAACAACCAGAAGCAGCGCACATGAAAACTACACTGTCCATCAGGCAGCTGGTGATGGACTCTGGCTGGAAAGGAGCTCTGCAATCCTCCAGGAGCGTGGACTTGGTCCTGCTCACTCACTGTCCTCGGAGGGAGGTAGTGTGTATCCTAAGTCCTGTGGATAATGAGAGTTGACCCCCTCGCCCATCCCACTTCCCACCGCCTATCAGAACTGCTCTTACTCCCTTCAGGTAATATACACAAACTCTAGGGAATGCCCTGCCCTGACCACACCATATCACCATGAGCGGGCACGCAGATAGAGGGCTAGAAATGTAGACGTGGGCAGGAACAAGCATGGCACAGGCAGAAGGCTGTAGACAGAGCATCCCCAGTCAGCCTACAGGGAATGACGGGAGAGCTGAGCTGCACACTCAGAACACACTGCTACTGTCTGCCCACTCCTTCCAGGATGTATGAGCAGCTCAGTGCTCCTGAAACTATCGTATTTAGGAAATGTTCCCCCACAGTGAATTATGAATCAATCTAATTAAAAGCTGCCTTCAGTTCAGCTCCGTGGGTAAGCACTGGCTTCCCTCTCCTCCCAAGTCAGAGCCCCTCACCCACTGTTGCCAGCTTTAGTTACAGAAATCAAGCGAGAACACGCCAAATAATTACCACCATAGTGATGTGTGGAGTCTTACCTGTGAGAATAGTGCCAAAATGTCAACAAAACGCAACAAAGTCACTGTCCTCATAATGGCAATAAATTACTGTGAGTGCTGGAGTCTTCTAAAAATGGCACCCACATTCTAAGCAATTCTGCCATTTTATGCCTGAAATTTTCACACAGAAGCACTGTGTGCCAAGATAAGTGCAGTTCATGCTTCCACTCTGTTCACACAGGAGAGTTCACACGAGGATCCTGGGCAGAAAAACTGACCCCACTCTGCAATACATACACTGAACACGTTTCTGCACAGTTTTTAAAGACTAATTCTCAGTCTTTCTATTATTGATGTGTGTGTGTCTGTGTATGAATGTGTCTGCGTGTATGCGAGTGCATATGGAATCAAGAAAAGGGTAGGGGTCCCTTGCAGCTGGAATCATAGGGGGCTGTGAGCCACCCAACATGGGTGCTGGGAACCTGAACGAGGTCCTCTGAAGAGGAGCAAGTGCTCTTGACATGTGAGACATCTCTCCAGCCCTGCTACACAAGAACAGGAGAAAATTACACACCCGTGGCTGAAATGAGATAAGAAGCCAAGTCGTCAGCTATGAGGTTATTATAAAGAAATCGACAACGAAAAGCTTGACAAGCTGGGATGAGGCTTAGGCAGCCTGCCTGCAGGAAGAGAGCCAGGAGCTCTATCCCCACCATCACTTTAAACTGGGTGTGACACACACCTGTAATCCCAACACTCAGGGAGTAGAGGCAGAGGATCGCGAGATGAAGATCATCATTACACAGCTAGCCTAGGCTACATCAGTTATCATCTCAAACACACACACACAAAACCCCGTAACTCATCATGAATAGCTCAACCGAAATTTATGCACAAAACCAATACAACTAAAAACAATTAAAAGATGGAAGTCGTGTGAGTTGTTCATTTGTTTGTTTGTTTGTTTATATTATTCGTTTGGTTGGTTTTTGATCTTTACAAGACAGGGTTTTTCTGGGTAGCCCTGGCTGTCCTGGAACTCACCCTGTAGACCAGGCTGGCCTCAAACTCAGAGATTCGCCTGCCTCCTGAGCGCTGGGATTAAAGGTGTGCATGCCACCACAGCCCCGCAGGTGAGTAGTTCTTCAACCAACTCTTTCCTGACAGTAGTCTTAAATATTTCAGGGATGCAAACTCAAAATATTAGAAATTAACTGAGGACCCAACTAAAACTTCATAAATAACACATTTTTGTGGGGGCGGGGTTTGAGACAGGGTTTCTCTGTGTAGTCCTGGCTGCCCTGGGATTCGCTTTGTAGGCCAGGCTGGCCTTGAACTCAGAGATCCTTCTGCCTCTGCCTCCTGAGTGCTGGGATTAATTAATAGTGTGTGCCACCACCACCCGGCTAATAACACATTTTGTATGGTGTGGGAGGTCCTTCTGTCTATGTGTTGCTTTTATGGTTAATGAATAAAGAAACTGCCTTGGCCTGTTGATAGGGCAGAACTTAGGTAGGTGGGAAAAACTGGACTGAATGCTGGGAGAAGGAAGGCGGAGAGAGAGAAGCCATGGCGCCTCTGGAGACAGATGTGCTGAAACTTTGCTGGTAGGCCACAACCTCATGGTGATATACAATTAATAAAAATAGGTTAAATTAAGATGTAAAAGTGAGCCAATCAGAAGCTAGACCTAATGGGCCAACCAGTGATTTAATTAATACAGTTTTTGTGTGATTATTTCAGGTCTAAGTTAGCCAGGTGGCCAGAAACCAACAAGCCCCCTCCTACTACATTTGTAAAACAGGATATCAACAGAAACAAAGAATAGCTGGGCGGTGGTGGCGCAGGCCTTTAATCCCAGCACTCGAGAGGCAGAGGCAGGCAGATCTCTGTGAGTTCAAGGCCAGTCTGGTCTACAAGAGCTAGTTCTAGGACAGGCTCCAAAGCTACAGAGAAACCTTGTTTCAAAAAAGCAAACAAACAAACAAAAACAAAATAAAACAGAAACAAAGAATAGTTTCTCTATCACAAAGAGAAAGGCTTCTATTAAATGAAAACAGCACTGACACTCAGAAAGCTCAGGGTGGTATATATCAACTTAATTTTTAAATAATTCCACAGATAATTTCTAACTACAGCTTTAGCTCCCTACTGAATTTATGGGCATTGGAGAGTTAGCATCTCAGCTGGGCAGGAGACCAGAGTCTAGGGACTACAGAGCAGGGTTCAACACATCCTCTCAAACGTTTCCATAATGCACAAGCACAGGTTTGATTGACAAGTAACCATGATATCAGAGCACAGAAACCATTCTGATTCAACTGTGAGCTTTCCCAAGACCTAAGTAATGCTGAGAGTTTGATGAAAATTGCAGGCGTAGGCTGAGGGTGGATGTAGCTCAGCATCAGAGAACATGTTGCACACAAGTCCTAGGTTTGATTCCCATCACCATAAAATGGGGTGGGGGGATTGGTGTCTCAGGCAAGGAAAAAGCAAGCCCTTTTGAACTTGGCTTCAGCATGAATCCTATCTTCAGGATGGGCCTCAATGCCAAGCCAAGGGCTCGCCAAGCACTGGCTGCCACTGGTGGGCTTTCCTTCCAGCCAACCATCGCCCCAAACTCCATCTATATATAACTCAAGCACTCCCAGAATTTCCACTTTGCAGGGCTGGGTACTTAACTCACTCAGTAGAGTGCTTGCCTAGCAGGCACAAACCCTTCAGTTTGATTCCCAACACCACATACACCAAGCATGGTAGTGCGCACCTGTAATCCCAACACTCTCGAAGTGAAAGCAGGAGGCTCTAGAATGTATGACTAGCCTGGACCACATGAGACCTCATCTCAAAAAACATATTAGGCCCAGATCCATAGCAGTACCTGACCCTAGAGAGAACCCAGGGCTCCACGCTTCAGCCCGGTGTATCCTACTGACCACTGAGCCTCCTGCCAGGTGAGCACCAGGCAGCAAACAAAGAGGGACAGACAGCGCTATGGGGGGGTTCTAAAGTTTGCCAGCATGGAGGCACCCACAGAGGCTGGCCACAACACAGGCTCTGAGCCCAGCAAGGTCAGCATCGCGCCTACAGTTTCTACTCACAGGACACTGAGTCTTACCACATTAAATTCAAAAGGGTGGGGTGAGAGAGATGGTTCAGTGGTTAAGAACATTCGCTGCAAAACAAACCTGTACAATAAAGGAACTTCTGGAGGCATCACCATCCTGACTTCAAACTCTACTACAGAGCTACAGTACTGAAAACAGCCTGGAATTGGCATAAGAACAGACAGGAGGACCAAAGGAATCCAATCAATGACCCGATGTCAACCCACACACCTACAAACACATGATTTTTGACAAAGAAGTACAAAATATAAAATGGAAAAAAGAAAGACTATTCAACAAATGGTGCTGGCATAACTAGATATCAACATGTAGAAGAATGAAAATAGACCTGTATCTATCACCAACCATGCACAAAACTCAAGTCCAAATGGATCAAAGACCTCAACATAAAAACTAAAACTCATAGACGAGAAAGTGGGAAGTACACTTGAATGCACTGGCAAAGGAGACCACTTCCTAAATATAACCCCAGCAGCACAGACACTGAGAACAAGAATTAATAAATGGGACCTCATGAAACTGAGAAGCTTCTGTAAAGCAAAGGACATGGCCAACAAGACAAAACAACAGCCTACAGAATGGGAAAAGGTCTTCACCAACCCCACATTAGACAGAGGGTTGATCTCCAAAAATATACAAAGAACTTAAGAAATTGGTCATCAAAAGAATTAATAATCCAGTAAAAAGAAAATGGGGTACAGACCTAAAAAGAGAACTCTCAACAGAGGAATCTAAAATGGCTGAAAGACTTATGGAAATGCTCAACATCCTTAGCCATTAGAGAAAGGCAAACTAAAGCAACTCTGAGATTCCATCTTACACCTGTAAGAATGGCCAAGATCAAAAACACTGATGACAACTTATGCTGGAGAGGATGTGGGGTAAAGGGAAGACTTCTGCACTGCTGGTGGGAGTGCAAGCTGGTACAACCGCTTTGAATGTCAGTGTGGCAATTTCTTAGAAAATTAGGAAGCAATCTTCCTCAAGACCTAGTAATACCACCCAAAGGATACTCAATCGTACCACAAGGGCATGTACTCAGTTATGTTCACAGCAGCATTATTTGTACTAGCCAGAACCTGGAAACAACTTAAATGCCCCTCAACTGAGAATGGATAAAGAAGATGTGGTACATTTACACAATGAAGTACTACACAGCGGAAAAAAATAATGACATCTTGAAACTTGCAGGGAAATGGATGGATTTAAAAAACATCATACTGAGTAGGGTAACCCAGACACAGAAAGACAAATATGTACTCACTCACAAGTGGCTTTTAGACATAAAGCAAAGAAAAGCCAGCCTACAATTCACAATCCCAGAGAACCTAAACAACAATGAGGACCCTAAGAGAGACTTACATAAATCTAATCTACATGGGAAGTAGAAAAAGACAAGATCTCCTGAGTAAAATGTGAGTATGAGGATCATAGGAGAGGGGAGGAAGGGAGAGAAGCAGAGAAAAATATATAGCTCAATAAAAACAATTAAAAAAAAAAAAAAGAACACTGGATGCTCTTTCAAAAGACCCGGGTTTGATTCTCAGCAACTATATGGTGGCTCACAACCATCTGTAACTCCAGTTCCAGGGCATCCAACACTCTCTTCTGGTTCCCATGGCCACTGCAAGCACATGGTACGCAGGCATACATGCAAGCAAAATACCTGTATGCCGGAAATAAACAAATAAACAAACAAATATTTAAAAAGCTTGAACGGCGCGGATCTGATCCAGTTAGGACTCAGCAGATGGATAACCATGACAATCTCAGCTCAGAGAGAAGGAACGGGTGTGACATGTAATGATGACCACAAAGGGACCGGACCCGCTGTATTCATACACACCAAGTGGACTTCAGGGCAAAGAGAATTAAGAGGGATTAAAAATGGACACTGCACACCTATTGATGTCTGTGCCTAAATCCTCAAAACACATAAAGCAAAACATGGCAGAACTCAAGAGAAACAGAAAAATCTAGACTAGCAGCAGGAGACGTCAACACTGTAATCACGAGAACTGAAACCGTGCAGTATGTGAAACTAGGAACATCTTCAAACACTTGGAAATTAAACACAACACCTCTAAATAATTCTTGCATGGCTCATGTGTAGCGGTCAGAAGACAACTTTTGGAGCTCGGTTTTCTCCCTCCACCTTGCTAAGGCGTGGACTCTCTGTGTTTTTGCATATTTCAGGCTAGCTGGCTCTTGAGCTTTGGGGCTATTCTCCTTACCCCACCTCCCATCTCATCATAAGAATGCTAGAATTACAGATGTGCAGCACATCTGCTTTTGTACAAGGGTTCCGTGCATGAAGAGCAAGTACTTTTATCTGCTGAACCATCCTGCTGCATAGGAAAAATAAATTAAGATTAAATGTTTTATTGGAAAAGAAGAAAAGCCTTAAATCATGGTCTAAGCTTATAACCATAAGAAATAGGAAAACAGCTGGGCATGGCGGTGCAAGCCTTTAATCTCAGCACTAGGAAGGCAGGGGCAGGTAGAGCTCTATAGCCTAATTAATAAAAACCCGAAGGCAGGAATTGGGCTTTAACTTGAAGGTCAGAAAAGCAAAACAGCCAGCCACTGGCTCTTACCTCTACCTCAGTTCGAAATGGCAAATCTGCTTCCAGGAATCTCAGAATGACACTATATCTAAGAGTTGTCTCCTCCTGTCTTATATTCCTCTCTGTGGCTGGGATTAAAGGCATACACCACCTGATTTCTATGGCAAACTAGTGTGGCTACTGGGATGACAGATGTGTGTCACTACTGCCTGGTCTGTAAGGTTGATCAGTGGAGCTGTTTTACTCTCTGATCTTTAGGCAAGCTTTACTTATTAAAATACAGATGAAGTATCACTACAGATCTCTATGAGTTCAAGACCAGCCTGGTCTACAGAGTGAGTTCCAGAACAACCAGGACTACACAGAGAAACCCTGTCTTGAAAAACGAACTAAACTCACACAGTAAGAAACTCTAAATTGAGCTGAAGTACAATCCCAGAAAAAGAGGAGAAAAAAAGAGGGTAGAGGAGAAAACAATGGAGAAATTTATGGTTGAGAATCTTCAAAAAGTGATAAAGCAGAACACAATGGTGCAATCTGTCCATCACCTCTGGGATTGGCCTCCCTCAAGTAATAGACCAGGGAGCCTGGGATATGACTCAGTCTGTGGATAAACAATCCGCAGTGTGAGCATGAGGACCAGAGTTCAGATCCCCAGCACCCATGTAAAATCCTGACACCCCCAGCGCCAGGGACACAAAGTCAGATCCCTGGGACTCACTGGCCAGCCAGTAACGTGACCCATCGAACTCAGGGTTTCCTAAGAGATTGTCACAAAACAGAAGCTGGAGAGTGACAGAGGAAGATCTCCAACATTGACCTCTGACCTACACACACACACACACACACACACACACACACACACACACACACATAAACCGTGAATCTGTGTATTCAAAAGGCCCATGTAGAATGAGTAAAAAGCTATGAACCTGGCTAAGATATTGCTGAACCACAGGTAAGGGATCTAGCAAACAAAGTCCTAGAAGCAGCCAGTGGAAGAAAAGCTCTTCTCAAGCACCCCTGACCACTTCCCACAAGCATCCGGAGGCAGTGACTGCAGCCCTCAAATTCCCTATGCCGTACAACAGCTCTCAAAGTCAAGCGGACCTCAGTAAAGACCTTTCAGGCCAGTTCTACTTTAGCCATCCAGCAAGTCTTCATCGTTGCCACCAGGAGATACTTTTATCTGAAGCATAAAGAACAGCGCCTAGTCCCGAGCTGTGTTACTGCTGCACACAGCAGCTTCCCCGGGGTTCAGCGACAAGCTGGGTAAGTTGCCTAACCCTCTTAGAACAGCATCGTTAACTCAGAGTCAGAGCCTGGAAGTCAACAGTGGAAATGCTCTATTAATAGTCAAGCTGAGGCTCAAAATAGAAGACTAAAAAGGAAGAGTTCACGACTGCAGTGAAAAGGAAATTGAGATATCTATGCCCTGAGAAGCAACAAGAACATACAGAACCAGAAAGATGTGAGGTCATGCTTCCTGAGTTATCCAGAGATGTCCAGACATGAACAGAGCTCCACAACAAATGCTGAACACTCTGGCATGACCCTGAGGCTCGTGTATCCACCTGAGTATGTATCTGTAGTGTGTGTGTGTGCGTCCGGGTACGTGAACATGTGGCCAGAGACTGATGTGGGAATGTCTCCATCAATTCATTCTCATCCTTATTGTTATGAGATGGGATCTCTCATTGAACCTAGAGCTTGCCACTTGGGCTAGGTTGGCTGGCTAGTGAGCCCCGGGATCCACTCAGCTCCACCTCGCCAGCACTGAGGTTACAGGTGTATGCTGCCATGCCCTGCCTTTCCATGTGGATGCTGGGTCCAGATGTACGTCCTCATGTTCACTTAGCAGGCAGAGTGCTCCAGCTCAAGTTTAAATACCGTAAGACAGTGCATACTCATATCCAAACCAGACAGAATGCATACACAAGTTAAACAATGTGCAGTCCATCTTGTAAGCGGAACTCTGACATTTCAAGCCCGTGCTAATGGTAGGAGTAATAAACAACAAAAAGTACTCGATTCCTATTTTCCTTTTTGTATTGTCACATATATACACACAAGCTCAAAAGGCCTTGAATGTGAGACTATCGTGAACATTTGAATTTTCTAAAATAAAAAAAAAAAGGTGATGGGGCTGAACTATGGCTCAGTGGTTAAGCACACTTGGTACTCTTTCAGAGGACCCAAGTTTGTTTCCCAGCACCACAGTCAGGTGGCTCACAGCTGTCTGGAACTCCAGCCCCAGATCTGACTGTCTCTTCTGGCCTCTGAAAGCACCTGAAGTCAGAAGCAAAACACACACACACACACACCAAATAAGCTAGACAAGAGCATTGGATCACCTTGAGTTGGAATTACAGGCAGTTGTGAGCTGCCAGCATGGATGAACCCAGGCCATCTGGAAAAGAAGTAAGCACCATCAATGTGACAGTCATGGAACAATCTATAGTGTGCGCGTATGTGGGCCCCTTTCCTAAGATTCCTGCAAAATTAAATGCTAATTTCACTCCAATACAGAACCGTCTCAAAGGGCACTGACACAGAGGACTATTTAGCATGAGTACTGCTGTACCAGCTAAATATTTGTCATGAATTACCCAGTAAATGCATGACCTTCATGTTAAGACATGACAAAGCAGAAATCTTTTACAGGTAGATATTATGTCAGGCATTAATTTCAATCCATGACTCAGGATACTTTAAATATATGTATGGAAACCACATCTTTTCATAACCAGACTTCACAAACAAACGGATGCCAAGATGTGACAGACATGCATTTTCCAAAGCTGCACAGACCTTCCATTTAAGGCAAGGACAAACTCATCTGTGCTTTTCTGTAAATTCGAGGACACTGCCTGGTTTGCTGGTAACTAACTGCTCTCACAGCCCCTGACAGAACACTGAATGACACGCAAGCTCAAAGAAGAAATCTCTCAGCTGGGTGGTGGTGGTGCACGCCTTTAATCCCAGCACTCTGGAGGCAGAGGCAGGCAAATTTCAGTGAGAGCGAGGCCAGCCTGGTCTACAGATCAAGTTCCAGGACAGCCAGGGCTACACAGAGAAATCCTATCTGGAAAAAACAAAACGTTAATGGAGAGGATGACTTCAGGTAGGGTTCCGGTGTTTTTCTTGTTTGAGACAGGGTCTTACTATATAATCCAGGCTACCATCTAATTCAAACAATTAACTAGGAATAAGTAACTATTATTATCCCTACATTAACATGAGGAGACTGAAGGATGGAGGAGGCACTAAGGAGGCTGAGTAATCTATTCAAGGTGCCAGTGCTAAGGGGTCTAAGTTTGCTTGATGCTTACTTATTTTGCAGTGCTGAGGATGTCATCTCCATACTAGGCAGGGGCTCTACCACCGAGCCACACCCCAGCCCCTCACTGGGGGATTCTAAGCAGGGGCTCTACCACCGAGCCACACCCCAGCCCCTCACTGGGGGATTCTAAGCAGGGGCTCTACCACTGAGTCATACCCTAGCCTCTCACTGGGGGATTCACGGCAAGTAGCCCTGCTTCCAAGAATCTGAAATCAAGCGATCCAGCTTCATGCTGTGCTCATAACCACCAGGTGTGCTGCTCTTCATGTCTGTCTTATGAAGACAGATATTTGATTTCTAATCACATATTTTAAGCTTTCACTGCAATTCACAGATGAGACCTAATGGCAAAAGGATACTCACCACACAGTTGGGTTCCCATAAACACCATCCTATTTCCACTATTGCTTTTCTCCTGGAAATGCACTGACTCCAAATTCAAATGACCCCTCTTCCCTCGGCATACAAATGCCAGCTGCTCGCCAGCTGTGTGCCTTTGCTCCCCTCTTCTCCTGATGTACATCCCTCCCAGACCACTTCATACTCTCAGAGTCTACCACCTTACCTCCTGAATTGTCATCTGCTACTTCCCTGAACCCCTTTACCCAGGGGAAATTCTAGAAAGTAGAGAAAGTCTCTCCCTTTATGAAGGGGCTACCGCATGAGGTGGTTGTCAATTCATCACTGCTGATGAATTGTTAGAGGCATCTGGGTGCTCAAACTTCTCTAGAGATGCGATCCCCAAGAAACAAAGTGGAAAATATCAAAAATTTAGGAGTGTTCGGCCCATCATTAAACTGATCTGTAAATCTGAATTTAAATATTCATCATTAAGACACACTGTGATTTGTGGAACTTTTAACATTTATCTCAATGGGTTCTTTTGTGGCCTAAATGTGCAGTGTGTGAAATGAAGAGCAAAATTTGGAGGAAAGCATTTGAAGTATTTGGTAAACACTGAGAAAACAAGGTCACAAGAACCACAGGAAAATAGCCTAAACTCTGGCTGCCACTGTATGGGAGGAAGAGAACATGGGAGTTGGGGGGAAGGGGAGGGAGAGCCCAGTCGGAAAGGTGGCCAGCTCTCACTTTAAGACTTCTAAGGCCATGGGTTGGGAATGAAGATCAGTGGGTAGAGTGCTTGGCTAGCATCCACAAAGCCCTGGGTTCCATCCCCAGCACCACATAAACCAGGAGGGATGGCCCATGCTGTAATTCCAGCACCCGGGAGGTAGAGAGAGGAGAATCACAAGTGTGAGTCATTCTCAGCTATGTAGAGAGGTAGAAGTCAGCCTGGGCTACATAACACCCTGCACTTAAAAGGGCGGGGAGGCCTTGCCTGGTGCAGTGGTGCACACCTGCAATCTTAGCACACAGAAAGCAGAAAATTCTTGAGCTTACATAATGAGTACACATTTAACCTGATACCCTACCCAGAAAAGTAAATAACTGGGGGCTTCAGGTGGTGGGGGCAGTCAGAGCCTATGAATGAATTCCAGACCTTCTGCCTTCTTCCCTTTCTGCTGGCCTTCCTCAGATGTCAATATTAAGAAGCACTTTTCAGCTGTCACCCATCTCCGCGCTGACCCCAGCACTCCTGCACTGAGATCAACCATGCACTTTCTCAAGGGTTTTAGCTAGGGTTTTCACTGTTGTGGCCAACAGTAACACGAGAAGGAAAGACGTCGTTTCTGTTTAAAACTCTTATATCAGCTGGGTGGTGGTGGCACACAACCTTTAATCCCAGCACTCGCGAGGCAGAGGCAGGTGGATCTCTGTGAGTTTGAAGTCAGCCTGGTCTACATGAGCTAGTTCCAGGACAGGCTCCAAAGTTACAGAGAAACCCTGTCTCGAAAAACAAAAACAACTCTCAGATCATAGTCTAGTACCGAGAGAAATCCGGGCAGGAACCTGGAGAAAGAACCTGCTGAGGCAGAGACCATGGAGGAATGCTACTTACTGGCTCGTTCCCCAAGGCTTGCTCAGTCTTCTTTCTTATATGTCCCAGGATCACCAGCCCTGGGTGGTACCTCCCACCACAGGACTGGCCCCTCTCACATCTGACGTCAACCAAGAACATGCTCTACAGGCTTGTCTACAGGCCAACCTGATGGAGGCATTTTCTCAATTAAGCTTCCTCTTCCCAGATAACTCAAGTTTGTGTCGAACTGACAAAACACTAACTAGCCCACAAGTAAATGTGGCAAGATGGAAGAGATCCTTATACTGCTTTAGTTACCAGTCGAAGGAAAACGTAACATTAGAATCTGTGACACGCGTTTAATAACTTAATTAATGGCACTTCGCTGTGTCGTCAGCCGAAGGGACCCACACTGCTGCAGACCAAGAAAGAAGAGATCACCTAAGTAGACACAAGTCTTATATGTAAATACTCCCCCCACCACCACCACACACACACACACACGCGAGTATGTAAATACTCCCCCCACCACCACCACACACACACACACAATGGGCCGTATATTGTCTGAGGAAAACTAAAGCCTGACAATGAAAAACAGGATACAAACTTGAAATCAAACTTGACTGGGTCTTCTGGCTCCTCATGACCCAGACACAGGGGCTGTTCATGGAAACCCCCAGTCTCACATCCTCTATAAATGGGGACAACTTCCCTTCAACACAAAGAAGGTGAGCACCAATCCCCAACAGTTACCAGCAGCAGCAAGCTCCCATCCAAAAATTCAGGAAGCATGAAACACCGGGCTTCCCCTGGGCTTGCCAAAGCCAACTCAAGTGGCCTTTTGTGATTAAAGAGAGACCTTTACTGCCTCCTGCATCTCAGTAACAACAAAGAACTGTTCAGCAAACTTAGTTGCACGGACACACAACTGTCCCAGACACTGTGTGACAAGCATCCCAAAAGGATGAAAAGCACGGCTCTCAGAGTTTGTGTAAGAATCCTTAAAACCCATCGCCCACAGACATCTCCAAACTCAGAGCTTCGAGAACAACTATGAAAACCCCAATAGAGCAAAGCAAGTCACCCCGAAGAAGGCCATGCCCTGATCAAACCTGCAGGGCACAGGGCCAAAGCCATGGTGTAGCATCTAAGCAAGGGGCCCACAACCAGGCATCCCCTGCTAGGCCCCTGCACCCAAGACCTGTAACTGTGAAAGCCTAACTGGCTCACTCATCTTGAAGAACTCTTCCTTCCCCACCCCACCTAGCCCCGGCCCTGAGGTTGTATAAGCTAGGGTCTCACACATGGGATGCAAGAACTCTACCACTGAGCTGTGCCTCCCAGTTCAAAGAACCCCCCCACCCCAGACAGCACCAGCACTTGACACTGGAAACAACCTCTATAAGCACTCCGGGAAGCCTCGGTCGGCCCAGCAGAGACCTGTGCCTCTCTCTGCACTCCCACCCCACATGGTGACCCCGAGGGAACAGTGAAACACCAGCTTTAAAAGGTCTAACATAGAGAGCGTACTGGAGGAGCTGGCTCAGGTCTAACATAGAGAGCGTACTGGAGGAGCTGGCTCAGGCATCGCTCAGGCAGATTTTATGTAAAGTCACCCAACAAACTAACCAGGGCACTTCTTAGAAAACGGTCACCAAAATGACAACATCAGGACAACGGGTTAGATATAGAATTGTCCTAGACAGAAACAGAAACTGTGACTACCCTAGAAGACACCCGCCAGAAAGAAGAAAAATACTCCCTTTTCCAAGAGAGAATTTCCCCTGTGCCACAGACGCCACACCATGCTATAATTCACCTCCTGCTAAACACATGACTGAGCATGGCGGCCAGAGAGTACAGACAAAGGCAAGCTAAGATAGGCAAGGCTTGACCCGAGTTGTTCCTCCAATAAGCTAAAGCAGAAAGCAGCTGACTCCCTGCACTGCAGAGGGAACTGGGGCACAGCAGCACTGCCCAGCACACAAACGGGACTCTGCAAAACCATCTTTCCTATCAGTCACTAGAGTCACCACTGCCGGACTAACGTGATATGCACAATTTTACTCAGGTGAGATTAGCGTCACCTGTCATTCAGAACATACCAGCTTATCTGTCCCACTACTAGGAAGTGAATTCGCCCTGCAGAAAAGCATTCTGGACACTCAGAAACAGCAAACGAAAGAGGGGCAGAGGTCTCTATGCAGTTACTTGTCCATTTGCTCTCTTCCCCAAACCCACTCTGCTATTCCACTCTGGCGTGTCTGCCAGAACCCAACTGGCTGTTCCTGAAAGAGAAGCCCTCAATTAAAGGATGATGGTTAATCTTGACTGTCACCTTGGCCAGACTGAGAAGCGCCTAGGGGGGCCGACAAGACAGGTTGTACAGAGGTCTGAATGAACCCAACAGGGTGCCAGGAAAAAAACTGATACCCAAGAGCTGTCTCTTGACCTCCACGCGTGTGCTGTGGCGTGGCCTGTAAGCATGCACATACTCACAGACTAATCATTTTCTTAAAATAAGTGCCACCCAGAAGATAGATAAAGCACACTTGTGTGTTCAACCGATGGAAGTCACTGAAGGATTCAAGACTGGAATCCAGCTGTTGGGAGGCGGTGCTGTGGAAGGAGACACCTGGCTCCAAGATGTGGTCCTTGGAGGTGTGTCCTTGGGCCAGGTCTTATCTGGGCTTCTTCCAGGTGCTGTTCAATTCTATTTCCTGCCCACCATATGCTACCCATCATGATGGACTGAATTTTCTAGAACTGTAAGCAAAATGAATCCTCCATCCCCTAAGCTTCTTCTCAGCTATCTCATCAGAGCCATGACGTATGACTGACAGGTATGGAGAGAGAAAAGCAGGCTCCTTCCTGTCCCCTTCCTGTCAGTATCACCGCAGCAGCAGCAGCAGCAGCAGCAGCAGCAGCAGCAGCAGCAGCAGCAGCAGCAGCAGATGGTGGCTCCAGCCTCGACCTTCCACTCAGCCTTCCACACTCCTCCAAGACACCCTGTAGGCTGAGCTCCAGGGTGTCCTCCAACCACCCTCCATGGCTGGAATCACCAGAGGCACCAAATAGCATATGATAAAAATCTCACATCCCTTCACCATCTTTAAAAACCTGATAGAGAAGACAGAAGAGCTCTCCCAGCATGACAAGAAATACGTATTTCAACTTAAAACCTGGTGCTGGGCTTCAAGGGAATCAAGAAAGTTTTCCATGAAAGTCGGAAGCAGGCAAGGACAGTCCCAGAACTACCAGCACGCCTACCATCGCTAGCGACTGTCACAAGGTGCTAAGGGCTCAAGAGAACACAAGGAAGTGTCAAAAGTAAATAGAGGCTCCTCCATCATCCCAGTCTAAAACACTGTGCCTCCTCCAAGACCCGCTGAAGCCCTGTTCTGACAGACTCTGTAAGCGAGCTGGCAATGTACACAATCCCAGTGCAAAGTAAGCACGAGATCTCATGGAGAGGAATCCTTCAAGATCCCAGCTATAAGCTTAAGCGATAACATCAATAGGAATTAAGCTTCATATATTTAGAATTGAACACTTGGGAAAACGTAAGTCGTGGAGGGAGAAAGTCAACATTGTCGTGTTCTTTCCAAATTAACCTAGAAACTCAATGCAGCAAAAACAGTGGCCCCAATCTTCTCTGGGAGAGATGATACAAACAAATAGCTCAGAGAAAAACCAACCCTGACAAGCCCTCAACACTGCGAAGATGTTCAACCTCACACAACAGATGCAGACCGAGTCTACATGGAGGTGCCATTTCTCACCACCCACCGGACTGGCAAAAGCCAAGGTCAATAAACAATCTATGAAAAGATGGTGAAGACACAGACTGAAACAAACATAAAATCATACAAGGTCACTCAGGAATTCAGCCATTCCAGGGTAGTTCTTGAAGTACACGTGCCTTTGGTTGTGAGCCTTAATCTTTAACGGAAAGCAGCCCTCCGGCCCGTGTGTGCCTTTTAATTCAGCAGTCTTGCTCTGGGGGTACAGTCTACAGGCACCCGGCGTTGTCTGCAAGTGGCACCCAGCACATCACTGAAGACTGAGTGATCCAGCAGCAGAGGATGGGATGAGAAAACATTCAACAACATTGTATGTGGTCATAAAAATAAGTTAAAAAAAAAGATAAACAAGATCTCCAGGGAAACTGTAAGTGACCAAAGCTGGATAAAAGCACTCCACACAGGGCAAAGGCAAGGAGACAGGTGGATCTCTGTGAGTTCAAGTCTAGGTAATGAGACCCTGTCTCAATAAAATAAAATAACCAAAGAAAGGAAGGAAGGAAAACACAGGGTTAAGCATAAACACTAGTACTACAATTTGACGCATAACCCCTGTTTAAACTATGTTTTCACAAACTACTAACCTACAGTGATGAGTACATCAAGTAAAGACAAATACTTCGATGACAAGAACAAGAAAAAATGGTAGCATATTTCCCACATACTACACCAATGATACAGGCATTGAGTCAAACTAGATAGTTATAAATTAATATTTTAATGAGCCATCTGATGTGGGTGCTAGGAACAATCCTAGGTCCTCTACAAGAATAGGGATCTTAAGCACCAGGCCATCTCTCCAGCAGCCGTCCCTCCAAAAGCAAGGCAATCACATGAGCACAAGTAAGGTAAACGCTTCAATTACAGGTGGAGACTGACAGGACAGATTACAACACACAATCAGAAGTGCTGAGTCCTCTCCGATCAAATACACAAACAGTTGAAAGCGAAGTGCTTGAAAAGCTAATCTCTGCAAAAAGTGAGCTTCAACAAGTGGAGTTACTGTATTAACACCAGCTCAACACACTTGAAGCCAAAAATTGTCACCAGGACAAACAAACTCTCATGGAATGGCAAACAAGTCCATTATCAAGAAGACACAACAAACATCATGTACACCGACCAACAAGGTCCCAGACACTGGCAGGAGACTGACAGAACTGAGAGACAATACACAGTCCTTCCACAGCTGCTGGAGTAATGGAAAGAAAGCCCGCACAGGTCAACAAGGAAATACAAGATTATGAACCAACTCACCTAACGCTCCAGAATACCCATCCAGCAATGACAGGGCCATATACTTGTTAAGAGTGGGCAGGACACTGTCCAAGGTGTGACTAGTTAGGCCACAAAACAAACACTAAGTGTGTCCTTGGACAGCAGACCTGTAGTGCATCCATGTGTGAAATCACTAAGTGTGTCCACGAAGAGAGGGTGTACACATGTGAAATCACTAAGTGTGTCCACGAACAGCAGAAGGAGATCTAGAGTGTGTGCATGTGTGAAATCACTAAGTGTGTCCACGGACAGCAGGAGATCTAGAGTGTGTGCGTGTGTGAAACAGGAAGCACACTTAACTCAAGGGATAAATGGCAGGAGAGGGGCTGGGGAGCCAGTGAAGCAGTGCTTGCTGTGCGATGTGAGGACCTGAGTTCAGATCCCTAGAACCCATAGACAGCTGGGCGCTGCAGCACATCTCTGTAACGGGAGAATCTCCATCCAGATCTCCGGCTGGCCAGCCAGTCTGCACTACACAGCAGGGATGAGACCCTGTCTCAAACAAGTGGAAGGATAAGATTAGTCTCTGACCTCCACATGAGTGCCAAGGCACACGCATGCATACATGTGCGCGCGCGCGCACACACACACACACACACAATGACAAGGGAAATTAGAAATACTCTGAAGAGAAAGAAATGAAAGTGCAATTATTGAAGTGGTGAGATACAGAAGAAACAGTTCAGCGAAGGAAATTCACAGCTGTAAATGCCTGCATCTGCCAGCACCCTCAGGGATCCTAGCAAACTGAAAACAGCACCACATGGAAAGTGCTATGCACCACTGCCAAGGGATTCATCCTAGGAACAAGAATGTCATTCAAGGCAAAGATCAAAAACACTGTTGACAACTTATGCTGGAGAGGTTGTGGGGAAAAGGGAACCCTTCTGCATTGCTGGTGGGAATGCAAGCTGGTACAACCCCTTTGAATATCAGTGTGGCGATTTCCCAGAAAATTAGGAAACAATCTTCCTCAAGATCCAGTAATACCACTTTTGGGTATATATCCAAAGGATGCTCAACCGTGCCACAAGGACATGTGCTCAAATATGTTCATAGCAGCATTGTTTGTCATAGCCAGAACCTGGAAACAACCTAAATGCCCTTAGACCGAAGAATGGATAAGAAAAATGGTACATTTACACAATGGAGTACTACACAGCAGAAAAAAAAATAGCATCTAGAAATTTGCAGGCAAATGGATGGAGCAAGAAAACATCATTTTGAGTGAGGTAACCCAGACCCAGAAAGACAATTATCACATGTACTCACTCATAGGTGGTTTTAAAACTTAAAGCAAAGAAAACCAGCCTACAAATCATAATCCCAGAGAACCTAGACAGCAATGAGGACTCTAAGAAGGACATACATGGATCCAATCTACATGGGAAGTAGAAAAAGACAAGATCTCCTGAGTAAATTGGGAGCATGGAGACATTGGGAGAGGGTTGAAGGGGAGGGGAGAGGCAGGGCGGAGAGCAGAGAAAAATGTGGAGCTCAATAAAAATTTTTTAAAAAGATTTAAAAAAAAAAGTCAGTCAATATACAGAAGTCAAGAAGAAGAATGCAGGGGGTCTATGATATAATCAGGAATAATACAGAAAAAGCATTTGACAAATGCTAAAGCTTCTAATGAAAATACTCAACAGCCTACCAATTTAAGGGAATGCCTTCATTTACGTAAAGGACATCTATAGAACCCACAGCTGACATCACACTGGTGAGAGACTGGAGCATCTCCCTCTACTAATAAGACTACACTGTATGCTCTTGTCAGACAAGGCCATACAGACTAGAAAGAAGGAACCTACACAAAAAGCTATCAGATTGGTCAGTGAAAGAGCTCCATGAAACTGCAGAATAACAATAAACTAAATTCAAAAGTACTGTACACACTAGCAACAGCAATCAGTAAATGAAATTAAGGACAAGAACATCCATATTAACAGCAAAGAGTAAAATACACACAAACAAGATTAACTAGGAAAGACTCACACACTAAAAACTGCAACCCACTGCTGCAAGAAATCCAAGACAACTGAACGGAGAGATAGTCCATGTTCATCAACAGTCTGA
This sequence comes from Myodes glareolus, assembly GCF_982192425.1. Classification (NCBI taxonomy): domain Eukaryota; kingdom Metazoa; phylum Chordata; class Mammalia; order Rodentia; family Cricetidae; genus Myodes; species Myodes glareolus. Next base: position 100,083,804 of record NC_142027.1, on the reverse strand, counting down.
GTTAGTACCGGTAACTCTCTGAAACAGTCCACAGTCAAACAACCTCTTCCTAAATCAGCCAGCCACCTCTTAGAAGAGAAATGGTGCACTCCTGCTAAAATTCATATGGAATTACAGGGATGCCAAACTGCCAAAGCTAGCTTGGAAAAAAACAAAACACAACAAAAAGAAGAAGAAAAGAAAAGGGCCTTTCACCTACCATCTCAAACCTTACTGAGAAGCTACAGCAATCAAACAGGGTGGAGGCATTACCTATCAACCGAAGACAGTGGGTCCAAAGGAATGAAACCCATAAGCACACATAAACATCAATGCCCATACACATAAACACACATACACAAACACATATACAGACATACATACACATAAACACCCATACTCATAAACACACATAAAATGTTTTAATTACTTTAAAACTAATATAAATATTGAGAACATCCATAAAACAACAAGAAGACAACTAATATTACTAAAAGAAAGCATATAAATGCCCCAGAAAGGACACAAATATCATCAGTCATTAAAACACTACACCCATCCTGGTGGCTGTAACAACTGAAAAACAAAAACCAACTCAAAACAAGCAACAGACAATATCAAGTGTTGGCAAGGACTGGAGACCCCCATCCAGTGCCTGCGTGGGGTAGTGAAACAATGTTGTCTTGGTGGAAACAGTGTGCAGTTCCTCAAAACTGAGAGAAGATCCCACACAGGCCATCCGTTTCCATCCTCAGGTCACCCAAAAGCAGTGAAAACATGCTCACACATGCTGCCCACAGACGCTCACTAGCATATTACATCCTAGGCCAAAAGTACAAACACCTGCAATGTCGACAAACTGGCACACAGATAAATGTGATCTCTCTGGATGACGGGATACTTTCACTCACAAAAAGGAGTAAAGTAAGCCAGCTACAATGATTCTTGCCCCTCAGCACAGTACTTAGGAGGTTGAAGAGGAAAGATCATGAGTTCGAGGCCATCTTAGGCTGTGGAGCAAGACCTGGTAATGATAAGATTCCAAGATGAATGAAATCTGAAAAGCTGTTCAAGTTAAAAAGGTCACATTACACAACCCTGTTGTTATGAAACATCTGGGGCAGGCGGGTTCTTACAAACAAGAATCACATTAACCGGCACCTGGTATGGGGGTGGGCAGTAAGTCTACCCAAGGTGTCCTGGTTTGGAGGGGTTTTTTTGGGGGGAGGGGGGAATGGCAATAAGAATGTTCTAGAGTGGTGTTTCTCAGCTTGTGAGCCACAACCCCTTTAGGAGTCAAACAACTCTTTGATAGGGATTACCTAAGACCACTGGAAACACAGATATTGACATTATGATCCATAACAGTAGCAAAACTACAGTTACAAAGAAACTCTGAAATAATTTTGCGGCTTGGGTCACCAACAGGAGGAGCTGTATGAAAGGATCACAGTGTTAGCCAGGTGGAGGACCACCGCTCTTCAAGTGGGGCAGGAAAGACAACAAGCACTGGCATGAACTACGCAGCAAGTATCCATCTCGAGCATGTCAGTTTCATTCCAACTTTAAAACTTTGTTTTAGATTGACTTATTTTATTTTGCGTGTGTGAGTGTTCCGCAAGAATGCACATCTATGGTGTGTGCACCCTGGAGTTACAAGTAAATGGTCCAAGGTGAGCGCTGGGAAGTGACCTGGGTTCATCTCTCCCCCACCTCACCTCAAGTTTCAAAACCATGAAACTGCACTATCTTATACTGACACGGGGTTACAAAGAGTTAAAGTAGCAAGGTACAAAGCTGTAAAAAGGATATCCCACCCCATTAAACAGGGGTGGGGGGCAGAGGAAGAAAAGAAAAACAGGTGCAGCCACCCCTGGCAAGAGCAGCTTGCAGCCATGGTCAAACAAAAAGACAAACGGCCCATCTCACAGCTTCGACACTGCACACGCATGTATTACCTTATCCCCAAAACAAATTAACCTTTTTTGAAAGAATAAATATTTAAGTAAAGGGGAGTTATAGAATGGAGATTGGCTCATGGGAAGGCAGTTGACCCAGGCTGGGAAAACACTGGGAGTGAGATTCTGTGTGTTTACTGAAAGGCCACGGACCTTGGGTCACGCTTTTAATCCCAGCACACAGGAGGCAGAGGTAGGAGGATCTTTGTGAGTTCAAGGCCAGCCTGGTCAACAGACTGAGTTCTAAGACAGTGGGGGCTACACAGAGAAACCCTGCCTTGAAAAACAAACAAAATACAAAACACAAACATACACAGAAACCACCTGATGAGGCAAGTCCCACAGGCACATGGCAGAGCGCAGAGCTGTGTGAGAGAATGGCTGGCCAGGCCTTTCTAAGCCCTTCTCCCAGCAGATAACTCTGAGGACCCAAGACCCTGTAGAGCAAGAAGATCTGGGCATCCGCCTCCTATAACACCCTTGCACGACTCTCCTGTCTGCGTCCAGACTTCAAGTCCTAAAAGATGAGGGAGCACCATCCCAAGAGAAGCCTTAGAACACCACTGCTTTTCATTTGCTTTTGTTTGGCTGGAGACGGACCGCCTTATGTAGCACCAAAACGACCTTGAACTAAGGATCCTCCTGCCTAAACCTCCTGCCTTCGCCTGCAGACTCAGTTTCAAATATCCTTTCTATGTCTCAAGGAGGGAAAGTCATTGTACAGAACACCCATGATTTTTTTGGCCCAACATGCCATTCAACCTACTCACTCAGAAAACCTTCCAACTGCATCACTGTCCCTAACCCTCGGTGTCCTCATCCAGCTCAATGTATATATGCTGACGGACACATCGCCAGGTGAGGGAGTCTACCTAGGGGCTGCAAACCAATCCAGGTGAAAGTCACTGTGACTACAGGCCCTCCAACTCAGACTACTTCCACACTTGCTAGATTGCCACCAAATCCACTCTCCCAGAGAGAGAGAGACAGAGACAGAGAGACAGAGACAGAGAGAGAGAGAGAGAGAGAGAGAGAGAGAGAGAGAGAGAGAGAATGTAAGTGCCTCCACCTCCTGAAATGCTGGGATCACAGGCATACACCACTATGCCTGGTTTATGCAATGCTGGAATTCAACAGAGCCCTGTTCATGCTAGACAGGTACTCTACCAACTGAAGCACAGCACCAGGCCCTCCCAATCTTCTTTCTTTACATGTTTTATTTATGTGGGAAGGTACGCAGTGCGACACCATGCACATGGACTCAGTTCTCTCCTGCCACTACAATGCTCTATAACTCAGTCATCAGGCTTAGACAGCAAGTGTCTTTCCCTTCCAAGGCATCTCACCAGCTCTGCCTCCCAACCTTGCAGTTTCTTTACAGAAGCCCCCAGTAATGTGGTCTACAGGGTACACGCAGCCCCTCCAGCCTCATCTTCATTCTCACTTCTGAGGTGCAGAGCGGCACAGGAAGCCCCCTCGCCGCCTGTGAATCTGAGGAAGTGCTTTCGAAGCCTCTGAAGAAATCTAAATTTAGGTTCAAGATTTGCACCACCCTTGCCAGCCATGCAGCTCAGAGCCCACACACACAGTAGTGTGGCGAGGAGGGACACGCCACTTTCAAACATCACACAGCTCACGGATGTTAAGAAAGGAAAGCTTCCCCAGCCCGCTTCCCCAGCCCAGACACCGGCTCCTGGCATCACCAACATCCTAATTTGCGATCAAGGGGACCAAAGACCCACAAAAGCTTTTAGCAAAGGGAACAATGAGCTAAAGGGAAGCACAGTCTTTATAGGACTTTGCCTAAGAGCAGGGACTGTTCTGTAGTGGGGTGTCAGTGGGAGGGAGTTGGACTACTTGCGGGGTCCTCTTTCTCCCAACAGCCTGATTGTCTCAAATGTATCTATTGAGACGAACTTGGAAATGATGGGGTCAAAACATGCTGAAGCTTCAGATTAAGGCTTTTAATTATTTATTTATTTGGGGGGGTTTTTGTTTGTTTGTTTTCTTTTTTTGGAGACAGGGTCTTAATATGTTGTCCTGGTTGGCCTGGAATTCCACTATAGACCAAGTTAGCCTCAAATTCACAGAAGTCGCCTCTGCCTCTGCCTCTGCCTCTGCCTCTGCCTCTGCCTCTGCCTCTGTCTCTGCCTCTCTGCCTCTCTGCCTCTCTGCCTCTGCCTCTGCCTCTGCCTCTTGAGTGTTGGGATTAAAAGGTATACACGACCACACCTGACTGAGATTAATGCATTTTATAGGATACCATGAATACTAAGCTAAAAGCTAACTTGGGGACCCATTACCAAATTAAAACAAAAACAGCACACATTACTTTAAAATTACCATTGGCTACTCTATCCTGCTCCAAAGCAGATTTTTTTTGCAAGCTGCATCTGCAGACAGACCTCAGCAGAGAACTTGTAGAGGAGAAAACAGTGAGGTTTCTGGCTGTTCTTAAACCTCGCTCCACCCCCAGACTGCTGGGAACATTCCCAGACTGCTCCGGCTCCAGCTCCTGATCCTCGAAGCTGAGCCCCTGTAAACAACAGTCCAGGAAATGCATGGGGTCTCTGCCCACCGAGAGAACTTCCTGTGCACAGCCCACAAGCTCTCCTCTCAGCCCCTGTGATGAGCAGGTGGCCATTTAACATGTCCACTTACATGTCACCAACACTGCGGAGAGATTAAATCCTGAGCCTCATGCCCAGGAGGAGCACACAGACTCTGGAGTACCCAGACTCTGGTACTCACAGTGCCCAAGGGCTCTGTGGGAACGAGGGGTGCTAACAGATAAGAGTCTCTACCTGAGGCCACTATGTGGGTTCCCTCACTGTGCCACCTGTGAAGTGCTCCATGCTCTCAGCAATGAATGCCCTGGGATATAGTGACCCGCTTTTAGGAGTTTTCATTTGGTTGGATTTTTTTTTGGGGGGGGGGGTTGTTTATTTGTTGTTTTGTTGGCCAGGGTCTTGCTGTATAGTCAGGCTGCCTTCGCCCTCCAAGAGCAGGAATTGCAGGTGTCATCAGGCCTGACTTAAGTCTTTAGAAATCTGGAAACATTAGTAGCCTTCCACTACACACAGACAAACTCCATCTCAGAAGCATAATTTCATGTCCCTTCTCTTGGGGCTCCTGGGCAGCTCGGTCCAATTCAAAATGGCTCCAGACTCCAGCAGGTTCCAGCTCACTCACTCCCTGGACCTTGTTCTCAAGTAACAGACTGGTTACGCTGAGGCGTAGGAGCGACAACTGCTCTATAAACTAAGTGGAAATAAGGCCAAGTTCTCCCAAGGAGAGGCGACATGACAAGACCCAAGGGAAGGGACAAAGTCACAGCACAGCAGGGGTGGCTGGACTACCAAGAACTCGCCATCACTGAAACTTCATTTTGGTTTTTTGACAGAAGCCCAGGTTGGCCCAGGTCTTGTTGTGTAGCAATGATGACCCTGAACTCTCGATCCACTTGCCTCTACCTCCCAAGCACTATGATTACAGGAATGGGCTACCATAACTTTCTCTTCTTACGTATTTTCCACCAGCCCTGAAAGTTTTCTAATAGAGCTGCAGTTACTGAGTGACATTTCAGAAACACACACAGTGACTAATAAGGTACAGCTCACTCTAGGTTTAGAAAGTCATCAATAGGAGTGGTCGGCCAAGTTGCAAATGGCAACAAAAGTAAATATTAGGTTGGTAAAAGTAGCACAATGTGGAGAGAACAAATATTCTCTCTCCTTTTTATCACCCAATATAGGGACGGACACTTCCTGGTCCACGCGACCCTGTACTGATCACTTCCAGGGCAGGTCACAGGATTTCCAAGCTGAATGACGCTATAAGGGTATACTTTGGATTTCAAAGGCACAGATGAGGGGCGGGAGATCTGGCACCAGTGCCAAAACTGACTTCCATACATAGACATACATACAGAAACATAGCCCAAGCACGGTGGGACAAGCTGCTAATCTCAGATTTACGAGGTGAAGGCAACAACAGTAGAAGTTCAAGGTCATCCTCAGCACAAAGCCAATTCAAGATCAAGGTCTACCGGGACTCTGTGAGACCCTGAGATGTGTATGTGTGTGTGTGTGTGTGTGTGTGTGTGTGTGTGTGTGTGTGTAATTCAGACACAATCTCTACTCCAGTTTATACAGTAAGAAACCAACATCATCCACGCAGCACCTCAACTTGAGTCCACTTACAAAAACATCTCAAGTCCAGCCTTGGAAAGGCCAGCCCCTGCTGGGAGGTGAGCATCAGCTGAGTGCTGGGTTTCCTCGCTGGAGCCTCGCAACACTGATGAGGCAGGGACTGTCTAAACTGAAAGACAAACCTCTCAATTCGCTCAGGGCCAAGGATGTGGATTAGAACTGGGTCACTGACTCCACTACCCTGAAAATCTCCAGAATGGGGACAGGAATCCGACCCACGTCCTGAGTTTATGGAAAGGAGGAAACTCAAGGAACGTGATTAGCACACTTCCTGCCTGGAAAACAATGAAGGCTTTAGTAATCTTTACTATTAATACATGGCCCAGAGTCACCCGGCCACTGAGCAACAAGACCAGATGAAAATCAGGTAAGTTGCACTCTCTCTAATATCCACCTCTTTTCTTTAGACGAGATCTGGATCAGCTGGCCTTTACTTCTCTAGTAGCCTACCTCCACCTCCTGAGTACAGCCATCACCACGCCTGGCTGATGTGCACGGGACAGAATGCAAGACTCATCCACCTTCCAGCAAGCACGTTCCCCTTAGAATATTACTAAGTCAGGGGCTGAAGAGAGAGGTGGCTCCGTGGTTAAGAGCATTTACTGCTCTTCCAGCAGACATTCTACAAGACCAGTACCCACGTCGGGTGGTTTGAAACTCCAGCTCCAGATCCAGTGGATCTTCAGGCCTCCATGGGGACTGTATTCAAATGCACAGACTCACACAGAGACACAAGTACACATAATTTTTACACAAAACACTAACTCTGACCTTGTTTCCATAAAAAGGGGCCAGAACTGTCCCAATCCTGAAGCATTAAAGCTAGCCCTTGTTCTAGAACATTTGGAGAGTGACCCCGAGCACTGGGTGTGAAAGCTACAGAGCTGCAGCGTAAGTGAGCCAGGACAGTGCTAAGGGACGCAGACACGGAAGCTGGTGGGGGAACCACCTCCCCACACTAAGCGTTCAGGCCTGCGTGCTCTGGGCTTGACAAGTCTTCCCTGCAGTATCTGAGTACAAGTGGATCAGGCCCCATGCCAAAAAGGGAGGGAGGAAATCACCACACAAATACCAGTTTACCACCCCCTGAATGAGCCACAGCTGGTATCCAATTAGAACTTGTAAGAAGGGTTTGAGAAAGCAGTGACAGTAAACCAGCAGGAGTCAAGGGAGGCCTTGCAGTTAGAGCCACTCACACTTCCAAGGTCTTAACTTAGCTCCAGAGGAGGACGAACACTGTGTGTCCTGCTCTACACTCTTAAGACAGAGTCACTTGCCGAACCCCAAGCTAGGCAGGCAGACAGCAAGCCCCGGGGATCCTCTGTGGTTACAGCCACTCATGATGATGCTTTTTGCACAGGTGTTGGGGAGTCGAACCCAGATCCTCATATTTCCATAGCAAGTGTTCTTCCCTAACTCAGCCATCTCCCCAGCTCCACAACTGCATTTTATCTAGAACTATAGTGGCTCAGAGACTCTCAACCTCCTCTAACTACGATGGTTTTTTTCAAGGGCCAAACAGAAACGTGCATATACTCACATTTTTATACATAGTTAAAAATAATAAAATAAATCTTTTAAAGTATTTTATTTCTAATTATATATTTGCCTGTGTAGTTATACACATGTGAATGCAGTGCCTATGGAGGAGTGGGATCTCCTGGCATTAACAGCTGACTGTGAACTGCCCAGTGTGGGTGCTGGGAACAGAACTCCAGGCCTCTGGAAAGCAGCAGGGCTCTTAATCACTGTACCATCTTTCCAGCCCCAACAAATATCTTTTAGAAAAATCTGTAAGTCGTTTAGCTTTAGCTTGGCACCAACCTAGGAATCCCTGTAAAACACCTGGGAGACTGTCAGCCTGCGTGTGCAGAAGCACAGGAACATGACAAGCCCTGCTCTGCAGAGGGGGCAATTTGTTCCCTCTTTAGACAGCATTCTGTCACTAGGTTCCTTTCCAAGAGGCAGCGGCGGCGGCAGCAAGAGCCAAAGCTAGGGCTGTGTGCACCCTTCCCACCACTCCCCATGGCTAGATGGCAGCCAGGCCGAGGCTGGGGCCCTGGCTTCTAGTGCTGGAGCCCGCCTTCCAGCCACCGCATTTGCTGAAAGAATGAGCCTCTTCCTCCCAGGGCCCTCCCTGCTCCAATCCTGAGCTGCCCTCCCCTCCGCCTTGTGTATAGTCCCCTCTACTCATACAGGCTTTTCCACCGCCCCTTCAGAGCCTACCACCTCAACAGCCAGACCAACTGTTCCCTTCCAGAGACCTCTGAATGTCTCTCAGCATTCTAGTCAGTGTCTCTCACCTCTGCCCGATGACAATCCTAGCAGAACACAGAAACTCTTTCCAATACCCTTCATCCTGCGGGTCTAGCTTTCAAGTAACACAGCCAATACACATGGTTTCCATGTTTATCTTCCCTTAGAAATAACATGACTATGTCATATTCTAATACAAAAATTATGTCCAAGAATGAAGACTTGAACCCCGTTAAAAAAAATTCCTATTTCTCCTTTCTATTTTTTAACAAGTAGGTAGTTTTGTTTTTACAAAGCAGCGGCTAGTATATATCCATTTGAGGGCAAGATGTTATCTAGTGTTTCTTTAAAATTGTTACTCTTCAGTTAGGTGTTTTTTGTTCTTTAACAAACTATCAGATCACCTGAAAGGGGTTCATTCACAGTATCATGCATTTCACAGTTGTCAAAAAGAAATAGGCTGTGTCAATCCGGAGGGGCTAACAAGACAGAAACAAATTCATATAACAAGGGCTCGTTCCCTGGCTGAACTGCATTACCTGTGCCCGGTACCTGCTGGCCAGGGAGGAAGAAACACCCTCAGCTCCAGAGATCACGAAGGGACTCAGGCCAATGGAGAACTCACCATGACATACAGTTTCAGGTTACTCCATGACAGAGTGGAATCATTTAACATCTCACAGCCCCAAAGGGGGACAAGCCACCTCTCACAGCTTGCTAGCCCAAGCTAGTGCCACCAAACATCAAGGCAAATAGGAAATGGACAAGAAGATAGCGGTGTCACAGAGCCACTCAGACAGACCTTTGTCTTGGAAAGGCAAAGGGTGACCCATGGTCCTGGGGAATGGGCTTGTGCAGGTCACGCCAGCACTCTCCAAGTGATTCGCATGCCAGACCCTGCCACCCTTTTCTATTAGTGGCAGTCACTGTCTATTTAAAAACACTAACTAAAACAAATTCCAGGCTATGAGCCACGCACCTCTGATCAATGAGTTTTTCTTTTCTGAGTAAAGCGCAGTCTGTGTGTGGTAAGAACCACTGAACCCTTGACTCACCCTGCTGGAGCTAAGCCATGGGGCAGCACTGGCACAAGCCTGCTTCCCACAAAGCCTGCTGGGAGGTCTTAGACCAGCTTCAGTCTGAGCTGCACTACCCAGCAGGTGACCAGGAAAGGACTCTGGCTGGTTAACTCTCCTCACTAGAGGGTAATTTTCCTTTTACTTCAAATTAGGTGCCATTTTCTACTCCTTTTCTAAAGTAAACGCTATTTTCCACACTGTTATGGTAAGCTCTATACAAAGTTCAGTAAGTGAACCCTGCTGGGCTTTTTATTTAGGGGTGCACTTCTATTTCAGGATGCAGTAAGACATGAAAACACACTGGTTTGGTTTGTTATTATTGTATGTTTGTTTGTTTTGGACAGAGTCTCATATAGCCCAGACTGGCCTCAAATTGCTATATAGTTGAGGATGACTTTGATCCCTCTGCCTCTGTCCTTAAGTACTAGGACCACTTATAGGTGTAAGCCACCATATCAGCTAGAATCATCTTTTATAAAATTATAATCAACACTCTCAAATAATATTCCAGTATGAGCTGAGCATGATGGCACATCCCTGTCAGCCCTAAATTAGGACCCTGAGGCTGGAGGATCAAGACTTCAAGGCCAGCCTGGGCTACATAGTGAGGTTTAGTCTTTAAAAAAAAAAAAAGTTATTAGAATTCAGATACTTTACACGCCAAATGTACTCAAAGTGACCCAGAAGGCATCTGCCTCCTGTGTAGTTGTCTGGCTGGTTTTAAAAGTAGAATCTGGCAAATTAGAGCTAATGGAGTAAGCCACAAATAATGCAGGAAGTGAGTAGGTCAGGCCCCTGACAATTTCCATGATTCATTGTGATACTAACATTAAGGAATGGATCTTTTTTTAAAGATAGTTTTGCTAGGTATGGTGGGAGACACCTTTAATCCCAGCACTCAGGCAGACAATCAGATCTCTGTAATCCCCGGCCGGCCAGAATTACACAGTGAGACCCTGACTAAAAGGCTGGTTTGGTATGGGCCCAGGCATATCACTAAACACACAAGGCTCTGAAGAGAAATGAGGCCAGGTGTGGTGCACACCCTTAATCCCAGCACTCGGGAGGCAGAGGCAGTGGATCTCACAGTTCCAAGCCAGCCTAGTCTACATCCTGGAACTACCAGAACTACACAGAGAAACCCTGTCTCGAAAAACCAGGGCTTTATGAGAGAAAATAGAGAGAAAAAGAGGGAGGGAGGGAAGGGGAGAGGAGAAGTAAGAGGGAAGGAGAGAGAAATGGTGTCATCAAGGCCATGTGCCATCAGGTATCTTTCTACCTTTTGAACATCACCTACGTTCACCATTGAGCACGTCCTACAGCAACTCTGTCATACAAGGTGGCTGCCTAGGCAGCCTGTGACTCAAGCCCTGCAGCTTACCGTCCATGTTTAACTCACAGTGGAAAACCAACGACGACACACTGTTTTCAAATATCAACATTGTTCTTCCAAAGCTGCAAGTGTTTGGATGCAGCTAAGGTGTTTTCCAGGTCAGGCTTTCTGCCAAGAACCCTGAATCATTAAAAAGGTGACGGGCACCACCATCCCCTCCCTCAATCCCTCCCTTCACTTCAGCTTCCAAACAGGTCTATCAACAGTTCCCTGCAGGATTTCTGAAAACATCGCTCATATGAAAAAAATGGCTTTTATTTTTCTTCCCTAAACTGTTAAAAAAAAAAAAAAAGAAAGAAAGAAAAAAAGAAGCAAATGAAGTTCCTGTGCCTATCTGGAGTGACATCCAACCCATCACCTAACCTAAGATAATTCAATGTATCAATACTCCAGCTCACAAGACCAAACCCAACGTAAACATAGTGTCAAAAAAAAAAAAAAAGAAAAAAAAGAAAGGAACTCGACTCACAGTGTCACACTTTGTTATATTTATACTAAGGACAGATGGCATTAATTTGTGATATGCAAACAATTTTCAGGACTTTTAAGTCAGAGGAGACACAACACCATCTATCACCAATTCATAATTTGGCGTGTCTGAAATCTTCCAATGAGTGGCATATTGTACTTACTGGGGTTTCCTTTTTAGTGGCACACAAAGCAGTGGTGTGGCTCTCGGGCAGTCATTTCTGATTCCCTGACACAGATGACAGGACCCGCAGACAACACGTATGGAGAACTGTCTAGGTGCCAGGCAGCCTGAGTGGACGTCTCCTTCGTTCCAATACTCTCAACTGCTTATAATTATTTCTCTCACATATGTCTATCATTCCTGTTTTTCTTTTTTTTTTTTTAATGCAGCCAAGGGTATCTGCCAGACATGATGGTGCAAGTCTTTGATCCCAGACAGAAACAGGTGGATATTTTTGAGTTCCAAGCCAGAGTTACATAGTGAGGCCTTGTCTTAAACAAACAAACAAACAGGCAGATATAGCCAAGGCAGTAAGGATGGAAATCCATTGTCTAAACTTGTGGTTCTCAACCTTCCTAATGCTGTGACCCTTTAATACAGTTCCTAATGTAGTGGTGACTCCCAACCATAAAATTATTTTCGTTGCTACTTCATAACTGGAATTTAGCTACTGTTATGATTTGTAACCTAAATATCTGAGTTTCAGATGGTCTTAGTTGACCCTTGTAAAAGGGTTCTTCAACCCCCAAAGGCTGAGATCCGCTGGTCTAAAGACTCAAGAACTCCCAGGCTCACCAGGGTTCAATCTGAGGCCCACAGGGAAGGATACAATAGACTTCTGCAAGTTACCCTCTGACCTCCACAGACGCTCTGGCGCATGCACACAGACACACGCCAAGAACAAGCCAGGCATCCTGGCTCTTGGTACTTGAGAGTCTGGACTGCCACAAGTTCAAGACCAGATCTATAGAATTAGACCCTGTCTAAAGAAAGAACAAACATAGAGTCTAGCTTTTGGGGGGAAGGGGTGTTTGGGGACAGTCTCACTATGTGGCTCTGGCTGTCCTGGAACTAGCTCTATAGACCAGGCTGGCCTCAAACTCACATACGCCTCTGCCTCCTGAGTGCCAGCATGTCTGCAACTCTAGCATTTGAATGTCCATGTGCCACAGCATCTGTGCGGAGGTCAGAGGGCAACTTGGAGAAGTCAGGTCTCTCCTCCCATGTGGGCCTCAGACTGAACTTAGGTTATCAGACAGGGCTATAATTATTTATCTCAAAAAAAAAACTATGGTTTTACATAAAATCTAAATTACCTTTTTCTACACATGCTAAGTTCAGCTTATAACAATGATCGTGTACTGTTCTGGACTTTCAGTAACGCCCTGTTCTCTCTAAAGAAACATTACTGAAAAAGCATTCCTGCTGTCTGTACCTGAATTCTGGTAGTCCCAAATAAAGTATCACAGAACCACATGTTATTTTCAGACAGGGTCTCCTATGTTGCCCACAATGGCCTCAAACTCAAGACCCTCCTGCCTCAGCCATGCAACACCGTACCTGGCTCAATCCAGAAACATGCTACAGTCGTGACAAAAAGCTCAAGGCAGACTTGCCCAGAGCATTCCCAACCCTTGGCAGAGATTCTTGCCACTTCTACAGACACACACGTCTTTGGCTTCATGCACAGTGACAGAGAAGCATGCTACCTCAACCAGCACTAAATGGAGCCTCTACCGTCCTTACACCCAGCACACCCGACGCCACCACCACAAAGACACTACTTCAAGAGCATTCGACCCCAGGGCCAGCAATCACAGAGCCGACTCTTAACTTTTTGTTGGATCTAAAGCTGGAAACCAACTCCCAGCAGCCACCTTTCTTTGCTTATGGGTTAAAAGGAAAAGGGGCTTTTGTTTGTTTTGAGACAGGGTCATATAGCCCAGGCTGATTTCTAACTCCATAAGCAGTCGACAATAACTTAAACTTCTGATCTTCCTGCCTCTACCCACCAAGTGCTAGGATTACAGGCACGCACCACCACACTTGGTTTATGTGGTGCTCGGGACTCTGCAACACACAGGCAAGCACTCTACCAACTGAGCCTCATCCCTGCCCCTAACTGACATCTTTGTACACAAGAAGAAAAGGGCACTGGGAAGTGGAGAAGCCAGGCCCTCCCAGGCCACTACTGCTTCGGGATGCTTTGATTAATTGACCAAAAGTCTTCCCATTGAGCTAATGTAAGCTAGGTTTTCTGGTACTTATGCCTTAAAGTATCCTGCTTTTGAAAATTGTAGAAAAATATCGTATCTTGTAAATGAAACAAATACAAAACCAAACCCAGGCTGAAGAGTGGAGCAAGGTGACTATCAAAGGCAGGTCACTAACCCTGACAGAGAACAGAACGGGGAAATAGCCAGACTACGGCCTGGCTATCAACGGCAGGCCGCTAACCCTGACAGAGAACTGAACAGAGAAATCAGACTACAGCCTGGCATGGCCACCAAAGGGAGCTGGAGTAGCATAGGACATTGTAGGAAGGACACAAGGGGAGCCAATGGCCAGCTGGAGGTGTGCCTACTTCTCACAGCAGCCAGCAAGGTCCTAGGAGAAGGAGGAGGGGAGTGTCTTTGCTGAAAGAGGCCCCTTCTGCTACAGAGGCAGGCTGGGAGCTGAGAGGAAAGAACACATACAAGATGGTTCGACAACACTCAAGATGTTCTCTGGCCTCCACACACACATGCAAACGCACACACGCACACACACACACACGTACACACACACGCAAGCACACTCATATGCACAGAACTGGCCTCACTGGATACTACCTGCCTGAGGAGGACAGGCATGAGGCCCAGGCAACAAGGAGGCAGGCACGTGCCTGCTTGTGTACCCAGGCACCCAGCAATGTGCAGTGGGCACACAGAAATAACCAAAGGAGCAGGTCTAGCTTCAGGGAACTTTCCGGAGCAGGGACAGAATATACAGCTGATTTGATAGCTCTGGGTGTGACAGATGAACAGACCAGCAAACGATCCATAAGCAGTGACAGCTAAAGAAGAGGGAATGGGGAGCCACAGGCCAGGTAGGGTCTCCCTGGGGTGGTGACCATGAGACTGAGATCTAAGGGATAAGAGAAGTCACAGGAAAATAGAGAGGAGAGCCCTGGAGCCCAATCTGACACCACCCCCCAGAGTAATTCTTGTAAGAGCCCTAAAGCTGGAGCCAGCTTGTCACATTTCAGGAGACCTCTGCAGAGGCTTTTTTTTATTCCGAGTGGGAAGCCCCTGGAGAGCATTCCCCAGGAAAGGGCGTGATCTGATCCATGCCACAGGAAATGGGGGACTACGACGCTGGGAAGAGACTAGATTATGAATCGACAGTTGAAGGAGCTGGGCTATGAAGTTCTGTATCTTAACTGTGGTGATAGTTTAGCAAATCTGTACATATGATAAGACTGCTGCACACACACACACGCACACACACACACACGCACACACACTAGGTCTAACTGGGGAAATCTGAACAAGTACCATTGTGCCAGAGTACATGGCTGGACTGTACCCATGACAACCATCAATCTCCTCGCCTTTAGATGATGCTGTAGTTATACATTAAAAATAGAGAAGTTGTTTGGGAATTAGCTCAGTAGTAGAGCACTTGTCTAGCAAGCACAAGGCCCTGGATTTGGTCCTCAGCTCTGGGCGGGGAAGCAAAGAAAGATGTGTGGGTGCTTGCCCAGCTTGCATGAAGCCCTGGGTTCCATTTCTAGCACTAGGTGTGGTAGCAAATGCCTGTCATCCCAGCACCTGAAGGCGGAGGTCACCCCCAGTGCTACATGAGATCTTCAGTGTCTCAAAAGAAAGTGGTTAAGGGGAAATAAACTCAAACAAATGAGGGCTTTAGATGGCTCAGCGGCTAAAGGCACTTGTCATCAAGCCTGACAAGCCACGTGGCAGAAGAAAAACAACCACCACAAATTTCCCTCTGACCTCCATGTGTGTGCTGTGGTGTTAACACAACACAGATACACACAAAAATAACTAAAAAAAAAAAATTAAAAAAAGTTGGGCGGAGGTGGCAGACGCCTTTACTCCCAGCACTCGGGAGGCAGAAGCAGGTGAATCTCTGTGAGTTTGAAGCCAGCCTACAGAACAAGTTCCAAAGACAATCAAGTTCCAAAGACAATCAAGGCTACACAGCGAAACCCAGCCTCAAAAAAAGTGTGTGTGTGTGTGTATGTGTGTAAAGAAAGAAATTAGTGACTTCCCTAATTTTTCCATCCTCCTGTGAAACTGAAACTGTAATTACTTAAAAATTAAGACTTTCAAAGACGCAGCTTCCTAAGCCACTATTTAAGGTTGAGATCAGAGCAGAACCACCAGGCGACAATTCCAAGTCATATCCACGGAGGGTTCATTGACAAGAGCAGAACACCAGGGATGGCCAGCTGGAATCTCACAGTAGAAAGGGGCTGGGGATCACCTGGCAGCCCCGCTCTGAGAAAATGTTTGGCAAGTTTTGTCTCAGCTGAACATATGCTCACTCTAGCCCTATCGAGCAATTCTCTGCCCAACAGAAACGCACAGACGCCCATGCAAAGACACGAGGCACCGGTGCCAACTAGAAAGCACCCGGTCACCTACCAACAGGGAGAAGGAGGCCTACTCACAGAATAGTGCTAGCACAGAGTACTGAGCAGTGAAGAGCACAGACGATCCACAGCACACAGTGTGCACACATCTCACAAACACTGAAGCAGCCGTGGTGAGAAGGCAGAGCGTGAGCCCATCAGTATGGAGCCGGGCTGCTTAGTGACCATCTTGGGGCAGTAGTGGAGAAGCGCAGTAGCAAACAGGAACTCACTGCTTCCTTCCGTGTCCTCTACTTTTTTTAATAAATCCAACCACAATTAGGACCGCAGACTTCATGACAGTGTTTGTTTTCTATTATGCCTATGCTTGAAAATAAGGATCTAAAAGAACAAGTTTCTATACTGCATGCCATTCTGTTTCTCAACTCAGAGCCAGGTTTCTCCATCGTGGCTCAGAACGTGAACTGGATATTCCGTGTGTGGGGTCTGCAATGGGGGCCATTCAGCAGCTGCCTTGCTTTCAACCCACTACATACCAGAAGCACACACAGAGCCAAGACAGACAAAAATGTGTGCCAATGCCACTTGGGGCTCTTGGGAAAGCAAAACACCCTTGCTGGACAGCCACTAATCTAGGTGAGCTTGTTGTGCAGCATGTTCAGACTGTAACACAGGGCTGGGGAGCTGGCTTGGGGACAAGCATGAGGACAGGCATTGGATTCCCAGAACCCATCTACATAAGTGGGCAAGAGCGACTGTTGCCTGTAATTCTGGTGCTTGGAAGGCCGAGCAAGGGATTCCGGGGCAAACTGGCTATCTGATGTCGGTAAGCTCTGGATTCGGCAAAAGACTCTGTCACAATATATGAAAGTGAAGAGCCACTGAGGAAGACCTCCACATGTACACATATGTACATGCATACACAGACACATGGAGGCACACCAAACAAATTAATAAGTAAATAAAATACCTGCATTAACACACAATCAGTCAGGAGCTGCTCTAGGAAGGAGCCAGTTCAACATGCAGAAACCAAGAACCCAACTCAGGAGACTTCTGCAAGCAGTGCCTACTTGCACTCTGAAGGCTTGAATGAAGTCCTCCGTCTGGCTTCCGTGTATGGGATGTACTGTCCTGTGCAGCTCCCTGGGTGTGATTCAGCTCAGTCGTCAGTCTGTGGAGTGTTCCACCTCACACTGCCACAGAGCGGGGCAGTCACAGCACACCTGCTGCAGGAGGGCACAGAGCAACAAGGCAGAGGCCAAACCAGCCAGAATGGGCGAGGGAAACAGTCTCCACTCTGCTCTACCTTACACCAAGGTAAGAAGAAGGTTTATAACCTCCTTTTTTTAATTTTTATTTTCTGGGCTTTGTCTAATTTGTTTTAAAATGTCTTATTATCTGATCCAACTGGTCTGAAACTGGTGATCCTCCTGCCTCTGTCCTGTGTGCTGGGATTACAGGCGTGCACTGCCATACCCAGCTATAATCACGGAGTATTACACTGTATCTGACACAGTGAGGGGAAGTTACACAGTAGCTGATGGTTTGGGTGACAGGAGAGAATCTAAATAAAGCAGGACAAGGTGTGGGTGTGCAGGCGAGAGACGATCAAACTTCAACCATGAAGGGGTGCAAGGAGCAGGGAGTCCAGATAAACAGCAGTGCCAGGGACAGAGGTCCCAAGAATAAATCAGGTATGAGGACAATCTGAAATTTTTTATCTGAGCAACTAGAGAAATTTAATGAGGTAAAAAAATGCAGGAGAAGGCTTGATTTCCTTTGTGAACAAAAGGGGAGCAAAAATGCTCTGAGGGCTAGGGATACAGCTTGATAACAGAGTTCCTGCCTAGAATCCC
The DNA here is from genome assembly GCF_982192425.1 of Myodes glareolus. NCBI lineage: Eukaryota > Metazoa > Chordata > Mammalia > Rodentia > Cricetidae > Myodes > Myodes glareolus. The sequence goes on along the minus strand of NC_142027.1, from coordinate 100,066,000 downwards.
CCAGTGAGGGGCTGGGTGTGGCTCAGCGGTAGAGTCCCTGCCTAGAATCCCCCAGTGAGGGGCTGGGGTGTGGCTCAGTGGTAGAGTCCCTGCATAGAATCCCCCAGTGAGGGGCTGAAGGCAGAGTGATTTGGTATAACCTCTGTATAAGTGTTGCTTTTATTGGTCTATGAATAAAGCTGTTTTGGCAAGTGGATAGGCAAAATGAAGCTAGGCAGGAAATCCAAACAAAGAGACAGGAAAACCAAGTGAGGAGATGCCATGGAGCCACCCAAAAAGCAAGATGTGAGGTAACAAACCATGAGCCTCATGATAAAATACAAAATAATAGAAATTGATTAATTTAAGATGTAAAAGCTAGCTAGGAATATGCCTGAGCCATTGGCCAAACAGTCTTGCAATTAATATAGTTTTTGTGTGATTTATGGGATCTGGGTGGTCGGGAAACAAAACACAGTCTAGTACGTATAAGACTCTAGGTTGATTCCCAACACAAAACAAATAAACAGAAATATAAATAAATACCCTTCGCGACATGCTTAGCTCGCGACATCTAGCAGGAGTCACATGTGATGGCACACACCTGGAATCTAAGCATTCAGGTAGTTGAAGCAAGGCAAGCCTAGGCTACATAGTAAAACTGTGTCTAAAACCAAAGAAACAAGCAAACAGGTAACAAACATTGACATCAAATTTCTAAACTTACATAACTGCAAGGGGGGGGCTTTTAACCAAAACAAAAACAATTTCAATTTCTAACTATGGGACTGTCAAGAAAGCTCAGCCAATAAAGATGCTTGCCCCCAAGCCTCGCAATGTTGAGTTCAATCTCCAGAACACACACGGTGGGAATAAAGAACTGACGCCCCAAGCTGTCCCCTGACCTCACTCACATGTTGTGTGTACATGCACACAATATACACGGTGTGTACATGCACACAACACACAAACATGAATGACTCCATTAGATTTCTACATCTACGTTGTCTTCTCTAAGACCCAAGAAGAGTTACACTGACGTCATAATTAAATGCAGCCCTCTTTCTGCACAGACCACTGACGACCCTGAGAAGAGCAGTGTTCTGCAGCTGAGCATGTCCCCTCACAATCCGCATCCTCAAAACACCCTTTTCTCCATGGTACAATGTGTTTCCAGAGAAGAAAATCAATCCCATGCTATTTTTTAACCTAGAAATAATGTGCACACAGAAAAAAGCTCTCTGTAAAGTCCTGATTCCTGCTCCAGTGTGACGCTGTCTGCAGCTCCCTGGAAATTATGTGACACTGTGAAGTGTGGGAACAGACCTAAGGCTGGAGTGTCACCAGCAAGTGACTGGCAATCTCTAGTGTGCCATAACAGAGAGAGAAGGGAAACTGAGTGCAACTTTGGATTTCATCTCTAAGATGTAAGAAACAAAAACAAATTCAGATCCTCCACGGGAACTACCACTTTCTCTGTTTTTATGGAGTCAGATATTAAAATACCCTTTGGCACTTCAAAAATTCAAATAAACATAACCTCCTGGTCAGCAAGTTAGTGCAGTAGATAAAGACACCTGTTGTCAAGCCTAAGGCTCTAAGTTCAAGCTCCAGGACCCACAAGTGGAAGAAGAGAACTGACTCCCAAAGTTGTTCTCTGACCTCCATATGTGCATTTCCCTCACACTAAATAAATGTAAAACAAACAAACTCCATTCAGTCCTGGCATACGCTAATTTATAAAGACCATTTCTCAAGTCACACCTTGTACCTTAGGTGAGAATGCAGAATATTTCACAAAAATAAGTCAGAGATGTCCCTGAATAAACAAATGGTACAAACCAAGAGGAGGTTTCAGAATTAAGATCCCAGGTCCTCAAAGCTACATGAGCTGGCACTGAGTCTTAGGAAGCCGGATGGAAGGGAAGATGCCTCGGTGTCAGAAAGACAAACACCGCAAGTGCCCTGCTCTGGACAGCTCCCAGGGTCCTCCCTAGAGAGGAAACATCCCACAACATGGGCACATGCTGGGATACTAGTGTGTGCAGTCTTTAAGAAACACTTCTGGGCTAGCACAGTGGCACACACCTTTAATCCCAGCACTCAGAAGGCAGAGGCAAGAGTTTGAGGCTAGCCTGGTCTACATAGTGAGCTCCAGGCCAGCCAGGGCCACACAGTGAGACCCTATCTCAAAGAAGAAAAAGAAGGGGAAATGGTGTAGAGGAGAAAGGGAGGAAGAGGAAGAAGGAGGAAGGTGAGGAAGAAGGGAGTGGAAGACAAGGGAATAGAAAACGGGCATAAGAACAATAAAGCAGAGTATCTTGCCATGGATAATCCACCTCCCTTCTATTTCCTGTGATCCATCCATGTTCCCTGCCACCCTGTTCCTGTCCCTTTCCAGACTGACTTCTGAAAGCACTTCATACATTAAGAAAACCACGATTTTACCATAGAGAAACTGTTTACCCTGCCATTTATCAACATTCTTCACTGTTTACAATTAATTTTTAGATGCTCTTTTGGATTTTATAAAACATAAAACCATCATGTTTGCAAAACGTCCCAGCGGTGGGAGGTGGAGGTGGAGGCAGGATGATCAAGGTTATCCTTGGCTACAAAAACCCTGTGTCCAAACACAACGCACTCAATCATGACCATATCCACCACTGAACTAACCATTCCTGATCACATGTCCAGGACTTCACCACTAAAGATGAAGCTAGGGGCTGGGGAAATGGCTCAGTGTGTGAGAACACTCAGTATGCAAGCATGAGAACACAGGACACACATAAACAGCTAGGCATGGCACACAAGCCCTGTGACCCCAGGGCTGCGGAGGGACGGACAGGAGGACCTACGGTATTTGCAAGCCACCAGCCAAGCTCCTGGTTCAATGGGGAAACCTTGTCTTAACAGAGTAAGGTGGACAATGATAAAACAGGACACATGCCCTCCCCTGGATATGCATCCCCCACACACACATACTCATTTGGGCTCACTGACACTATTGTACCAGCAAATTTTCTCAATAAACAGAAAACAATTCAAGTGTTTGTTTCTGAGTATTATTTTCCATGTTTACCAATAACTTCCATAGCTGTCTTTGGTCTCAAAGTATAGTGTTACCATTATTATCTGTTTCAGTGGTTCTCAACCAGTGGGTCACAACCCCTTTGGGAGTCAAAGGACCTTTTCACTGAGATCACCTAAGAATCCATAACAGTAGCAAAACTACAGTTCTAAAGTCGTGACAAAAATACCTTTAGGTTGGGGTCACCACAACAGGAGGAACTGTATTAAAGGCTGCAGCATTGGGATGGTTAAGAACCGCTGCTCTGCGTGGTTATGTAGGTATAGGAAATAATAGCTGCTGCCAGGCAGGGGTGGCACACGCCTTTAATACCAGCACTAAGGAGGCAGAGGCAGGCAGATCTCTGTGAATCCAAGGTCAGCCTGGTCTACAAAGAGAGTTCCAGGACTGCTAGGATTCTTACACTGAAAAACCCTATCTCGAAAAAGAAAAAGAAAAGAAAGGAAAAGAAAAAGAAAAGCGAAAAGAAAAAAATTAACAGTTGGCTAAAGATGCAGTTTAGCAGTGGCAGAGCACCTGTCTAGAGTGGCCAAGGCCCAGGGTCCAATCTCAAGCACTGAGAAAGAAATCAAACAGAGCCAGGAGCACAGCGCAGCTGGCAGCAGGCCTGCCTAGCATGCGTGAAGCCCTTGGTTTGATGCCCAGCTCTGGATAGATCAGAATGGAAGCATCGCCTGCTCTCAAGGCATTCAGGAGGTAAAGGGATATGCATCTAGAGTTTGAAACCATTCTCAGCATCATGAGTCTGACACCAGTTAGAGAACACTTTCCCTGCAGAGACACATGTCTGTTCCCCAGCCCTAACATAGTACCCAGGACAAACCAAAGTTCTATTCCACCAAAGTCCAACATGGGGAAATCAATGAAATTACTGGGTTTATTTACAGAACATGGGTGAGGGGTTACTTACAGCAGCATAGGTGACCCCAAAGCTGCCACACCAGCCAGTTTCACCCCAGAATGGACAAGACACAAGCAAAGCTCCCTCCTTCCATTATCCCTGTACACACTAAACACCCTAGCCACTCCTCAGACCACAAAACCACAAGCAATAAGGACAAATTTACCAAAAGCAAGCAGAAGGGAATGGCAAAGATGAGGTGAAGTCCCAACAACCCTCCCCATACCCTTGTGGGGAGGGAAGGTCACCGGGCCGGGCCTAGTGGGTCACGGCTGCTCTGATGAAGACGAAGAAGGCTGTTGTGCTGGAAGGATAACACTTTACCACACTGGACTTGGTGAGACAGGAAGGGAGGGAGGAAAGAAAGGGAGGAGAGCGATGTAGCAGTCACCTACAGCCCTGTGTTTGTACTGCACTACTGTAACACTACAAATAAACTGTAACTATTCGCTGAAATAGTTAACCCACTTTGGCTAGGCTTTAAGTGGAGACACCTCCCAATACAGACATGAAAATGCAGTCATGAGAAGATTCTACACATCTCCCTTCTTCACCGAGGTACTTCCAGGAAAACAGACCAAGATCTAACCCAGTGACTACTGCACCAGAAAGTACCATAGCCTCCAGAGATTGCCTCCACAGACAGAGAACAGAGACCAAAGGAGCCCTAGATTCTGCTCCTGAAGGCAGAATCCAAGAAAGATGTGAGAGCTTAAGACATCTGAACTACATCAGCCAGCAGCCTGGGTTCATGCCTAGTGACACTTGATGAGGCAACATTCCTCTGCAATAGTCCATTACTTAAGTCTTGTTTTAAAACAATAAAGAGCCCCCACCCATCCACCCCACCCCTGCTAACACAGAAATGTAGGACTATTTCACTTTAAATATCTAAATGGATTAGATCTGGTCTGGAGATGCAAGAGTAATTCTAACATTTGAAAAAGAAGACACCCCATCTAAGTAAGGGGCTGAGCTCAGTCTTTTGGGGTGCTTCCTTCAGACCCCCTTTAACTGGAGTGACCTGAGGGGCTTCAGTGATAGAGAGCAACAACGAGTGCCGGGGCTACGAGCAGGGCACGCTGACTTTCTCTAACCCAAACTCACCTACAAAACCACCAAGCAGCCCATGTTTAAATGGCTTAGTGATGAAAACAGATTTTTTTAAAATCTACATTTCTTTAAAAGAATTTAACTTTCAACATTGTTTTGAAATTACAAAGAATTTGACCCATGAAGGAATCCTGAAAGTTAGGTTTTCTCGGCCAGAACACCAAAAGCACTGTGAGGATAGATTTATTTTGCTGGAGTGTGAGCTAAGCCATAATTTCGCCACTTTAACTTTTAACCAGTGCCCCAAGTGCATTACACAAGTCAGCCTAGTTAACTGACCCTTGTGCTAAGGCGAAAACAGTACAGAGGGGTGGCTTCCCTTTGCTTTTCAACCCTTGGGAAAAGACTGCCTTCAAGACTTCGCCGAGCTCAGAAGCTGAAAACTCATGCAAGAGCAGGAAAATGCCAATGGCGGCCGCAAAACAAGAAGCATTGATATATCTGTCTGTCTGTCTGTCTCTTCTCTCTCTCCTCTCCTTCCCTCTCTCTCTCTCTTACGCGCACGCGCGCGAATTTAAAAACTCTAACTTAGGGCCTCAGCTATCTGAGTGCTGAGTCCCAGGAGGAGATGGGGGAGCAGAGAGGGTCCTCGGCTGGCCAGCAAGTCCAGAGGAATCAGCAGCTCCAGCTTCAGTGAGAGACCCAGTCTCAAAATACAGAGTGAAGACATCACCAGATGTTGACCTCTGCCCTTCACACACACGTGGACACACCCCACATGAACCCACCCACCCAGGGAAAAGGATCTATTCTGATGTGGATTCGCGATTACTTAAAAACACAGGTAGGAATAAAGTACATGAAAGTATATTCTGCATACACAACTGTCCCTGTTTCTCTCTGAAGTAGAAGACACTAAGGAAAGTTACTTGCAAGTGAGGAGATGGCAGCTATAAGCTACCATGTGGTCTCTCATGCGATCAGATCATCACTCATCATATTACAGCGGTCAGAATAAAAGTTCTCCTAGTCTTGGGCTCTCTGCTGGAGCAAACTGACATTCAGCACTCCTAACCGGTTCCCTTAATCTTTCTTAAGATCCACTGAACTCCTCTGTATCAATTAGTCCACCAGACTGCGATTGGCTAAATTAAAAATACTGGCAACTGTGACCACAACCATTCACTGCAACTTGCACCACTCAAACGGTGAGATGCAAGCAGGGTCTTGCTGCACACCTACGCCAACTTGAAAAAAAAATGGTCTCACGTGTTCAGAAACAGCATGCCACCAGATCAATTTCCTTCCTCACTTGCAATTATACTTCCCTACATGGGACACAGTCCTGGCTCCAAACAGCAAGAAAATACAAGGAGGACCAGGTGAGTTCAAGGTATAAACACAAGATTGGAAAGACAGTTCAGTGGTTAAGGGCAGAGGTTCCAAGTTTAATTCCTACCACCACCATAGTCGCTCAAAACTGTGAACTTCAGACCTTGAGGATTTGATACTCTCTTCTGACCTTCGAGGCCGCCAGGAACACATATGGTGCACATACACACATGCAGGCAAAACCCTCATACACATAACTAAATCTAAAAAGAAAAAAATTGTTTTAAAAAGACAAAACAGACACAAAAAAGCTGAGGCAACTCGCTAGCAGCAGAGACAAATCAAAATTTCTGAAGAGCTGCATGCAACCTCAGAGGCCAGTTCCCAGGTGTTCAAAGTCCCTGGGGTTCATTTGCAGAGCCGAGTGTCCTAAGTAAGTACACAGCGTTTATCTGTGGAACTCACAGGAGCACAACTGTTACAACTCCCATGGAATCTGAAATCCAAATTTCCAAAACCGCCGCATTCTCTAGTGAACTCTAAGATGTCTCCAGGATAATGCTCGCTAATACGAATACTAGAGTTTGCACATATTGATGCCCCTAAACATCAGGAAACAGCCTACTGTATACCACAAAGACAGTCATTAAAATGATATTAACTTAAACACAGAAACTTGAACATTCTTTTCTACTGCAAAGATCAGTTTTCCAAAGCATTTGAATGTATTACTCAACTTTAAAGGGAAGGGGGGTCCCAAGGAAAGAAAAAGCACAAATATGCACCAAATTATGGCTTGTCCTTTAACACAAATCTCTGAGTCTCAGAGTTGAGAAGAGAAAGCCCACACACAGGCCAAGGGCAATGTGAAGTAAGTGGGTAACCACATTGATGGATCGTGTAGGAGATCAAAGATGTTTATAACAGGGCTCAAGTCTCAGCAAAAAAGAGGAAGCTGGGACCCTGAATGGTAATTAATTAGCTGCACGTCATGAACTGCTCGTCTGACTGATCCAAGTGCCCTGATCTGACAGGCTCTGTTCCCCAGAGCCAACTGTAGACCCCAAGTTCTCAACGCTTGTTAACACTCCAGTGTGTTCACCTTTGCGCTGTGATGCTGTGTGATTTTCACCACAAGATGACAACAGATCTCCCTCTCTTTTAATTCTGTCTGTATGTTCGGGTTTGTGTGTGTGCAGGTACGCCTATATATGAATGCATGCAGGCCAGAGATTAACCTTGGATGCTGTTCCTTAGGAGCCATTGACTTTTTTCTTGAGACAGGGTGTCTCACCAGAACCTAGTGATGCTCAGGTACCATGCCCAGCCACATTTGATTTCGTAAGCGGGAACTGGGAGACCAGTTCAAATCCTAATGCTTGCTGGGCAAGCGGTTTCCTGACTAAGCTATCTCCCCAGTCCCAATAACTGTCATTTTTAAGAAGCCTTTTTATTCCTCCAATACAAATACATAAATAAATGCTGAAACTCTATAACAGAATTTAACTTTAGAGAGGTTGTGACCCAACCATTCTCGTTTCCTGTGTCAACATAAAGATGAAGGCAGAACCTAACCTACCTCATCTTCCATAAAGTGGCTGGTTCCAAGACTTCCACACAACTGTCATCATATACTGCCACCAACCCCAGGCCTGTGAACACTCACAGCTGCTCTGAGATCATCAGTTAAGAACATCCATCCCTGGTCCTTCCCCATCAAAGGCCACTTCAAAACTCTGAAACTTCCCAAGTCTTCAAAGTCAAAATTATCCCAGGAAAGCTTCCCTTTACCAGCGGTCTACGACCTGTTAATAGACACCTGACACAAACGCGGTAATTAGAATTTCTAAGCCACTGGTCTCATTTCTACTAATATGCCCCAAGTCAATCACTTTAACAGGAAGGCTGAAACCAGTGTGGATTATCACTAATATCACAGCCAGTGCCAGCGAGCAAAGTTTTCACAAGGATGACTGGGAAGAACCTAACTTCCTAAAAGTAACAGCTAACCCAGTGATGCACACTGCAGCCACCAAGTGGTCCCCTCCAGTCACCTGCTGTTTGTCCACAGGCAAAGATGTCCACCAAGACCACGGGCTGAGTTCTAATTCAAAAATCATTATCTGATCAGACATCTTCAGAGAAAAAAATATCAATATCAATCTTTTCTTAAACAGAACACTCAACTGCTACAAACTTTTCAAGAATTTCCATCATGGGGAGTGGGGATATAGCACCATGGTCACAGATGTTACCGAAAAGTTCAGTCTGAAAGGACACACAGAGAGTCTTAGCTCCGACCACGCTGCCTCAGAACAGAAAAATCCAGGGAAATCCCTGCAAGGCTTCAGACTTAACGTTGATTTCCTTTGCTGAGCTGGAAAGCCCCAAAGCAGGCCCTATGCCAGCCCTGCCATCCAGCCTTAGGGATGGATTCAAACTGATAAGGTCTGCAGGGAAAGGAGAGGGAGAAGGAAGAGGAGGCCAAGGGCACTGGACCAGACTCTGGACCCACGATGGGACTGCGATGACGGCAAGCTTGCTCCTCCTGTATGCAAACTATCCTGCTGCTGTCAACCCCACAACAAGCTTTGCGCTCACCTTGAAGGTAGCACTAAGAGCACCTAGGAAACCCAGACATTACTCTGAAGACTCAAGCCTGTGCTGGAGCAGCTGCCACAGATGGGGGGGGGGTGGGGGGGTGTAGCGCCAAAACAGGGACTCAAGGATGTGGCACTGAGGGGGATGGTGAAGGCACTGCAGAGGAGGTAGGAACCGAAGACTCTGGAGTACTAAGTGGCCAGACCTCAGGGAGAACGGAAGTGGACTAGACTGGAGAGGTCTGGACCATTGAAGAGGTGGGGGAAGTGAGAACAAGGCTGGGAGACAGACGTTTGGTCCCAGACTGGCTTGAGGAATTTGCGACTGAAGGGTGGAGGCTGTTAAAACAGAAGCGAGGGGGCGGGACTGAAAGATAAGCAAGGGCGGGACCAGGCAAGTCGAGGGGCGGGGCTTGAGGCAGTGGAGGGGCGGGGCTAAAAGGGGAGAAGGAAGCTAGAAAGAGGATGGAGATGGGGAGGTGGTGGGAGGTAGGGGAGCAGAGATGAGAGAAGCAACGTTGGCCAGTAGGGTGGTGATTCTGAGGGTACCAGGAAGAAGTGAGAGGGCAAACGACAGGTCAGGAAAGAGAGTGGGTTAGGAAGAAAGAAGGCGAAGTAACGAGAAGCTACAAGGGGATAGGAGGGCAGACAGGTGGGAGGGGAGTGAGGTGAAGGACTAGAGGGGAACCGCAGGTAGGAGGATGGGAAGTGAAGAGATAGATGATGAAAATCTGAGGGGAGGGTGGAAAGAGCTAAAGGAGGTGCAGCGAGGGGGCGGGACCTACATGAAGTTGAAAGTAGGTGTGGGGCTGAGGGAGCTAGGCACAAGGCCTGGAGAAGAAGCAGGAAGGGGGCAGCTGTGGAGCAGAGGGTGTTGGGGGCGAGGTCTAGAGAGAAGCAGAAGGTGACCGGTGGGGGACCCCGAGGGGCGGGACCTCTATACAGCTGAGAGTAAGTGTGGGGCAGAAAAAAGAGCCAGGAGATGGGTCTGGAGAGGGGAACTAGGGGGCGGAACCTGATGCAGAGAAGTAAGATTAGGGGCAGAGGGAGGCAGTTAGGGGGCGGGGCTCATATGCAACCGACAGTAGGTGTGGGCAGAGAGAGCCGTGGGGGGAGGGGAGAGACATGATGAAGAGGAAGAAGGCAGAGGAGAGACCTACAGAGGATGGAGGTAGGGTAGGGAGTAGAATCTCACAAAGGAGGAACAGCAAGCCGGCCTTGATGCAGAACAAGCCTGCTGCCTGGGCCTGCAGAGCAAGCAGGGGGCGGGGAATAACGCAAAGGGAGGAGCCTGTTCGGTGAAGGGGGCGGGAGCCTGCAGATGAGTCGAGGGCAGAGCCTGGTTAGGGAAGCCGAAGGGTCCGCAGATCACTAGGGGGCGGGTCTTGATGCAGAGAAGGCGGGGCTGCCGCAACGGGGGCGTGGCCTGTTGGGCCGGGGGCGGGACCCGATGCAGAGGGAGGGGACTGGGCGGCGGGGGCGGTGCCTACAGAGCAGCCGGGGGGCGGGGCCGCGAGAGCTAGCGAGGGGCGCACGCCGTGGGGGGTGCGGCGGTCCCGGGACAACGGCCGGTGCAGGGGGAGCGAGGTGGGAGTCCGCAGGGTCCCTGGGACCGCCTGGGGGCGCGAGGGCCGCGGCCCTGTCGTGCCTACCTGTCAGACGGATCTTGATGCTGGAGCCGTTCCTCCGCGTCCCGGGGTTCGACATCTCCCGCCAGCGGCCAGCCGGCCTCGGATCCAGCGCCGCCGCCCCCCAGCCCGGCCCGGCCCGGCCCCGCCGCCGCCTCAAGGTTACGGCCACGGGCTGGGCGCCGGGGTCCGAGCCGGGACGCCGAGTGAGCGGCGCAGGCGTCTGGACGGGGTCCACGGGCTGGAGCCGCAGGACCGAGCGCTCGGCTGCGCCGCCGCCCGGAGCCGCCCCTGGCCGGCCCAGCCCGGAGCCGCCGCGCTCGCAGCCGGACGCCCGCCGCCCTCGCTGCTTCCGCCGCCGCCTCCCGAGCTGCGCGCACCCGTCACTGTGCCGGCCCGGCCCTGCGCGACCCCGCGCTTGCGTGCGTGCGCGCGCCCGAGCAGCACGGCGCTACGCCGGCCGCGCTCGTCCTGGGCGCGCACGCGAAGGTCCGGGGAGCTGCAAGGCTCCAGCAGCCGGAGGGGGACCCTTGAAACAGACATCCCGCACGCGGAGCAGTTCTTAGCTACAGTCTCGGAACGCACTGGTTTGCTTGTGCAACGGTTCAGGGAATCGAATTATTCTTCCAATGTCGGACTTTTCAAGGCTCCTGATGGAAGCCAGAGGTTGCGTGAAACACCAAACACCTTGGGCGCGTGTGCCCACGGGCAGGACACACACCGTATTATTTTTTTGAGGAAATACAGTTTAGGTCCTTCAAGTTCCAAGAGAAGACTTTTCGCAATGATCGAGTGTCGGGTGTGCTCTGTGCAACTAGTGTATCCGATTGACAGAGTGGTTGGACCCGCGGGAAGTGAGGCATATGGACCAGCTAAACCAGATGTAAACTGGAGAGTTGGTGGTTTTGCGGTTAGGGAGCTGCATGCAATTGAACTAACCTAGAAAAGTAAGCAGTCGGGTTTGCAATTCCCTGCCTTCAGATAAAACACCCACTCCACACCCCCAGCGCGCGCCCTAAGAGTGGAAGGCAGGTAAAAAAGTAAAAGCTGTGCTTTCCCCAGCAAGCAAACCCATCTCTATGGTAACACATTCTAGAGAGGAAATAAAACGTTCTTGAAAAGGTCGGGTATGTTTACCAAACTCACATCTAACACGAACCTAATTCGTTTCACGGACAGATTCTTGGAGTGGCTTTATGTGGCTTCCTTAGCCCAACTACCCGCGGCACTTGGCCACCCTCTTTGGAAATAAGGGACTCATCTGTGACCCAAGCTGGCCTTGAACCTGTGATCCTGCCTCAGCCTCCTGAGTGCTGGGTTTACAGGCTTGTACCACAACCCACCTGGCCTTGCCCTGGTGGTTTCTATGACCCTGTGCAGCCCTAAGTTTTGAATAGCTGTAGCGAAATGTCTAAGAGAAGCAGTGTGTGGGCAACAGTCAATTTCAGACTAGAATGTGTCTCCATTTCTAAGTAGTTACTGAGAGCAAGACCCTAGGTCAGAATAAATCCATTTAAGAGTCTTTGATGAGGCTTGGAATGGTAACTCCATTGGTAAAGTGTTCATTGTGCAAGCATGTGAAAATGAGCTGGGGTTTTAGATATTTTTATCTATGTATGCATGTTTTTCATGTATGTTTATATGTGCATCAGAAGGTGCTGGATCTGGAACAGATGGCTGTGAGCTGCCATGTGGGTGCTGGGAACTGAACTCAGGTCCTCTCGAAGAGCAGCAAGTGCTCTCTTTTATATATAACTAATTTTATTTTATGTGCGTTAGTGTTTTGCCTGTGTAAGGCTGTCAGATCCCCTGGAACAGGAATTACAGGCATTTGTGAGAATCTGGGTCCTCTGAAAGAGCAACCAGTGCTCTACCCACTGAACCATCTTTCCAGCCCCGCAACCAGTGCTCTTAACTGTCAGCATCTCTCCAGACCCAAGGACAAGGTGTGCAGGTGAGTTTGAGTGATCCCAGCCCTGAAGGGGCAAAGACAGCAAGGGGATCATCCCTGGAGCTTACTGGCTAGCCAGCCTCGATGAACTGGGGAGCCCCATGGCAGCTCATACCAGAGAGACTGCCCCAAGGGTAAAAAGGGGGGGGGAGCTATTGAACAAAACCGAGGTTAGCCTCTCTCCCTCCCTCCCTCTCCCTCCCTCTCTCCCTCTCTCCCTCTCTCTCTCTCTCTCTCTCTCTCTCTCTCTCTCTCTCACACACACACACACACACACACACACACACATCCCTCAATTCCTTTTTCTTTCTCGCTAGCTCCCCTCCCCACAGGCCTCCATCTTTCCCTCTCTGTGGCCCTCTCTCCCCTCCCAGCCCCCTGCACCTCTCTTCTCCCCGTCTTGCCTGTCTGTCATTCTCTTCCTCTCCTCGACCTTACCTCTCTCCTCTCTTGTCGCTCCCCACCCCCACCTCTGTGCCCTTCCCTCCTTTCCCAGTCTCTCCCCACCCCCACATCGTCTCTCCCTCACGCCCCCTCAGCTCACAGGTGTTTTGTCCTGTCCCTAGCTGTTCCTGACCCAGGAATCTTGGATTGTTCCACCTCCTTGTTTTCTACCTGCCTGGGTGCCTGGACCTTTCTTTGCCTGATCATTCCAAGCCCTGAGTCACAACTGTGCCTCCTGGGGGCTGCTGGGAGTCTTTCCCTCTGCTCATTAACTGGAAGCCAGCACCGCTGTCTTAGAGACTCCTAACAGCGTCTTGACATACCCTGCTTCAGGGAGAAGACTGTTCTTCGTGGAAACTAGTGAACATCTTTGTCTGCTGTGCCTTGTCTCTGTGTGCTGCTGCACATCTGTACACACACATCTGGAAGATACAGCCAGACATTTGCTGGCTGTCTTTCCCAATCACTCCCCACCTCAATTCTCAGCCGATCTCTCACTAAACCTGAAACTTAGTAACTCAGTGATTCACCTCGACCAGCTGGCCAGCAAGCCCCAAAGACCTTCTCTCCACCCTCCCTCCAGGGGATTCCAGATGTGGGCTGCCACACCAGTGTTTCCTGCAGGTGCCTACAATCCAGCTCACATCCCCCAAGCTTGCAGGGCAAGCAATCTACTGACTGAAGTATTTCCCCTTCCTTCTTGTCTTTGAGACAAGATCTCATATCGCCCAGAACTGGCCCAGAACTCAGTATGTAGCTGAGGATGACCTTAAACTATTAATCTTCCTGCCTCCATCTCCTGAGTGTGGGGATCACAAAAATACATCTTCAGGCCTGATTTTGTGCACTGCTGGGTTCCTGCTTGCTAGGCAAGCTCCCGACCAATTGAGCCACATCTTCCCTACCTGTTGTTGTTGTTTGATTTTTTCAAAACAGGGTTTCTCTGTGTAGTCCTGGGCATCCTGGAACTCACTCTGTAGACCAGACGGGCCTCAAACTCACAGAGAAATGGCTGCCTCTGCCTCCTGAGTGTTGGGATCAAAGGCATGTGCCACCATTGCCCAGCCATTCCCTACATGTTGGTTAGCAAATTTGAACGTGACTTTCAGTCCTAGACCAGGGCCTCCCATGACTCTTAACTAATTTGTATTTTTTTTTTCTCCTAAGCAAAATATATCTAAAATATATCTTCTAAACTCCCTCCCATACTCAGTCCCAGCACAGAAACATTGTCAGCTGTTCACCTAATTAACTGAGGTTAAGTTCAAGGCCAGCCGAGGCTACCTCGGATCCCTTCGGAAAACAAAACAAGAGGTTTGCGAAATGGCTCACTTGGTTCTGTGCTTCCCACAGAACGAATAAGGACTGAGAGTGAGAGCTAGCCACAGCAGGGCCCACCACCCCAACCCTGACCAATAAAAGACCCTGCCTCATGATGGGCGGTGGTGGCGCACGCCTTTAATCCCAGCACTCGGGAGGCAGAGGCAGGCGGATGTCTGTGAGTTTGAGGCCAGCCTGGTCTACAAGAGCTAGTTCTAGGACAGGCTCCAAAGCTACAGAGAAACCCTGTCTCCAAAAACAATAAAACAAACAAAAAAGACCCTGCCTAAAAACCAAGGTGGGACCCTGCAAGATGGCTCAGCAGGTAAAAGACTGACCGTTCTGGGGTCCTCACTGAAGAAAGAGGGAACCGACTTCCACAAACTGTCTTATGACCTCCACTAACGCTGAGCTGAACCCTTCACTTATTTATCCTGTTCTTTCTGTAGGCCTTTGGGACCTCGCTCTAAATGACTTCTTAACTAAATGTTATCAGTATATGAGCTTTCATAATGTGTGCATGGGGGACTAGAGTGGTGGCTCAGGAGTTGGGAGTGCTAGCTGTTCTTCCAGAGGTCCCAAGTTCAATTCCCAGCAACCACCTGGTGGCTCACAGTCATCTGTGGTAAGATCTGGTGCCATCTTCTGGTGTGCAGCATTGTGTGTGTGTGTGTGTGTGTGTGTGTGTGTGTGTGGTTGTGGTTTTAAAGACAGCCTCAAGGAGCACTCACAGGCTGGCCTTGAGTGTTGCCAAGGATGACCTCAAACTTTGCCTCTGGGATGACAGGAATGCCCCACCAAACCCATCTTCCTACTGAGATCTGAAGCTCTGACCTTTACCCCAATTGTGTAAAAATAGAAACAAATAGAAATAAATGTGACAAAGCTCCCCTGGTCCTCAGAAGGAGTGGGGGCTATGCCATCTTACCTGAAGGCATGAATATAAACAAATTAAGTTAATTTGGGGCTTAATAACATCTAGTTTGTGGGAGAGCAGGATGCGATCTAATTATTGCTGCTCTTTCTGCCTAGGGAACGTGATCTTTTAAGGAAAGATAGGTCTAAGCTAGTTCCATCCACATGTCCCAATGCATATCGTAGCAAGAAGATCGTGTGCGCACTGACTCCGGCCTTCTTTCCACCTGCCTTCTAGCTACCTAGGAGCTCCGTAAGTCAGCAGTTCTCGACCTGTGGGGGTTGAGCGACCCTTTCACAGGGGTCACCTAAAGACCATCGGAAAACAGATATTTACAATTCATAACAGTAGTAAAATTACAGTTATGAAATAGCAACGAAAATAATTTTACAGTTGGGGGTCACCACAACAGGTGGAATCGTACTCAAGGGTCACAGCATTAGGGAGGTTGAGAACCACTGCTTTGGGTAGACGCGTCTTAGTCGCTGACATCGTGTTAAGGTTACAGTTTGGGGGCCCATGAGATGAATAAGCAGGTAAAGATGCTTGCCCCAAGTTCACCAAGATGACCTGAGTTCAATCCCCAGGACCCACACGGTGGAAGGAGAGACCCCGCTCCTGAAAGTCGTCCTTTGACCTTCATACACACACGCCTTGGCACACGCATAACCATACAGAAATACACACAGAAGTATAAATATAATTTAAAATTTTCAAAATGTCAATTTTTTTCTTCCCAAGAACTGTACTTTAGAACATCCAACAGTATCATGTCTTTGCAGCTATTAGCATTGCTCTATTGTTCTTTTTTGTTATTCTTCAGGCTGTTGACAAGTGTTTACAGCAATACCCTGTGAGTGGGCAAGGCACTACTTGGCAAGGAATTTTAAGGTTCCTGGCTGGTGGGGCTGGAGAGATGGCTCAGCGGTTAAGAGAAGTGGCTGCTCTTCCAGAGGACCTGGGTTCAATTCCCAGCACCTACAGCTATCTGTAACTCCAGACCCAGGGGATCTGACACCTTCACTCCAATGCACATAAAATAAAGAAAAAAAAGTCCCTCATAGGTGTACCCAGCTGCTTGGTTCCAGAGACAGTCAAATTAACAATCAAGATTAGCCATCACAAGTCCTCCCCTTGTCAATGTGACACATAACTGTGGCAGGCTTTCTTTGAAGCCACCAACCAGCTCCCAAATCATGACATGGAGACTTTTCATTAGTTGTGAATGCTCAGCCTTATCTTGGCTCTTATTTTAATCTGTTTCTCTTTATCTATGTTTTGCCTTGGTTTTTTTTTTCCAATCTTTCTGTACGTCCTGCTTTGTGTTTGTTGGTTGCTAGCTGGCCCCAGGTGTCTCCCCCATTCTCTCCTCTCTTCTTCCTCTGTTGTTCTACTTGAGCATAGATTTTTTTTTCCCTCCTACTTATTCTCTCTGTCAGCCAGTCCTGCCGATCCCTCTTATGCCTACCTATTGGCTGTTCAGTTTTTTATTAGACCAATGAGGTACCTTAGGCAGGAAAGGCTAAACAGCAACACATCTTTTCATAATTAAACAAATGCAGCAAAACAAATGTAACACACCTTTACACCATTAAAGCAATATTCTGTAATATTCCACAGCATTAACAAATATAACACATGTTTACACAGCTAAATATTCCACAACACATAACCACGTCTCTTTTTTTGTTTGGGGGGTTTGACTTTATCCCCCCAGACATGATTTCTCTGTATAGCCCTGGCTGTTCTGGAATTCACTCTGTAAACAAGGCTGGCCTTGCACTCAGAAATCCAATTGCCTCTGCCTCCCAAGTGCTGGGATTAAAGACGTGCACCCCACCACCTGGCAAAACTTTATTTTTAACTCTGTGTGTGTGTGTGTGTGTGTGTGTGTGTGTGTGAGAGAGAGAGAGAGAGAGAGAGAGAGAGAGAGAGTTAACTCTATGTGTGTGTGCGTGTGCGTGTGTGTGTGTACACGTTGGCAGAGGTTAGACAAGTTAGATCTCTCTGGAGCTAGGCAGTTGTGAGCCAATCGACATGGATGCTGGAACCTTACTAAGGTCCTCTACAAGAGCAGTATGTGTTCTTAACCACCAGCCATGTGTCCAGTCTTGTGAGTTCAGCTTTTTACATGTATGCTGATAGCCAAACTCAGGTCTTCATGGGTTACATAGAAGGACTCCAGCTCAATTATTTTCTGAGCTGATAGCCATGGTGGTTATCATGAGAAACAACCCAATAAGCATCATTCCCCCATGGCTTCTGCTTCATTCTGTCCCTGCCTCCGGCTTCCTGCTTTGGGTTCCTGCCCTGACTTCCTTGGGTGATGGACTACAAGCTGTAAGGGGAAATAAACCCTTTCCTTCCCAAGTGACTTTTGGTCACAGTGTTTTATCACAGCAGTAGAAACCCTAAGACATGTATGCTATGTGTGTCAGAGGACAGCTTTCGGGAGTCAGGTCTCTCCTTCCACCCAAAGAGATGGACCTCAGATTGTCAGGTTTGGCAGCAGGCGACTTTACCATTTTTCTGCTTTTTTAGATCAGAGTCTTGCTTTGTAGCCCAGACTGGCCTCCAACTCACCATCTTCCTACTTCAGCCTGTGCTACCTACGAGCATGTGCCCCCTCCCGCTTCAAGAGGTAGATCTCATGTAGCCCAGGCTAGGTACAAACTCTCTCTGTAGCCCAGGATGATCTTGAACTTCTGACCCTATTGCCTTCACTTCCGGAGTGATGCAGTGGCAGGACTACAACACGATGGCCGGCTATGCTCTGCATTGAAAACTTTGCTCAATTCAGCATCCACAAGCCATCACTTAGGAATCTCCGTAGACACCACTGTAGACACTATACTCAGGCGGCAGGGTCTCACTGTGTAGCCTTGGCTCACTCGATGTGTAGACCTGGCTGGCCTTGAACTCAGATCTACCGTCCTCTGCCTCCTGAGTGCTGGACTGAAAGGTGTATGTACCCATACTCTCCCCCCTACCCTTTAAAGTGTGAAAAAGTTTTAGCCTTTTTGAAACTCAGGCTGGTCTGTAACACACACGTGTGTGTGTATGTGTGTGTCCGTCCGTGGAGGCCATAGGTTGACATAAGGGGTCTCCCTCAGTGTCTGCCCATCTCACTGAACCTATAGTTCACTGGCTGACTACGTGGCTGCCCACTGCGCCCCAGGAATTCTTTCTCAGCTGAATTCCCCTGCCCCAGCTCTGGAGTTACAGTCACCCAACTTTTTTTTACCTGGGAATTAAGAATCCAAGCTCAGGTTCTTGTGCTTGGATAGCAAGCACTTCATGGGTTTTCCTGGGAGCCACTTCCTCAGCCCTTTGCTGTGCGGTTGGTTTCTAGAGAAAGTTTCATATTTGTCGCCCAGAGTGGCTAAGCTGGTCTGAATGAGATGTCTCATTCATAGTCTCATGCCATAGTCTCGGGCATTTGACCACTTAGGTACCAATTGGTGGTACTGTCTGGGAGGTTTAGGAGGTGCAGCCTCGAGGAAGTGTATGGAGGGGTGTTGGGAATTTAAAGACTCGAGGCACTTCCCATTTGTTTCTGCTTTGTGCTGACGAGAGCTTTCATCTTCCCGCTCCAGCCTCCATACCTGTCACCTCCTCACCACTCTGGACTCAGCCCTCTGGATTCATAAGTCAAAAAAAAAACTCTTCCTAATAATAGCTGCCTTGGTCATGGTGTTTCTCTAAACAGTAGAAAAGTAACTGACACACTGTCCTTGAATGACCAATCCTCCTGCCTCAGCCTCTTGGACACTGTGACTACAGATGCACAGTGTCACACCAGGTCAGCTTTGCTTTTTAAGCTGAGTTCTGAGTGCTGAGAGTGAAGGCTAAGCTGCCAGCAGCTGGATCAATAGATTATAGGTGGGTTCACAATGCATGGGCCAAAAAACTAAGAGATAACTGGGGCGGTGGTGGCACATGCCTTTAATCCCAGTACTCGGGAGACAGAGGCACGTGGATCTCTGTGAGTTTGAGGCCAGCCTGGTCTATAAGAGCTAGTTCCAGGATAGCCTCCAAAGCTACAGAAAAACCCTGTGTCAAAAAAAAAATAAGGGGCTGGAGAGATGGCTCAGTGGTTAAGAGCACTGACTGCTCTTCCAGAGGACCCGGGTTCAATTCCCAGCACCCACATGGCAGCTCACAACTGTCTGAAGATCCAGTTGTAGGGGGTCTGAAACCTTCACACCAATGCACATAAAATAAAGTTAAATAAACCATAAAAAATATTTAACAAAAATAATAATAATAACAACAACAACAAAAACAAACAAAAAATTCCCGACCTAAGAGATAGCTTGAGAGCTGCAGATATGGCTCAGTTGGTGGCGTGCCACCAAGCTTGGTTTGTGTGGTGCTGGGGTTTGGATCTAGGGCTTCCCACAGACTAGGCAAACCCTTTGCAGGTTCCCAAGTCTGGGTGGTCAGCCAGAAGCAGAATCACTAAGGTCCAGATTCACCAAGATTCTCTACCTCAAAGACTCCAGGTAGACAGAGTAATAGAGGAGGACACTGACATCGACCTCAGCTCTACACACACATGCACAGGACACGGCACCTGCATACATGCAAGCACACACATGCATACAGATGCACACCCAGAAAACTGTGAGTCAGATATGAAGATGCATATCTGGAATCCCAGCACTTGGAAAGAGCAGGCAGAAAAATCAGAACTCAAGGTCACTCTCAGTTTTATGATGATGTTGAGGCTAGCCTGGGCTACTTGGGACCTTGCAGTGCTATGGAGTGAACTCTGGGTTTCATGCACAATAGATTGGTGCTCTACCATTGAGCTACAAGGTACGGGTTATGTAGTTTAGGCTGGCTTTGACCTCACTATGTAGCCCAGGATAGACTGGAGCTCTAGCTTATCCTGTCTTAGCCTGTGGAGTGCTGGGGTTACAGGTGTGTGTCGCCTTGTCCAGATGGGGTGCTGCCTATTACGTGCTGTTGCTGTCCCCCTTTGGACGTCAGAGTCTGAGGAAACCATCTCTGATCTCAGGAGCAGCAAGCAGAACACACACCTTGAACCCATGGGTGCCACATCCATCTCCCACTACTACTTATTTTTCTCACTACTGTGACAAAAACACATGACACAGCAACATAAGGACAGGCTTCCTGTGGCTCACGGTTTGAAGGGACAGCACTACACTGGAGGCGGTATGGTGGCAGGAGCGTGAGGCAGCTGGTGACATCGCAACCACAGTCAGAAAGCAGAGGGAGGTGATCACTGCCGCTTTCTGTTAAGAGCCTGGCCAGTGGGATGCTGCTGTGGACGTGTACAGGAGAGCCTCCTGTCTCGATCAGTTCAATCTGGAAAGCCCTGTGGGTGATTCCAGGCCCTTTCAAGTTGTCAATATTAGCCACCAGATACTCCTAAAATGGAGATTACTCTGAGGTCTTTCCTGGCTCCACATTATGCTTTAAGTTCTTTGTGGGTTTGTCTGTTTGTTTGTTGTTGTTTTCTGAGACAGGGTTTTTTTTTCTGTAGCTTTGGAGCCTGTCCTGGAACTAGCTCTTATAGACCAGGCTGGCCTCAAACTCACAGAGCTCCGCCTGCCCCTGCCTCCCGAGTACTGGGATTGAAGGCATGTGCCACCACTGACCGCTCTTTGTGTATTTTTTAAAACTTTTATTTGTGTGTTTGCATGAATGTTTGCCACATGTGTGAAGAACCTACAGAAGCCAAAAGCGGGCATCGGATACCCTGGAGCTGGAGCTACAGATAGTTGTGAGCTGCCTAACATGGGTCCTGGGCAGGGACCTGATCCCCTGGAAAAGGATTGAGCACTCCTAATGGTTGAGCCGTCTCTCCAGCCCCAGCTCTCTGTGTATTTTGCAGGAGAGAAATTCTGGTATTTGCTGGCCTCTCCCAGGAGAGTTTGCATTATGACTCCAGGAAAAAGTAGGTATAAGTCATATTTGGGTGATGAGAATTCAGAATCCAAGAGAGGGATAGGGGTTGGAAAGTAAGATTGTTTAGCAAACATTAGCCCCAAGTTTGGTCCCAGTGCCAGTGGGGTTGGGGAGAACCAAAGGAAGGGTGAAGTCTGGGTGTCTACAGGACTTCCCTTAAGGGATGCCCAAGTTCTTGCTGACCCCAGTAACCCACTGGTGCGGGTTATGCTACAGACACATAGCTACCTGTTTAGGCTCCAGTACTGGGGTACATACATGCTACGTTATGCCCTACTTTCTCATGGGTACCTGGAAGTTGAACTCAGGTTCTCTTGCTTTTGCATCAGGCACTTTACCCCCGGGCCATCTCTCCAGCCCCTTCCTCTCCTATGTCTTGATTCACAAGTTTAAGACTCTCTGTTGTCTCCTTACCATGGAAAAATGAGACATCAGGCAATGAAGATGTCCTTTCATGTCCGTTTGTACAGGTTTTCACTTCCTGTTGGAGAGCTGTTTGAAACCACTCCCTCTGCTTTCCGTCTGCCTCATGATTCCTCCCTGTAGGCTGAGGCTGGTTCTCGCCTTCTGCTCCTCTTCCCTGGGGTCCCCACCTCATCTCTGTCAGTTGACTCCTGTTAACTTCCTTGGTTTGTCTCTCGGTTCTCTGACTTCATCATCTTAGAATCAAGACCAAAACTGTACTGAGTCTTGGGTTGCTTCCTGTCTGGACCCCGAGTTCTTCAGCGTCCTTGTTTCTTCTGCTACTTCTCCTCTTTCTCTCCTTCCTCATTCTTCTCCTTCCCTCTTTTCTCTTCTCTCACCGTCTCCTCTTATTTTTGAGACACGGTCTCACTCTGTCACTCAGTAGGCCAGAATTCACTATATAGCTCAGGCTGCTCTCAAATGCTCAGCAATCCTCCTGCCTCAGGTTCTTGAGCTGGGATGATAGACACACATCACTATATCCTACTTTTGAAATAATTTTTTGTTTGGTTGGTCTTTTGTTTTGTTTTGTTTTGCATTTTGTTTTTCGAGACATGGTTTTTTTTGTGATTTTGATGCCTGCTTTGAACTCCTTCTGTAGAGCAGGCTGGTCTTGAACTCACAGAGATCCACATACCTCTGCCTCCTGAGTGTTAAGGTTAAAGGTGTGTACCACTGCCACTGGTTGGTTGGGCTTTTAGGAAGTGAAATCTTGCCAGGCAGTGGTGACATCCACCTTTAATCCCAGCACTCGGGAGACAGAGGCAGGTGGATCTCTGTGAATTCAAGGCTAGCCTGGTCTACAAGACCTAGTTCTAGAACAGGCTCCAAAGCTACAGGAAGGAAGGAAGGAAGGAAGGAAGGAAGGAAGGAAGGAAGGAAGGAAGGAAGGAAGGAAGGAAGGAAGTCTATTGACTGAGACAGGGTCTCATGTAGCCTATACAGCTAGACTAGATCAGCAAGTCCCAGGAATCCACCTGTCTCCACATGACTAGCTGAGATTACAGACAGGCACCAGTACACCTGACTTCACTTTTTGTTTTAAGGGTTCTTTTTCTTGCTTGTTTTGGGGATAAAACCCAGGGCATGAGGCATGCTAGACAAACATCTCACCCCTGCCTCCATCCCAGCCCTTCGGGTGTCTTATCTTGAAGCTTTGAATACACTATTGATTGCTACTAATGCTAGAATTTGGTTTAATGTGGGATGGTTTGTGGTTTTTTTCTTTCTTCATGTGGTGTATGTATGCATGTTTGCATGGATGTGGGAACACATGCAGGTGCACGGGTGCACATGTGCACATTCATATGAGGCCCAATGTTGATGCCTGGAGTCATTGTCAATAGCTTTTCTACTTTATTCGTTGAGGTAGGTTCTCTTAATCAAACCCAGAGCTTGTTGCTACAGCTAGTCTCACTGGGGTCTCCCGTTTCATCCTTCCAAGCCTGGCACTCAGCTGGGCCTCCACACCCAACAGACATTTACGTGGGTCTCTAAGGATCTGAACTTGGTTCTCAGGCTTGCCTGGAAAACTCTTTCACTGCTTATTCATCTCCCCAGCCCCTGGTTTTGGATTTTTGAACCAGAGTCTCTATTCTAGACAGTCTCTATTCTAGGCAGCCTGAAACTTCCTGAGTAGCTGAGGATGATCTTGAACTCCTGATCCTCGAAGTTCCCCCTCCTGAGGGCTTGGATTACAATCGGACACCACCACACCAAGTTTACACAGTGCTGGGGATCAAATCCAGGGCTTCATGCATGCAAAGCAAGCACTCTACCAAGTGAGCCACATCCCCAGTCCCGGTCGTTACAAGATGTAGGGAAGGCAGTTAGGGACTATGGGCTGGGTGTGTCGGCCAAGGGTTCTGGTGTTGAAATTTGCTACCCATTATAAAGTATTCAGAGGATGGAAAGTTAAACCAACCTAATGGAAAGAGACAGCATTTGGGGAAGAGCGACTAAGGTCAAATTAGATCAGGTGGAGCCCCCGTGGTTGAATCCTGGCGGCTCTATAAGGAGCCAGAGACTAATGCAGATGTCGCTTGTTATATGACACCCTCTGTCACTTTGGGACTTCACCATCAAGAGGGCATTTGTCCAGTGTGGGCCCATGCACCTTTAGACTTGGAAGCTCAACAAATCTCTTTTCTTTATAAAGTTATCCAGCTTTGAGAATTTTGTACTGTAGCAACACTGACTAAGGATACACTTCTTATTTGAGACAGTACCTCAAATTCACTTTGTCTTCAAAACTGTGGTTGAACTTGTTCTAATCCTCCTGCCTCCAGCTCCCAAGAGCTGGAATTACAGCTGTAATCCACCAACCTCTCCATTCAGATTCCAGTGTCTTGAGCTATTCTCTTCTTAAGTTTTAGTTGATTTGAGATGGCTCTCACAGTGTACTTCAGCCTGGGTCCAAATGGGATAGCCTCCTGCCTCAATCTCTTAGGGTTAGGCATGCCCAGCTCAAGAATAAATGCTTTGAGCTTAACATTTGAGCCTATTATTCTACAAATGAAGATCTGAAACTCAAATGGAAGGACAGAAAGAAGCAACCAGTGAAGTAATCAATGGATACAGGAATCTGAAGAGTTTCGCTGGGTTTAAGCTACTTGGAGAGAAGAGCCGGAACGGAAACCCAGGGCTTCAAGTCAGGTTGTTTCCCCTACAATGCCTAGAATATTACGTACTACCGCACAGAGTCGGCTGTTATCACCACAGCACAGCCATGCCGCATTTCAGAAGAAAACAAACGATAGTTAAGTTCTGAATTGTGCATGACTAGCCATGAGAATGACATTTCTTCCCTGTGCTATGACAAATGTGGGGGCAAAGGCAAGGTCAGAGTCGTCCCAGTTCAGTTTTCCCACTGTAAACCAGGCCACTGCCAGTCCCCCTTCCTTCCTGTCTTTGTTAGCCTGCCAGTCACCCCAGTGGGTTGAGTCCAAGTGCGCAGGCGCTCAGCCAGATGGTGACTAACACCCCCACCTCCGTGCACCGGGACCACGTAGGAGAGGCAAATGGCACCGCTTCAAAGAACCCTGCTAGACCAGTTCGCATCTGTAACTCTCACTCACAAACGCGTCTTTGTCTTGTAATCTAAGCACGGAGTGAGGGATGAGAGAAGGAGGAAACCTGTGCTAGACCCATTAGGCGGAGGGAACAATCTCAGCAAGATCTCTAGCATTTGTTTTCAGGTAGATTCTCATATAGCTCAGGCTGGGCTCCAATTGTGTACCCAAGGACGACTTTGAACCTCTGATCCTCCTGCCCCCAGCTTTTGAGTGTTGGGATTCTGTGGCACCCAAACTCCTGGTTTATAGGGTGCAGGCACTAGAACCCAGAGCTTCCTACATGCTAAGCAAGGTTGTCTACCAATTGAGTGGCTTCCCCAGCCCAGTACTGAACTTCTGATCCTCCTGTCTCTACACTTTGAACACTGGAATTAAAGGCCTGCAGAACCAGGCCAGGTTTTTACAGATGGTTTTGTTGTTTTTGAGACAGAGTCTCATGATATAATATGGCCTTAGCTGGCCTAGAACACACAGAGATCTGCCTGTGTCTGCTTCCCAAAGTGCTGGGATTAAAGTCTTGCCTAGCTAGCAATTTTTTTTTCTCTATCCTGGAACTCGCTCTGTAGACCAGGCTGGCCTCAAACCCAGAGATCCACCTGCCTTTGCCTCCCGAGTGCTGGGATTAAAGGTGTGCAGCACCACCATCTGGCCTGGAGTGAGATGTTGAAAAACTTGAAAAGAATCTGACGCTAATCTGATTGAAAATATATGACTGTCACCTCTTGGTCTTCGGTCGAACATCACCTGTAAAATACACATGCAGCTAGACCCAGGGTAGAAGGACAATGAAAACGTAAATATAGTAGTTATCTTTGTAAGGGTTTCTATTGCTGTGAAGAGACACCATGCCCAAGGCAACTCTTGTAAAGGAAAAAAACATTTAATTGGGGTGGCTTACATTTTCAGATGTTCAGTCCATTGTCATCATGGCAGGACATGGTGGCAGGCGGGCAGACATGGTGCTGGCCACATCTCGATCAGAAGGCAACAGGAAGTGGACTGAGACACCAGTCTTGAACATACAAGAGATGGCAAAGCTCACCCCCAAAAGTGACACACTTCCTCCAACAAGAACACACTTACTCCAACAAGGCCACACCTCCTAATAGGGCCACTTCCTTTGGGGGCTATTTTTTTTTTCAAACCCTCACAGTAGTTTTGGACTAGTAGGCTCATTTCCTTCCATTTAGAACGTTCCTGTCATCTATGACATGTAACTATTATAAATACTTACGTATACCACATATTAATATGCTATACATAATTTAAACTTTTTGAAACTGGGCTTGCTATGTTGCCCAGGTTAGTGTTAAATTCCTGGGCTCAGGCATTGCTCCCGCCTCAGCCTGTTAAACTGCACTGCACTGATTGTGTGTCACACACATGCCACAGTGTGCATTTGGAGATTAGACAATAACTTGCAGAAGTAGATTCTCTCCTTCTGCCGTGTAGGTCCTGGTGATCAAATCAGTTTGTCCAGCTTGGCCACCAGTGCCTTGACCCACTGGGCCATCTCACTGGTCCATGACCTCAGCCTCTTGAGCAGTTGAGTCTTTTCTATAAGTTTTATTATATCTTGAGGTGGGGTTTTACTGTGGAGCCCAGTCTAGCCTAGAATTCACCACCATCCTCTCTATGCTCCCAAGTCTTGAAGTACAGTCACACCCAGCTTTGAAAATCTGTGGTATTGGATGCACAGCCCATGGACTACTTAGGAGAGTGTGCTGTGGGTTGACTAGGCTTGATCTCCAGCTCAGACACTGACAAAGAAAATGCTCCTGGAAAGGAACAACTTGACCTGGAAACTGCACAGCCCCAAGAATGGGAGAACTAAATGAGAGAAATCTATCAACATTTGCCAACATTTAAAAGATCCATCTCCCTGTACAGCGCATGCTAAGCACACTGTGCCCCTGAACTATATCACCAGGCCATATCTCCAGTTTGAATAGTTGGGATCATCCGCTTGAAGGGCCCAGGATCCCACTGTCATCTCACACGGTCCTTCCCACACCTCCAATGCTTATTAATTATCTCCTTCTTGAATAGTGCTTTGGTGGAATTTGGGGATGTGAACTCCCAGGGATGTGCTTATCTCTGAGCCACAGCCCCTTGTTGGGGGACTCCTTGCAGGTATACTGCTGTTGACCCGTGACTCCAGCCCCTGACTGGAGGATGCTAGTCTCTGAACCACAACCTGAACCCCTCGCGGAGGTAAGGATTCTAGTCGAATGCTCTACCACTGAGCCATACCCCAACACCCTGAGGACCTTTCTAACACGAGCAGAGAAGGCAAGGCCAACGGGTCTTTCACAGAACCCTCCCTTGGACTTGAACACATCAAACTTAAAATGAACACAAACCTTTCCTTCAGAAGAGGAGGCTGATGCCATGGCTGTGCAGATAGCATCTTGGGTTAATGAGAGAGGAAGCTTACATAAACAAAGTCCTCAAATTAAGTGGCTGCGGAAAAGAAACGCCTTCTGGGAGGGGTGATAAGGGAAAGTGGAGAAACAGTCCAGTGCAGAAAAGACAATAACAGCAAATAGGAAAACTAGAAGGGCAGCTTCTGGTATGCCCAGCCTGGAAGTTCCAGAGGAGGAAGGGGGGGGGGGGCAGAAGACAACTTTTCCCTCTTGTGGGCCCTGAGGGTGGAACCCAAGTCCTCAGGCTGATGGAAGCACCTTTACCGACTGAATCATCTTGCTGCCCTCCTCCAGACTCCCCCTTTTCTTCAAGACAGGGTTTCTCTGTGGAGCCCTGGCTTCCTAGAATTCACTCCGTAGACTGGGCTGGCCTCGAACTCAGAGATCTGCCCGCCCCCTCCTTCCAAGGGTTGGGATTAAAGGTGTGTGCCACCCCCACCCGGCTCCCTTTTTAAAGTATTAAAGAACACAGTTGTAGGCGCTCAGGGCTGGTGCTTGGATGTGCCGATGGTAGTTGTCTCCACAAGCCCTGCCACTCATTTGAAAACCCTGCAGAGAAGGGACTTGGAGATGGCTTAAGGGGGAAAGAGGACTTGCTTTGTAAGCCTGAATATATAAGTTCAAATCCCCAACACCCACATGGAAAGGCCATTGTGGGGGCTGAAGAGATGGCTCAGTGGTTAAGAGCACTGACTGCTCTTCTAGAGGACCGGGTTCAATTCCCAGCATCCACATGGCAGCTCACAACTGTCTGAAGATCCAGTTCCAGGGGATCTGACACTTCACACCAGTGCACATAAAATAAAAGTTAAATAAACCATAAAAAAAGAAAAGGCCATTGTGCTATTCACGCCTATAACCCCAGCACTGTGCGGCAAAGAAAGGCAGTCCCGAGAGTTCATTGGCCAGCCAGGTTAGCTGAAATGGAAAGTTCTGACTCACTGAGAACTGTTGTCTCAAAGTAGCATGGCTAACATCCGATGCCCTGCTCTGAGCTCCTCAGGCACACACATGCAAGGGTGCACACATGCAGGGGTACACACACAAGGTGCACACAACTGGACATTCATGTGCATGTACCACACACACCACATAGACTTCGCATATCATACACACAAAGTAGATAAATAATATAATAAAGATCCCAGCCCACAACTCTGGCAGAAGACTCCCACTATACCTGAGGCCACACGGGTACTAGGAACAACTCTGTGGGCCTGAGTTCCATTCCCAGCATCCACATAGCAGCTCACAACTGTCTGTTAACTCCAGTTCCGGGGGATCTGACACCCCCACAGACACTAAAGCAAGCAAACACCAATGTGCATGAAATAAAAGATAATAATAAATACAAAAGTCAAGAAGGAAGATGAAAATGTCCTAGGGGTGAATGAACATGAAGACACAGCATACCGCCCGCCTATGGGCACAATGAAAGCTGCTATGAGAGAGAGATTTACAGCCCCAAGTGCCTACACTCTAACACTAGAGAGATCCCGAGTAAATAACTTCATGGTGTACCTTAGGGCCTATGGAAAATTAGAGCAAGTTAAACCGAAAAATTGGTAGACAGAAGTAAAGATTAGGGGAGAAACTAGTGAAAGGGAAATGAAAAATAAAGAAATAAAGAACAAATGAGAAAGAGTTGGTCCTTATGCTGAGAATGTGGTTCCGCTGGCAGAACACTTGCTTAGTATGCATGGAGCTTGGGTTTCCATCCCCCATAAACAGAAAGCTCAAAGTGGGGAGACCCAGAGATAGTTGACCAGACCTTGTGGGAGCTCAAGGACTCTAGACAGCAAGGGAGCCTGCATGGGACCGACCTAGGGCCCTCTGCATATGGGTGACAATTGTATAACTTGGTCTGTGGGGGTTCCTAGTAGTGGAACCAGGATCTGTCCCTGGTGTACGAGCTGGTTTCTTGGAACCTATCCCTTATGGTGGAATGCCTCGCTCAGTCTTAATGCCTCAGCTTGATATGACATGCTTTGTTGTCTCCCGTGGGAGAGGGGTGGATGGGGTGGGATAGAAAGGAGGTGTGGGGGGAACAGGAGGAGAGGAGGGAGGGGAAACTGGATGGTATGTAAAATAAATTTTAAAAAATTAATTTAAAAAAGAGAAAACTTAACAACGCAGAAAGATCAGAAGTTTAAGATTATCCTTGGCTATACAGCAAGTTTGAGCTAGCCTGGAATAAGAGACCCTGTTTTAAACAAATGAACAAGAATTTGTTCTTTGCAAGAACAAAAACAACAAAACAAGATTGATAAACCCTTGGCAAAACACACACACACAAGAACAAACTAATATAACTGGTGGTTCAAAGGAGGCATTACAACAGACACCAATGACATTTTGAAAATCGTTATGCTAAACTTTAAAGCATATATCCCACTAAATGGGAAAACCCAGGAAATGGAGGCATTTCTAGATGCAAGTGATCAACAAAAATTAAACTAATGAGTGAGTTCCAGGACAGCTGAAGATACAGAGAAACCCTGTCTCAAAACAACAACAATAAAAAATTAAAATAAAATGAGATAAACAGTCTGAAAATTTAAACAGTTCTAAACATACAATGAGATTAAAATAGTATGTAACATGAGGGGCCGGCTTGTTGGCGTTTCCGTCCCGCTATTAAAGCTGTATATTTTGTATTAAGATAGTCTGGGGACTTTTCATTACCGATCGCCCTGCGGCATCAATAGTAGTTTTTTGTTTTGTTTTGTTTTGTTTTGTTATTCGAGATAGTTTCTCTGTCTAGCCCTGCCTGTCCTGTAACTCACTCTGTAGACCAGGCTGACCTCAAACTTGCAGATGCATGCCTGCCTCTGCCTCCCAAGTAGTGGGATCAAAGGTGTGTGTCACCAGTGCCCAGCCTAAAGTAGTAATTTTTAAAAAATCTAACTATAAAAGTCCAGGTGCAGATGAATTAGCTGCCAAATTCTACAAGACTTTTAGAGAACTCAATGCCTATCAAACCATTTAATAAAAAAGAAAATGCAGAGACATTCCCAAACTCTATTATGATTGCTAGCCTTAACCGCGATGGTATAACAAGACATGTACACTGAATGAACTCAGATACAAAAACTCTCAAGCAGACTGGGGACTGAAGAGGCGTTTGGTGGTTAAAAGTATGCATTGCTCAGGGCTGGAGAGATGGCTTAGCAGTTAAGAACAACAGTTAAGGCTGCTCTTCCAGAGGTCCTGAGTTCAATTCCTAGTAACTGCATGGTGGCTCACAACCATCCATATGGGATCTGATGCCATTCTGATATCCTCTCCTGTCTTGCAGGTATACATGCAGATGGAGCACTCACATTTATAAATAAACTTTTTAAAAAGATTTATTTATTATGTATACAACATTCTGCCTCCAAGTCTGCCCGCACACCAGAGGAGGGCGCCAGATCTCATAACAGATGGTTGTGAGCCAACATGTAGTTACTAGGAATTGAACTCAGGACCTCTGGAAGAGCAGGCAGTGCTTTAAATGGCTGAGCCATCTCTCTCTCTCTCTCTCTCTCTCTCTCTCTCTCTCTCTCTCTCTCTCTCTCTCTCTCTCTTTTAAGAGCATATACTGCTCTTGTGTAGGATCCAAGTTCTGTTCCCAGCACCCACAGTTGGCAGCTCACAACCACCTGTAACTCCAGCTCTTGGCAATTCAACTCCCTCTTCTGGCATTTGTGGCCAACTGCAATCACATGGCATATATTCAGACAGAAACACATAAACAGAAAGCAAATGCTTGTGATGATGTGACAAAGAGGAAATCTTATATATTGCTCGTGGGAACATAAGCAACGTAAGCAAGTCCTTCACAGTGGAAATCAGCACTCAAAAATATCTCAAAAAACTGAAAGTAGATCTACCATACAGCCCAGCTATACAACTCCTGGGTATTTCCACGAGAGGCTCTAAATCAACACACCATAGTGATACCTCTACTCCAGTGTGAATTGCAGTTCTCTTCACAACAGCTAAGTCTTGGAGCCAGGCTGGGTCTCCAAAAACAGAGGAACGGTAAACAAAACTGTGGTTTCTACACACAATGGAAGCTTTCCAGCCACAAAACAGAATGAAGTCATGTTATTCTCAGGAGGCTGGAGATAACTGGAGATGATCATACTAAACCAATGAAGCCAGTCTCAGAAAGACAAAAGATTGCATTTGTCTAATCAATGCTCCCTGGATATCTAGAGATGTGTAAAGCCGTGTATGTATACATGACAGGGAAGCAGAGGTGAGGCTGCCTAGGGGAGTGAAGGGGACTAAGTAGGGGAGGGGGAGAGAAGGCAGCATGTGGAGAAGGGAGATATGCTCAACATACAGCATAGTGTATGACCGATAGCAATCTACAGATTCAGTACAATCCCCATTAAAATTCCAACACAATTCTTTACAGACCTTGAAAGAACAATGCTCAGCTTCGTATGGAAAAATAAAAACTCCAGGATAGTTAAAACAATCCTGTACAATAAAGGATCTTCCAGAGGTATCACGATCCTTGGTTTCAAGCTCTACTTCAGAACTATAGTAATAAACACAGCATGGTATTGGCATAAAAACAGGTGGATCAGTGGGACTGAATCAAAGTCCCTGATAAAAATCTACATGCCTATAGGCAGCTGATTTTTGACAAAGGAGCCAAAATTATACAGTGGAAAAAAAAAAGAAAGCATCTTCAACGGATGGTGCTGGCATAAATGGCATAAATGGAAGTTGACATATAAAAATGCAAATAGATCCATATCTACCACCCTGCACAAAACTCAAGTGCAAGTGGATCAAAGACTGCAACATAAATCCAATTACACTGGACCCAATAGAAGAGAAAGTGGGGAAGAGCCTTGAATACATGGGCCCAGGAGACAATTTCCTGAATAGAACGTCAGCAGCACAGACACTGAGATCAACAATGAATCAATGGGACCTCCTGAAACTGAGAAGCTTCTTAAGGCAAAGGACACTGTCAGGAAGACAAAAATGGCGGTCTACAGAATGGGAACAGATCTTTATCAATCCTGCATCTGACCAAGGGTTGATCTCTAAGATACAAAAGAACTCAAGAAATTAGACATCAAAAAACCCCAAATAATCCAATTAAAAATCGGATACAGATCTAAATGGAGAATTCTCGACAGAAGAATCTCAAACAGACGAGAGACACTTAAAGAATTATTCACCATCCTTAGCCATCAGAGAAATGTCCATCATACACCTGTCAGAATGGCTAAGATCAAAACCACTAAGGAGGGGGCTGGAGAGATGGCTCAGAGGTTAAGAGCATTGCCTGCTCTTCCAAGGGTCCTGGGTTCAATTCCCAGCAACC
This sequence comes from Myodes glareolus, assembly GCF_982192425.1. Taxonomy (NCBI): domain Eukaryota; kingdom Metazoa; phylum Chordata; class Mammalia; order Rodentia; family Cricetidae; genus Myodes; species Myodes glareolus. Next base: position 100,033,545 of record NC_142027.1, on the reverse strand, counting down.
ACATGGTGGCTCACAACCATCTGCAATGGGGTCTGGTGCCCTCTTCTGGCCTGCAGGCATACACACAGACAGAATATTGTATACATAATAAATAAATAAATAAATAAATATTTTTTAAAAAAACCACTAAGGACACCTTATGCTGGTGGGAGTGCAGCTTGTACAGTCATTTTGGAAATCAATAGAGAGGTTTCTCAGAAAATTGAGAATCAATCTACTTCAAGACCCAGCTATACCTATCTTGGTATACTCCATCTTACCACAAGGATACTTGCTCAGCTATGTTCATAACACCTTTATTTACAATAGCCAGAACCTGGAAACAACCTAGATGCCCCTCAACTGAAGAATGGATATAGAGAATGTGGTACATTTACACAATGGAGTATTACTCAGCTGTTAAAAACAATGACATCAGGAAATTTGCAGGCAAATCATCCTGAGTGAGGGGAAGACATGGTACAGACTCACTCATAAGTGGGTATTAGTTGTAGAGAATAACCATGCTACAACCCATAGCACCTGAGAGGTTATGCAACAAGGAGGGCCCAAAGGGAGATGGGGGACACATGGAGTTCCCTGGGAAGGGGAAATAGATCTCCTGGGTAAACTGGGGGCCAGAGGAGTTAGGAACATGTGGGATTGGGTTGGGGGCTGGAAGGAGGGAAAGAATAATGAAAGAGATGTCTTGATGAAGGGGGCAGTTTGGGGTCAGGCAGAAACCTGGTACAAGGAAAACTCACACAGATCTACAAGGATGACCCTAGCTAAGACTCCCAGCAACAGTAGATAAGTAGCCTGACCTGGCTATCTCCTGTAATCAATTGGTGATTGCCTCAATTGTCATTAGAGAGCCTTCATCCAGTAACCGATGGAAGCAGATGCGGAGATCCACAGCTAAGCACTGGGTCGAGCTCTGGGAGACCTGCTGAAGGAAGGGAGGAGGGATTGTATGAGCCAGGGGGTAAAGGTCATCATTAGGGAACCCAGAGAGACAGCTAACCTGGGCTCATAGGAGCTCACAGACTCTGGGCCAACAGCTAGGGAAACTGCATGGGACTGCAGTTATGTAGGCCCTCTACGTAAATGTAAAAGTCGTGGAGCTTGGTCTACTTGTGGGACTCCTAGTGGCGGGAGCAGGGCCTGTCGCTAACACTAAAGCTGACTTTCAGGAACCTATCCCTCATACTGAGTTGCCTTGCCCGGACTTAATACAAGAGGAGGAGCTTAATCCTACCTCAACTTGCTATGCCATGCTTTGTTGACACCCGTGGAAGCCCCACCCCTTTCTGAACAAAAGCAGAGGAGTGGATGGGGGGGAGTGCAGAGGGAGGTAGGAGGAGGGAATAGGAGGAAAGGAGAAAGGAGAAATGGCAGTTGGGATATAAAATATATGAATAAATTTAACTAATAAGAAAAAAGAAACAAAACCCAATATAGTATATGAAATTATCCTAGTTCCAGTGCCGTGGCTTCAGTGGCAAAGACATCTGTCCCCAAGCCTGATGACCAAATTTTGATCCCTGGGTCCCACCTAGTGGTAAGAGAACTGACTCTCACAAAAGTTGTCCTTGACCTCCACCCACACGCTGTGGCACACTTATACATACAATAAGTGAATGCAATTTCAAAATGCCCTCATGTGATATGGTACTACGCATGGGACCTAGAATCACCTAGGAGAATTCTCTAGGTGTATCTGTGAGAAATTATGTTTTTCTTTTTTCGGGGGTGGGTGGTTTTGGTTTTTTAAGACAGGGTTTCTCTGTAGTTTTTGGAGCCTGTCTTGGAGCTAGCTCTTTGGCCTCAAACTCACAGAGATCCACCTGCCCTCTGCCTCTCGAGTGCTGGGATTAAAGGCGTGCACCACCACCACCCAGAGAGAAATTATGTTTTTCTTTACATTTTGTGTGTGGGTTGTGCCTGGATGTGTGCAAACACGTGGAGGCCTGAAGCAATAAAAAGAATCAGCCCCCATTGCTCTTCCGACCTATTCCCTGAATCAAGTTCGTGGCTAGCTAGCTCACTCGCTCTGGGGATTCCATGTCCACCTTCCAAATCTGGAATTACGAGCAGACTGCCACATCCACCCGGCATTTCCATGGGGATCCAAACTCCAGTTCTGCTGATGGCACACCAAACACTAGCCACTGAGCCATCTCCTCAGCCCCCACAGAAGATGTTCCAGATCAGGTTAACTGAGGAGGGAAACCTCGGTTAACTGAGGTACTATCCCATGGACTGGGGTGCCAGTCTGAATACAAAGGAGACAGAGAGTCGTGCACCAGCGTGCATCTCTCCCTGTTTCCGGAGTACGGGAGCGATGTGGCCTGTCACCTCGGGGTCCTGCCACCATGCCAGACTGTACCCTCAAACAATGAGCAAATCTTTCTTGAAGCTGCTTTTTCTGGGTACTTGATCCTAGCAAGAGAAGTCACACATACAGAAACCACACAGAAGTGAAAGTGTTGAACATTTTATTAAGATTTAAAAGCTTTGCGTGTGACGAACCAAGTTCCGGGGGGCGGGGTGGCACCTCTCAAAGGCATGAGCCCTGTGTGGCTTGGTCATTGTGCAGCTGTGAGAGGTCTGTCTGCTAAGTGCTTCGTGTATTCACACTCTCGGGCCCGGGGTGCGAAAACTGACGACATCTTCTTCCTTCATGGAAGAACAGACACTGTTACGCTCCCGGTTTTCCAACTTGCTGTCACAGCACCTTTGACGATCCCAGCTGGACTAGAATTTCTTCCAGAGAGTTCTAGAACTTATCTCGAGTAACCTTGAGGCTCCTCAGAGGCACAAATTATCCAAATACTTCTCAGGATGGGCTTGGGGGTGGAGAAAAGCAGGGGTTGGGGAGGGGCTGTGTGGAGCGGGGAGTTACAGGCAGCTGTGAGTCACCTAATGAAGGTGTTGAGAACTGAACTCAGGTCTTCTGCAAGAGCGATTTGTGCTCTTAATTACTGAGCCACCTCTCCAGCCCTTATCTTGTTTGAGACAGGATCTCTCTCTCTCTCTCTCTCTCTCTCTCTCTCTCTCTCTCTCTTTCTCTCTCTCTGGCCTGGGGCTCCCTCCTTATTTCCCCACCACTGGGAGGACAAGTGCAGTCTGGGATTGCAGGATTGCAGGTATATGTCACCATATCTATCTTTTTTTTTTAAAGAGGGATTCTCATGTAGGCTAGGCTGGCCTAAAATTTCTACCATGCCTGCCTCTGCCTCCTGAGTGCTAGGATTGTAGGTGTGGACCCCATCACTTGGTTCAGCTTCATTTTAACAATTAAAATTTTATATTTGTGTGTGTGTGTGCGTGTGCGCGCGCGTGTGTGCGCACGCACGCACGTGCGCATATGCATGAGCAAGCAAGCAAGCACATGTACACATTCCATATCCTTGTGTGGAGGTTGGATAACTTGTGGGAGTTTCCTCTTTCACTGAGTAGATCTGGGACTTGAACTCAGACCAGAGGTTAGGCAGCGGCTCTTTACACACCCAGCGACTCTACCAGAGCCATCTTCAGGATTTTTAAGCTTGCTGCCACTGAGAACATCCACTTCCATCCTTCCAAACTGAACTGAAACTCTGTTCCCATTTAACACCTTCTCGCACCTTCTACCCCACCCAGCCTCTGGGACCCACCATTCTGTACTTTCTGTTGCTTATGAGTTTGCTCGCTCTCGGGACCTCACAGACACAGAATCAAGATTTGTCCTTCTGTAACTGGCCTTGTGTGTATATGTAGTATGTGCGCCTACATGTATGCAGATGATCACATGCACTTACGTTTACAGAGACCAGAGGTTGACTTCAGGAGTCTTCTTCAATCACTTGCTACCTTAGCTTTTTGAGACAGTGTCTCTCACTGAATCTGGAACTCACCAGTTTGGATAGACAGGGTGGCCATCGGCCTGTCTCTTCCTTCCAAAGGATGGGTTTACAAGTGCATGCACCAAGCCCAGGTTTTTACATGAAGATTGGGCTGTAGCTGAGGTCCCCATGTTTGTCTGGCAAACACTTTACCAACTAAGTACATCTCCAAAGTCTCCATGGCCTTGAACTCACCATGCAGCCAAGGACAGCCTTGAACTCCTGACCCTTCTGTGTTTGCTTCCTGAGTGCTAGGGCTACAGTCTAGTGTCATTGCCCCCAGATAACTTTTATGTGATGTATATTTTACCACTCGATGGATCTTCATGAAAACTGTTATCTGATCCCCCTTTCCCAGGGTGGCAGACAACTCAGATGGTTTGTGGAAGAACTCATCCCCAAACTATGTATTCTAGAACAAGACAAAATTCAGTCAGGGACAAAATGGTTTTCCGACAGCTGGGCCAGACTGCATTGTTTGCATTCTTAGATAGGAAATCATCTTGAGTGTCCTGTCCCTTCCCTTCCCATTCCTCTGCTTCAGCTGAAGTGCCAAGAAAAAGACATTCTCAGACCAGAAGCAAAGAGATAAACTCCTATGGCTGCAGACTGGCTTTGTGTGCAGTAGGGAGGCCAAAGGTCAGCCTCAGTCATCATTCCTCAGGGCCTGTCCATGTTGTTTAACAGTGTGTGTGTGTGTGTGTGTGTGTGTGTGTGTGTGTGTGTGTGTGCGCGCGCGCGTATGTGTGTGTGTGCACATGTGTGCATGCATGCGTGTGTGCATATGGATGTGTATATGTGCACGTGCATGTGTGTGTGTGCGTGTGTGTATATGTGTATGTGTGCATGCATGCGTGTGTGTGTGTGTGTGTATGTGTGTGTGTGTGTGTGTAAGAGAATGAGGGGTGTGTTGCCATAGCATGCATGAGGTCAAAGGCAACTTTCAAGAGTCATTTCCCCCCTTCTACTGTGTGGGACCCAGGGGTTGAACGTAAGTTGTCAAGCTTGACAGTAAGTGCCTTTGCCCAGCTGTGCTCGATAGTTTCAGGACAATCTGGCAAAGGCTAAGATCATTTGAGAGGAGGGAACCTCAATTAAGAAAAATACCTCCAACCAGGCAGTGTGGTAGCAAGCCTTTAATCCCAACACTGCGGGACCCACATTAAAAAGCCTGATGTGGTAAGGAGGTAGTATGCACACTATTTAATCCCAGCACTGAAGAGGCAGAGGCAGGCAGATTTCTGTGAGTTCGAGGTCATCCTGGTCTACAGAGTGAGTTCCAGGACAGCCAAGGTTACACAATGAAACCCTGTCTCAAAACAAAACAAAAAACAAAAAGAAGGGAAAAAAAGAAAAGAAAAAGAAAAAGCTTTCATAAAAACCAGCCTGTGGGCAAACCTGTGTGACACTTTCTTAATTGGTGATTAATGGGAAAGGGCCCAGCCCACTGTGGGTGGTGCTGTCCCTGCGCTGGTGGTCCTGGGTTCTATCAAGAAAGCAGGCTGACGTTATCCTTCCTTACCCTCTCTGAGGAATGGATACGGGGTGGGAGGGGAACTGTGGTTGGTATGCAAACTGAAAAAAAAAAACTTTTAAATTAAAAAAAAAAGAAAGAAAGCAGGTTGAGCAAGCCTTGAGGAGCAAGCCAGTAAGCAGCAGCTCTCCATGGTCTCTGCATCAGCTCCTGCTTCTGGGTTTTTGTCCTGACTTCCTTCTGTGATGAACAGTGATATGGAAGTGTAAGTCAAATAAACCCTTTCCTCCCCACCTTGCTTTTGGTCATGGTGTTCCTGACTATCACAACACTGATCCATCTCACATCATTTTTTGTTGTTGTTTTGTTTTGTGAGACAGATCTCTTCCTGGATTAGAACTTCATTTTGCTAGACTGACGAGCCAGGGATCAAACGTCTCTACCCACCCAGAACTAGAATCCTAAACATGTTTCAACATCCCTGGACTTTTCACATGTGCTCAAACTCCAGGTTCTCACGGTTGCATAGCACGTGCTCGACCAGATGAACCGCCTCCCAGCTCACGAACAAGCTTCTTGATACTCGAAGGCCACAATGAAGAACAGGAGCCAGGAAGGCAGCCAGTTAAAATCAGGAGGGTGGGGAAGAGAAGCCAGCCTGACTGAGCTCCAGGTTCACAGCGATAGCATTGGAAGCACGGCCACCCAGAGGTGGCCCCAGGACGTGGGGCCCTTGTTACTCACCTCACCAAAGTGTTTCTCAATAATGTTCAGGGCACTCTGGCTAATATGACAATTCTGGTGGAGCTGTAAGGACTCGATTTTTCCAATACCACCAAATTCCTCTATCAGAAGACACAGGTTTTCCTTCTCATGCAGCTTGTCTGCCTCCTGAGGACAGACGGAGACCAGCAAAGAGACCATCAGACACTGAGTGTGCTGGAGGGTGGGTGCTTCAGCTGGACGGCCCTAAGGGAGCTTTCCTAGGTAGAGACAGATCTGGTCCAGCAGGAGTGACCGCAGACCCACTGGAAATGCCAAGATTTCCCTCTCATTTCATTAATTTATTTACTCAATCATGCATGTGCACATTTATTCACAAAATCTCATTCACAAAATCACCCATGACGTCATTCATTCACAATAATCGCCCATGAATTCATTCACAAAATCTCCCATGAACTCATTCACTCACAGATACATTCATGAGTTCACCCATGCATTTACTTGTTCATACATTCATTCACTTTTCTACTCAAAATGTGTTCAACGTTAGAGAATACAAATATAATAAATACAAAAATGCTTTTGTCCAAAGCATTAAAGAATTCAAAGTGAAAAACTATGAAAAATAGTCAATAAAAAACCAAGTAAAAGCCAGGTAGTAGCGGCCCGTGCCTTTAATCCCAGCACTCGGGAGACAGAGAGAGGCAGATGTTTGTGAGTTCGAGGCCAGCCTGGTCTGCAAAGCTAGTTCTAGGACAGGGTCCAAAGCTGCAGAGAAACCCCTGTCTCAAAAAACAAAACAAAAAACCACTGGGCAGTGGTGGTGCACGCCTTTAATCCCAGCACTCGGGAGGCAGAGGCAGGTGGATCTCTGTGAGTTAGAGGCCAACCTGGTCTACAAGAGCTAGCTCCAGGACAGGTTCCAAAGCTACAGAGAAACCCTGCCTCGAAAAATATAAAAAAACAAATAAGCAAAAGACAAACAACAAAAAGCCCCTCAACTCCTTATCCTCCTCTCTCCACCCGCTAAGTGTCAGTTGGACAGGCACACCCAGCTCAATCATTAAAGGAATTCACAGTATCAGTGCCTGATGTTCATCGCTTCTCCTTTGTGACTGTCCTGAGAAATGATGTTATCCTGTCTGGGGACAGTACTACTCTTAAAGGATTTATGGTGCTTTTCAAACCTGTCCTATCCTCCTTCTATGACTTAATCCCCTGATGGCTCACCATCTGTTTTAAGTTTGATATAGGGAGGTTGGAGAAATGGCTTGGTGGCTAAGAATATTGATTGGTTTTCCAAAGGACACAGGTTCAGCTCCCAGTGCCCACTAATTGGCCCATAACCATCTGTAACTCCAGGTCCAGAGGATCCCATGCCCTCTTCTGGCCTCTGTAGGCCCTGCAGGCATGTGGTACACAGACATACATGCAGGTAAAATATCCATTCACATAAAATAAAATCAGTCCTTAAAGAAAAAAAATCGATACACAGTGATGTCTTCCTGTATTCTCAGTATTTCAGAGGCCTTACAATGCAGAAGGACGACCATGAGTTCTATGTAAACCTGCCTGGGTTCCATAAGGAGACCCTGTCTCCAAAGCAAAAAAAAAAAAAATCAAAAACAAAAATTAATTCAGGGCTGGAGAGATGACTCAGTGTTTAGGAGCACAAACTACTCCTACAGAGGACCTGAGTTCAGTTCCCGGCACCCACATCAGGTGACTCACTAGCACCTGTTGTGAGCTGCAACTCCAGCTCCAGGGAAATCTGATGCCTCTGTTTGCACCCGCACTCATGTGCACGTTGCCCACACACTTAAAATAAAGCTTTTTTTTTTAAAGGTCTAGTAACTTTTTTTTAAAGGACAGGGTTTCTTTGTATATCCCTGGCTGTCCTGGAACTTACTCAGCAGACCAGGCTGGCCTCAAACTCAGATTCACCTGCCTCTGCCTCCCGAGTTCTGGGATTAAAAGCTGGCACTGGCCCAGCTCTTTAAAAGTTTGTTGTGTTACTGAACCCTCTGTTCTGAGGGTTTCTCAGTCTCAGGCAGGATAAACCCACATCTCCACCAGCCAGCCTCCCCTGCCCCCCAACCCATACCTTCGGTTCACTCTCCCCCCCATTTTCCAACCACTTGCTCTGGCTATCTCTCCCCCTTGATATTCCTTTGGCCTAGAATGCTCTTCCCCAGGTGTCCACAGGACTCATCTATACTCAGGTCTCTGATTTGGACGTTCCCTAGAGAATGCTCCCTTCTCTGAGCACGGCATGTGTGACAGCAGCCAGTCCCTATCCTGAATGAGCAGTGAGTGACAGCTTAGCCTGAGTCCTTCCCGGGAAACCTCTGCAGTGAACCCTGTGTCACTCACACACAGGCTCCACAGAACGAGGATGCGAGCAGGTCTGTCCTGAACACTCGCCGCAAAGGTGCTCGCGTGAGAAACTGGAGGCACCCACGTAGACGCTTGCTTCACAGATTGGATAGCCCAGCAGGCTAGCCTCAAACATTCTACTTAGCCTAGGCAGTCCTCAAACTCATGACCTCCTTCCTCTGTCTCCAGAGTGCTAGGATGGCAGGTGTATACTGCGAGCTTGGCTGGGAGTCCTTTTCTTGTTTGTTTTCCCTTTGAGGTATCCACAGGGTGGGGGGAAAGTGGGAAAAAGACCAGAGAATCCTACGTGGGGTTCACGCACTCATTTATTCATTTGGGGTCAGGGTTTCATGTAACCCAGTCTGGCACTAACTTGCTATATAGTTGAGGGTGACCTTGAACTCCTCATTCTCCTTACCTCAACTTCCTGAGTGCTGGGATTATATATAGGCCTGTAGCAGCCTGCCTGGGCTATGTGGTGCTTGGGATGGAACCCAGGGCTTCACATTTGCTAGGGAGGCATGTTAGCAAATGTGCTACATCCCAGCCCGACCTACTTGCGCTACTTAAACTTTTCACATTCATTTTCTCTCTCTCGTCCCCCACCCCTCGTGTATGCATCAACACATGCACCATTGCACATGTTGGAGGTCAGACGGCAACTCGCTGAAGCCAAGTCTCTCCCACTGCCACGTGGGTCCTGGGGACTGAACTCAGGTGGTCAGCCTGGAGGCAAGCACCCTTACCCACTGAGCCCTCTGGCCCCCAGCCCCAGCAACCCCACTGCCATGTCTCTGAGTAGTATGCTCACATGCTCATTGTCTTCTGTCCGAGACTGCTATTCAGAACAGCTTACCTGGAGAAAGTAAGAAACAATGTCAAGGATGATGGTGATGGTCTTCATGTCTGGAGCAGTGAGCAGGTTTAGCAGCGGCTCCAGGACTCCTGAGTGCAGAAGTGTGCTCAACTGGCTCTGAGTGGCTCCTGTCGCGAAGTTTGCCACAGCCCACACAGCTTCCTTCTGGACCTTGAATTCTGCCTGCAAAAGCGGAGTTTGCATTCTCTACAGTGCCAGGGTCATCATAAAGTAATGTTGACTTGATTTGTGCTTTGTTGTTGTTGCTATACATTTTTGAGACAGGCTCTCTCATGCAGCCCAGGCTGGTCCCCAACTTGCAATAGAGATGAGGAGGACCTTGGACTTCTGACCCTCCCACCTCCACTTCCCAAATGCTGTCCTTACAATGAGAACCATCATGTCTGGTTTATGTGGTACTGGTACTCGATCCCAGGGCCTTGTGTATGGTAGGCAAGCACTCCACCAACAGAACCACGCCTTAAGCTTTTAAAAATAGGGTTTCACAAGCTACAGAGAAATCCTGTCTCAAAAAAAAACAGGGTTTCACTATATAGCCCAGGTCACCCTGGGACTATGTAGCCTAGATAGGCCTTCAATTTGTAATCCTCCTGTTGCAGCCTCCTGAATGTTAGACGTACAGGTGTGTGCTCCAGACCTGGTTTAACTTGGCTTACTCGCCAGGTCAGATAGTAAGAGCTGAGTTTATATATGAAATTTTTGTCCCATGCCCTGACCGCCTGCCTTCAATTCATCAGAACACCGCATGTGAGCAGAACCATGAAGCAGACAGACTGACTCCCACAGGATGCATTTTCTTAGACAAAGTCTCACATGGCTCAAACTGGCGTTCCAAGCACAGTGTAGCCACAGAAGACCTTGAACCTCTGTTTATCCTACTTCTCTCTCTCTTCATGGGGGTGCTGGGGATTGAACTCAGGTCCTCATGCTTGTACAACAGGCACTGTTACAGACTCTCTCCCCGGCTCCGCCACTTACGTTCTTTAGTAGGGCTACCAATGGGGGCAGCAGGTTACACCCGATCAGCTGCTGGATGTGGTGTTTGGGCCCAGCAGCCACGTTGCTCATGGCCCAGGCAGCTTCCTTCTGGATGGAGGACCTTGGGTGTCTCAGGAGCTGACCCAGTACCTTCAGCATGCCAGCGTCGATGGCCATCTGGGTCTGCAGGTCTGTTCCTGTGACAATGTTACCCATTGTGCGGAGAGAAGGGGTCTGGAAGGACCAAGACAAGCGGCTAAGTGTTGCAATGTGTCACAGTTCAGGAGTCACGTGCTGAGTGCTGTGCCCAGTGATGTCTGGAAGTTGGTGGGGTTTTATTCGGCCAGCATACCCGTAGCTGTTTTTACATAGTCTCAAGTACTTGTTTGCTTCCCAAAGGGTTCTGAGTCAAGGTGGCTAGATAAGGGACACTATGGGTAAATTATGGTATAGTGGGGGCTGGTGTGCAGCTACAGGTAGAGTGCTTGCCCAGCATGTGTGAAGTTCTGTGTACATAAACCTGGCGTGGTGCTGCCCACCTGTAATCCCTGTGCATGGGAGGTAGAGTCAGAAGGTCCCAAAGCTCAAGGTCCTTCTTGGCTATATAATGAATTTAAGGCTAGCCTGGACAGATTCAACGCAATGCCCATCAAAATCCCAGAAAAATTCTTCAAAGACCTTGAAAGAACGGTACTCAACTTCATATGGAAAAGCAAAAAACCCAGGATAGCCAAAACAATCCTGTACAATAAAAGAACGTCTGGAGGCATCACAATCCCTGACTTCAAACTCTACTACAGAGCTACACTACTGAAAACAGCCTGGTATTGTCATAAGAACAGACAGGAGGACCAATGGAACCAAATAGAAAACCTGGATATCAATCCACACATCTTTGAACACCTAATCTTTGATAAAGAAGCAAAAAATATCAAATGGAAAAAAGAAAGCATATTTAACAAGTGGTGCTGGCATAACTGGATATCAACATGTAGAAGAATGAAAATAGACCCATATCTATCACCATGTACAAAACTCAAGTCCAAATGGATCAAAGACCTCAACATAAAGTCAGCCACACTGAACCTCACAGAAGAGAAAGTGGGAAGTACATTTGAATGCATTGGCACAGGGAACCACTTCCTAAATATAACCCCTGCAGTACAGACACTGAGAGAAATAATTAATAAATGGGACCTCCTGAAACTGAAAAGCTTCTGTAAAGCAAAGGACAAGGTAAACAAAACAAAGCAACAGCCTACAGAATGGGAAAAGATCTTCACTAACCCCACATCAGACAGAAGTCTGATCTCCTAAATATACAAAGAACTCAAGAAATTGGACACCAAAAGATCACATAATCCAATTAAAAAAAATGGAGTACAGACCTAAACACAGAACTCTCAACAGAGGAATCTAAAATGGCTGAAAGATACTTAAGGAAATGTTCAATATCCTTAGTCATCAGAGAAATGCAAATCAAAACAACTCTGAGATTCCATCTCACACCTGTAAGAATGGCCAAGATCAAAAACACTGATGACAACTTATGCTGGAGAGGTTGTGGGAAAAAGGGAACACTTCTGCATTGCTGGTGGGAATGCAAGCTGGTACAACCTCTCTGGATGTCAGTGTGGCAATTTCTCAGAAAATTAGGAAACAACCTTCCTCAAGATCCGGTAATGCTACTTTTGGGTACATATCCAAAGGATGTTTAATCATCGTGCCACAAGGACATGAGCACATTTATGTTCATAGCAGCTTTGTTTGTCATAGCCAGAACCTGGAAATAACGTAAATGCCCCTCGATCGAAGAATGAATAAGGAAAATGTGGTACATTTACACAATGGAGAAAAAAAAATAATGACAGCTTGAATTTTGCAGGAAAAAGGATGGAGCTAGAAAACAATATTTTGAGTGAGGTAACCCAGACACAGAAAGACAATTATCACATGTACTCACTCTTAGGTGGTTTTTAAACATAAAGCAAAGAAAGCCAGCCTACAAACCACAATCCCAGAGAACTTAGACAACAATGAGGACACTAAGAGAGATTTACAGAGATCTAATCTATATAGGAAGTAGAAAGTATAAAAAGACAAGATCTCCTGAGTAAATTGGAAACATGGGGAGCTTGGGGGAGGATTAAATGGGGGAGAGGAGAGGCAGAGCAGAGAAAAATGTAGGGGAGGGGAGCAGAGAAAAATGTAGAGCTCAATAAATATCAATAAAAAATGTATTTTTTTTAAAAAAGGCTAGCCTGGACTATGTGAGATTCTACTTCTTTTTTTATTATTTTTTTAAAAAATATTTATTTATTTATTTATTTATTATGTATACAATATTCTGTCTGTGTGTATGTCTGCAGGCCAGTAGAGGGCACCAGACCTCATTAGAGATGGTTGTGAGCCACCATGTGGTTGCTGGGAATTGAACTCAGAACCTTTGGAAGGGCAGGCAGTGCTCTTAACCATTGAGCCATCTCCCCAGCCCCGAGATTCTACTTCTTTAAAAAAAAAAAATCTGCTGTCCTGTTTTTTTTAGGCATTTTGAGACAGGATCTCTCATGTAAGTTCAAGTTGGTCTCGAATTCATTAGGTAGCCAAGGACACCAAGCTTTTGATCCTCTTAACTTTTTCTGGAGAAAAGGTCTCACCTCACACTGGTCTCAAACTCAGTAGGTAGCCAAGGATGACCTTGAGCTTCCTGATCCTCCTGCCGCCTCCCTCCACCCCCTAGTGCAGGGATTATGAGTGTGCTCCACAGCCACAGTACTGGAGATGGAACCCAGGGCTTCCTGAATGCTGGGCAAGCCCTCTATCTACCGAGCACATCCTTATCCCTGGCCTTGAACTCACAAGCCTTTCCTAACCTCTGCTAGAATCGCAGGTGTTCACCAAGAGTCCGAGTCCATGTCCAAAACTCTCACCTGGAAAAACTCGTGGCTGATTGCCGGGTCTGCTGTACACTCACGTTTGTGCTGACTCCAGGTTTCGGTTGTGTATTAAACTGGAGCCAATGAGCACCCCCAGTCGCATCTCCATGTGTTCACCAGCCTCTTTAAGAAGCTCAGAGGATCCCCAGGGAGGTCTGTGGTAGAGCTTCAGGTGACAGCCTCTCAGGGGAGCTGGCTGTGAAATGGCTCACTTTGTGCGGCAGTGGCAGCCCCCACTGCAGGCTCTCAAGAGTGTTTCCACTATCAGGCTAGTCTGCCACTCACCTGAGGGATGGACTAAACCCCACAGCCTTGTCCAGATAATACCGACTGGGCCTCAGCATTTCTAGTAAAAGTTGCTTCCCTGGAAAGGTGAGATGACTCAGGGGATAAAGGCGCCTTGTAGTCTCAGGCCTGCTGATGGGAACTGGATTCCCTGGGCCCACGTGGTGAAGAGAGAATCGACTCCTGAAACTTGTCCTCCGCCCTCCACACATGCATCGTGGTATAGGCTCGCCCCACACATAATAAATATGTAAGTGCTTAAAGGTGATTTTCTTTTTTAGAGAGAGAGAGAGAGAGAGAATCTCTTTACGGAGCCCAGGCTAGCCTCATATTTGTGATCCTTCTCTCAGCCTCTTAAGTGCAGTTACATGCATCCAACAGCGAACCTGGCTGCTTCTCTCCTGATAATTTTTCACTCTCCCTGCCCCCTGCCCCCGCCCCCAAACTCACTTTGCCATCTGGAAAATACTATTGTAATCTCAGAAAAGAAGCCACTAAAGATGTGTGTGATACAATAAAAAGACAATGACTGAGAGGGGTCAAGGTAGTGGAGCCAGACAAGATGGTACAAGGCATAGTGTCAGCACTGGGAAGATAGAGGCAGAGAGAGGATCACAGGTCTGGGGTTCTCAGCTAGGGATTCAGGTCCAGGCCAGCTTGGGCTACATAAGACTCTCTATACAGCCAGCATGGTGCTAGACGCCTTTCCCACACTCAAGAGACAGAGACAAGTAGATTTGTGAGTGTAATGTCAGGTCTACATAATGGAGTCCAGGTCAACCGGGGCTACACAGTGAGACTCTATCTGTCTGTCTCTGTGAGTCAGTCTCTCTCCATGTCTGTCTATCCCTCTCTGTGTGCGTGTCTGTCTCTGTGCGAGTATGTCTGTTTGTGTATCTGTCTATCTCTGTGTGTGTGTGCCTTCTATCTTTGTCTTCTATCTCTGTCTGTGTGTCTCTGTGTATGTCTGTCTGTCTATATCTCTCTGTGTGTCTATGTCTCAGTGTACGTGTCTGTCTTTGTGGGTCTCTTTCTCTGTGTGCCCGTCTCTCTGTGCGTCTGTCTGTGTTTGTCTCTCTCACTGTGTCTGTTTGTGTGTGTCTCTATCTCTGTTTCTCTCTTTTCTTCTCTCTACATCTGTCTTCTCTCTACGTCTATCTCCTCTCTACGTCTGTCTCCTCTCTCTACATCTGTCTCTCTCTATGATGTCTGTCTTTGTCTCTCTCTCTCTCTCTCTCTCTCGACGATATCTGTCTCTGTCTCTCTCTACGATCTGTCTCTCTCTCTCTACGATGTCTATCTCTCTCTCTACGTCTGTCTCTCTCTCTCTCTCTCTACGTCTGTCCTCTCTCTATGTCTGTCTTCCCCAATTCTCTTTCTCCTCCCTCTCTCTCTGTCTTTGCCTTTATAGCCCCCTCTCAGCCTCTGCTTTTATCTCCCTCTTGGCTTCTGACCCCCTGGCCCCTGCCTCCCCTGGCCTCTACCTCCTCTTCCTCCCTCTTTCTTTCCCCCACTCTTTGTCCTCTCTCTTCTCTCTCTATGCATGGCTCTCTATTCTTCCCCACTTCTGTTTCTCTGTTGTTCACACACACACACACACACACACACACAGAGAGAGAGAGAGAGAGAGAGAGAGAGAGAGAGAGAGAGAGAGAAAGAGAGAGAGAGAGAGAGAGAGAGATGGGTGGAGAGGAAAACAGAGAAAAACCAATTTGCTCAAGTTAAAATCAGTAGAACAGTAAGAAAATATGTATGAGGGGTCCCTGGGTGGTAGGATTATAATCAGGTCACTCACTGATGCTCAGGTGGAGAAAGCCTAAGTTATTTAACTGCTGCTAGGATCTGAGATGTAAACTTATCTAAGGGTTTAGTGAGAAAGTCTCAAAGAGCAGAGACCTACAGGTAACAAGCTGGATTTCAGGTGAAGGGTTAGAGTTGACAGGAAGACCTGGGGTGAGAGTAGAGATGATACAGAAGACCTGGGGTGGGAGTAGAGACGATACAGGAGACCTGGGGTGGGAGTAGGGATGATACAGAAGACCTGGGGTGGGAGTGGGGATGATACAGAAGACCTGGGGTGGGAGTGGAGATGATACAGAAGACCTGGGGTGGGAGTGGAGATGATACAGAAGACCTGGGGTGGGAGTGGAGATGATACAGAAGACCTGGGGTGGGAGTGGAGATGATACAGAAGACCTGTGCAGCCAAACATGACCTTGAATTCTATCTTTCCTGCCTCCATCCTCCCAATGCCAAGATTATAGGCATGTACTACCAGTCTAGTTTCTACAGTGCTGGGGATGGAACCAGGGCTTTGGGTATGCTGAGCAAGCACTCTGAACTGAAGCCATGGCACCCACACAGTCTAGTCTGAAGCCTCTTGCAAAGACAGTCGAGACCCGTGGTGACATTTACCAAGATGTTGAGTTCTGGGCTGGCCATGAGCTCTACGAGCCTGGGCAGGACACCCACGGACACCACATGATGGATGCGCTCATTGTGGCCTTCTGTGAGGTAGGATAGGGCCCAGCAGGTGTCTGAGAGGATCTCGTTGTCGTAATGTTGAAGGAGCTGAGAGAGGGCAGGCAGCATCTGCAGCACGGCCTGCTCGCAAGGGTACGGGTTCTTGTTCCGGCACAGGTTGGACAAAGTCCACGCGATGTTCCGCAGAAATGTGATCTGTGACGGGGTGCAAAGGAGACAAAATGTAAATGTTGGAGTGCCCTTTCCATCCTGATCAATACTATTGATCAGAGCAGACCAAAGCTTTTGAACATCAAAATGAACTCAGTTCAGGCAGTAATATGTGTCGGGGCAAATATAATGAGCTTTATATTTAAATATTTAAAAGTCTATGAAGGTTTCTTTGTATTCTTCACAATGCCTTTCCCCACTCTACTTGACATATGGCTTGTTTCAAGATTTTATTTTTATTCATGTGTATAGTCGAGTGTCTGTGTTTGGGTATGAGCATGTGTGTACATGTATGTGTGTGTACACATGCTCACGGAGGTCAGAAGACAGAATGGATCCCCTGTCCCCTGGAGCTGAGGTTACAGGCAGTTGCAATCCTCCTGACAAGGGTGCTGGGAACTGAACTCAGGTCCTATGCAGGGGCAGCAGATGCTCTTAACTGCTGAGCCATCTCTCATCGGTCCCCTGGCCTAATGGTTTAACATTGTTACCATGTGTGTAAGTGCACGTATGCCTATGTCACGACACACATGTGGAGGTCAAGAAGACAACCTCACCTTCCATTTTCACCTTGTTTGAGACAGGGTCTCTGTGTTTCACTCTTTGGGTTTGTGCACAAAAGACTTGCTAGTCAGCAAAGTTCCAGGGATCCACCTGTTCCCACCCCCCACTTCCCTATCTAAATACTAGGATTACAGGTGTGTGCTAATGAACCTGGCATTATGTGGGTTCTTGGAATTTGAACTCAGGTCCTCACATTTACACAGTGAGTACTTTATGCACTGAGCTGTCTCCAAGCCCTTGATCACCTTTTTACTGCCAAAAATTATATCGAACAGTTGAGTGCAGATACACATATCTATAATCTCAGCCATGGTGGAAGCAGACAGACTGTGAATTTGAGGCTAACAGGTTGCTTAGAGTTCAAAGCCAGCCTAGGATACATGAAGACTACGTCACAAACAAACTCAGGAATTTAGTCTTCTTGCCATCTGTAACTCTACTAGCCTGCCATAAAAATTCATATAATATATATGGTATTAGCAATTGAGCCCAGGGTCCTGTGTATGCTAAGCAAGCATGATACCATTGAGCTACATCCCCTTGCCCTTTTTTTTGTTTGTTTGTTTTTAAAGACAGGGTTTCTCTGCGGAGCCCTGTCTGTTCCAGAATGCACTCTATAGACCAGGCTGGACTTGAACTCAAGAGATCTGCCTGCCTCTGCCTCCCAACCGCTGATATTAAAGGCATGTGTCACCACTACCTGGGTCCTTTTTTCAAAATTATTTTTATTTGTGCATGTATGTGGTGTATGTGTGCATATATGTCATTTAAACATAGGTACCTGTGGAGGCCAGAAGAGGATGTCAAATTCCCTGGAGTTGAAATTATAGTGTTGTGAGCCACCTAATGTGCCTGCTAGAAGCTGAATTCAGGTCCTCTGGTGTTGACAGAGGTTTCTGTCCCGCCCAGTCCCTCAACCATTCAATCCAAAGAAACACACAGAGGCTTATGTTAATTATAAACTGGTTGGCCTATTAGCTGAGGCTTCTTATTAACTCTTATATCTTACATTAAGCCATAATTCTTGTCTGTGTTAGCCACGTGGCTTGGTACCTTTTATCAGTAAGACCTCATCTTGCTACCTCTGCATCTGGGTGATGACTACAGACTGAGCCTTTCCTCTTTCCAGAATTTTCCTGTTCTGGTGGCCCCGCCTATACTGCCTGCCTGACTACTGGCTAATCAGCATTTTATTAAACCAATACAAGTGACAAATCTCTACAGGGTACAAGACCATTGTCTCACAGCACTCTGGAAGAACAGTGAGAGCTCTTGACCCCTGAGTCATCTCTCCGGCTCCAACTCTAGCTGCTAATTTGCCCAAGCAGCCCTTGAACTTGAGATCCTTCTGCCCCAGCCTCCCAAATAGCAAGGACTCCAGACCTGCTCTATTACATCCAGCCACATTCATCTTTCTTCCTTTCTTTGCTTCTTTTGAGACAGGGTTTTACCATAGAGCTCAGGCAGCTTCAAAGGTGAATTAATTGCATTTGTGTTTGTGAGTGCGCTTGTGCCATGATGTCCTGCAGGAGTCTGTTCTCCCCTTCTACCGTGTGGATTCTGAGGGTTGAACTCAGGTCCTCAGGCTTGGTGGCAGCCACCTTCGCCCACTGAGCATTTTGTCAGCCCAGGCCTCAAACTCCTGACAGCCCTCCTTCCTTAGCCAACTCAGAGAGCCCCATGCTCAGACATATTTCTGATCTTGTGAGATCACTCTTCAGAACTGCCCTGGATCTCATCACTTTCTCTCCTAAATATTCTACCTCAGGGACCCAGAGATCAGTGTGGAAACATAACCCAAGACCATTCGTCCCTGGATGTCCAATCTCCCGTGGACAACCTTCCAGGCACTACCCCACTCCTATTCATCAGATGAGGCAGGGAAGCTCTGGGCTGACTCTGCAGCCCAGTCTGACCTTGAACTTGCAACCCTGCCACAGCTTGAGGGCTGGGATCACCTGTGTATACCATGTCCAGTTTTCTACCTGATGTCGAACAGTTGAAGCCCAACGGTCTGACCCCAGGGCCTCTTCCCACTCTAGGCCAGGGTGTTGGCAGTGTTTTTCATAGTCACACAATGACAGGCATTAGCCTGTCTCATATGGTTCCTTTGTAAGTAGTCGAATGCGTCCTCTTGGGCTGGACTGGTGGCTTTGTTGGTAGAGTGCTTACTTAGTGTGATTGAAACCCTGGGTCCCATCCCCATACCACATAAACTTGGTATGGTGGTGTACACCTGTAATCCTACCACTAATGAGAGAGAGACAGGGAGATCTGAGTTCAAGGTCACCCTTGACTACATAGTGAATTTGATGCCTGACCTGTGAGACTCTGTCTCAAAACAAAAAAAAAGTCAAGGACAAGCAAGATGGCTCAGCAGGTAAAGACACTTGTCACCAAGTAGGACAACCTGAGTTCAACCCCTTATATAATAATGGAAGGAGAAAAATTGTACCCTACAAGTGCATGTGTGCACACTCCGAGTGTGCATACAATGAATGAAATCCCATTAAGGAAATGAATAGATAAATAAACACACTCACTGGTATGTTTGTCGAGATAAGATGGAGCAGTTTCGGGATGGCATTGTTGGAAATGATGTTGTCTCTGAATTCTGGGCCGTCACCTACAAGAGGAAGAGAGCGCAAGATGAAAGATTTGGGCACACATTCTTGAGCCCAGCAATCAGGAAGCAGAAGCAGGTTGATCTCTGTGAGTTCAAGGCCAGCCCAGTCTACATAGTGAGTTACAAGTCAGCCTGGGCTACATCTCAATCTACTCTCCCACAAAAATGCTCAAGGATAAATCCATATTGGGTATCTAACCTTTGAAGTTTATTTTTAATGGGGCTGGAGAAGTTGCTCAGTGGTTAAGGATTTATATATACTATTCTTATCATGCATGAGTTTGGTTTCCAGCACCTCTGGCAGGCAGCTCACAACTGCCTATAACGCCAACTCCAGGAAGATCCGAGACTCTCTTTTGGCCTCACTGGGCATCTATATTCACATGCACACATTAAAACACAGACATAGATATACATATAAGAAAATCTCTTTTAAAATTTATTCCTAATTCAGTTCAATGGCTCAGTGGAAAAAGCACTTGCAGCTAAGCCTGATGACCCGAGTTCAATTCCTGGGACCCACATGGTGAAAGAAGAACCAAATCTTGAAAGTGTCCTCGTGAGACTACTGCATGTGATCCATGGCATGCGTATAATCCCCATCCCCACCTCAAATAAATGAGTGTAATCTTTTAAAGTTTATACAGAGAATGAGAGATGAAAACTCAGTTTGGGGTATTTGGCTAGTAGTTGGAATGGCTGTACACTGGCTGCTGGGTTTCCTAGGTGTCTGGGGGTGGGTGTACATGCCCAGTGTCTCAAGTAGGCACCACACCGCTGCAGCTGTTCTAAGCAGAGGTCCTAGACACAAAATGAAGACAGCCAGCTTTGCCTAAGTGACCTGTTGTAAACCCTGGCTGCATCCATGGTTCTCAGAAAGACTGACACTGTTAGAAAAAAACTATTTTCCCAAAGAATGTTGGCAAGGGGCATTCATTTCCAAATGAATTCAGAACAAACCCTGGGGTTCATTGAGGGAGGAGATTAGCCATTAGCAATTTTTCCTTGTTTGCTATTTTTTTTGAGATGGGGGTCTCATATGTTGTTCTGGCTAGCCTGAACTCAGAGATCCACCTGCCTCCGTCTCCTGAGTGTTGCAATGAAAGGTAAGCGCTACCATGCCTACACACTTACATTTTATTTATTTTTAGACAGGGTCTCACTATGTGGCCCAGACTGGCCTCAAACCTCCAGAGATCCACTTGCCTCTGCCTCCCAAGTGTTGGAATTGAAAATATACCCCTTCATGTCTGGCCAATTTATTTTACTTGCTTGCTTGTTTGGGGGGATTTTTGTTGTGTGTGGTTTTTTGTTTTGCTTTGCTTTTGTAAGTTAGTGTCTTGTTATATATCTGGTACTTGCCTCAAACTCACCATGTAGTCTAGATTGGTCTTCAACTCCTTACTGTCCTGCATCAACCTTACCTAGTCTTTAATATATCAACTCTTTTTAAAATATGTGTACATGTGTATGTGTGTGTATGGATAAGTGTGTGAGTGCTTGTATGCATGTGTGTGTATGTTTGTGTGCTCAAACCAGTGTGCATAGGGAGGTAAAGAGGACAATTTGTAGGAGGCCTGTCTTTTCATAATGTAGGATCTGCGGCTAGAACCCAGGTAGGTCATCAGGCTTGGCGACAGGTGCCTTTTGCCCACTGAGCCATCTTACTGGTCCTTAATAAACCAACCTTTTCATTTTCAAATTTATTTCTATTTTATGGATGTGTTTTGCCTGCTTGTATGCATATGTGCCATGTGTGTGCCTGGTACCTGAGGAGGCCAGAAGAAGGCATCCGACCCCCTAGAACTGTAGTTACAGGTGACCCTGAGCTACCACATGGATGCTGGGAAGGGAGCCCAGATCTTCTGCAAGACCAGCTAGTGCTGTTGAACTACAGAACTCTCTCTCCAGCCCGCTTGTTCTTTGAGGCAGGGTCTCACTATGGAGTTCTGGTTGTCCTGGAACTTGTTATATATTTCAGGATAGCCTCAAATTCAGTGCATAGCCAAGGGTGTCCTTGAACTCCTGATCCTCCTGCCTCCACCTTCCAAGGGCTGGGATCAGAAATGTGCACCAACATGCTCAGCTTTTTATAGTCCTGGGATGAAACCTACATGCTAAGCAAACACCCTACCAAGCAAGCTATATATCCTCAGCCCTAGCGTATGAACGCGACACCTAGAAGTCTAGGTTTGTACCACTAACTGGCAAAACCTAAGTCATACCTACTACTTGGTCTTCTGTTGACACATTGGGAAAAAAATCCACCACTGTCTTAGATGTGAGCCTTACTGAAGCATTTTCAAAGTGGTTGTTTTGCTAGGTGGTGGTGGTGGTGGTACACACCTTTAATCCCAGCACTCAGGAGACAGAGGCAGGAGGATCTCTTGAGTTTGAGGCCAGTCTGGTCTACAGAGCAAATTCCAGAACATCCAGAATCAAAAAAAAAAAAAATAGACCGTCAGATTGGTTGTTTTCTAGTCTCTTGGCCAATTCAGGCTCTGAAGTCCCTGGAAACCTACGTGCTGACTCATTTTCTCTGAACTCGAAAACTTCTAATGCTTGGTTTGTTTTAACTTGTCAAAATCCCAATGGGGCCCAATTGAGCTCTCCCCCAGATGATGTTTGTATTTGTTTTCCAGGAATCTGGGGTCTCCAACTCTTTAGCACTCACTCCCTTCCTGGGTTTTCCCAGGCCACATTGGGCCTTTCGGGGAAGACGTCTCATTCCAAGCTAAGGAAGCTCTGTCTCTCCATCTCTCCACATGTATATTATCTACATCTATGTACCTACACATGTGCGAGTTTGTGCGCACATGCGCGCGCACACACACACACACACACACACACACACACAGAGAAAGACACTTACCTTAGTGAGTTTTACAGATGATACAGGTTTCTGTGGCCCTGGATTGTGTAAGATTAAACCCATACTGCATGGACCACAGCTTACTTTTGCTTCATTTTGAGACAGGGTCTCATGTAGCTCAGGTGAGCATCAAACTTACTGTAAAGAATAACCTTGAACTTCTGACCCTCCCGGCCCTACTCCTAAGTGCTGGGAATTTAGACAGAAACCACTATTTCTGGCTTATATGATGAGGATGGAACCTTGGGCTCTACAGTGCTATTTTTCCCAGACTACTTTGGTCTTAACTTTTCATTTTTGGGGGACAGGGGCTTGCCATATACCTGGCTGACCTGGAACTCATTTGGTAGACCAGGCTGGCCTTATCTCAAGGTGATACTGTCACTTGTCTGCTAAGTGCTGGGATTAAAAACTTGTATCACCATGCCTGGGTTTGTGTTTGTTTCATATTTGTGTGTGTGTGCACGCGCGCACACACACATACTGATGGAAGCCAGAGGTCAATGCTGAGTGTGTTAGTGTCTTCCTTAATCACTCTTCACTTTCTTCCCCCCGAGATGTGATCTCTTACTGAACCAGGAGTTCACTGATTTATCTGGAGTAGCTGGCAAGTAAACCCCAGGGATCAACCTGTCTCCACTCCTCTAGAGTTGGGATTATAAACAAGTCACCGTACTGGCAGGGGACCAAACCTGGTCCTCATACTTGTTCCTATCCATTGCTGTTGTTTGAGTCAATGTCTCCCTGACCCCAGGCTGACCTCAAATAATGACCTTGAGTTCCTGTCTTCCTGGCTCCACCTCCCAAGTGTGAGAATTACAATCCTGCACCACTGTGCATGCTCTGAGACTTATCTTTGCTCCAGAAGCCTTTAAGGCCTGAGGTTGTAGGACCTGGGCTCAGGAGACATTTCTCACTTATGCTTGGGCTCTGTCATCCACTCTGCCTCCATTCTCAGTCACTAACTCTGGTTCTGAGTTTTGAACCCGCTCATTCCCCCAGCACAAGGTGTTCAAAATGGGGTGAGAATGGGTGCCAAGACATCAAGCGTAACAGAGAAGTCTGCCCCCCAACATGTCCACCCCCTAGCATGTCCACCAAGAAGTGTCTTACCAGCTATATTACCAAGTGCCCACACTGCCTGCTCACACACGGCCAGGTGGGAGGAAGACAAGAGTTCAATCAAGGGATGAATGGCACCCCCTTCCACAACAGCTCGGGTCTGCTCTGAAGTTCCTGAGGCAATGTTGGTGAGAGCCCATGCTGCCTCAAACTGCAGAACGGGGAGAGGTGACGCCTTCAGGAACTCCACCAGCTTGGGGATGAGCCCCGCCTCGATGACCAGTTTTAGAGGAGGGTTCTTTTCCTGCGACAGCATTTTCCTGTGCAGCGAGGCGGAGAAAGTGGGGAGAGTCACAGGCGTATGTGCAGAGAAACTCCTTTTTGAGGCACTCTTAGCATTCCTAACTATGTTTCTTTCTTTTTTCTTTTTCTTTTTTTTTTTTTTTGGTTTTTTTTTTTTTTTTGAGATAGGGTTTCTCTGTAGCTTTGGAGCCTGTCCTGGAACTAGCCCAGGCTGGCCTCAAACTCACAGAGATCCACCTGCCTCTGCCCCCTGGGTGCTGGGATTAAAGGCCATGTGCCACCACTTCCTGACCAACTATGTTTTTTTAAATACTGCAAGATGAACCCAGGGCCACATACATGCTAGGCAGGTGTTCTTCCATAAGCCACACCCCTAACCCCTCATTAGGGAATACTAGACAAGTGCTCTACCACTGAGCCACACCCAGCCCCTCACTGGGGATTCTAGGCAGGTGCTCTACCACTGAGCCACACCCCAGCTCCTCACTGGGGATTCTAGGCAGGTGCTCTACCACTGAGCCACACCCAGCCCCTCACTGGGGATTCTAGGCAGGTGCTCTACCACTGAGCCACACCCCAGCTCCTCACTGGGGATTCTAGGCAGGTGCTCTACCACTGAGCCACACCCAGCCCCTCACTGGGGATTCTAGGCAGGTGTTCTACCACTGAGCCACACCCCAGCTCCTCACTGGGGATTCTAGGCAGGGGCTCTACCACTGAGCCACACCTCAGCTCCTCACTGGGGGATTCTAGGCAAGTGCTCTACCACGGAGCCACACCCCAGCCCCTCACTGGGGGATTCTAGGCAGGAGCTCTACTTCTAAACTAAAACCCCCAAGCCTTAACCATCAGATACAGAGCTGAATTGGGCCATTATTAATTCTGCAACACTTCGCAGCAGTCCCAAAGCAACATCTTGCCCTTCAGGTATTATCTGTGAGCTTAAGGCCCTGCAGAGACCAATGTAAATTAAGCAATCCATCTCTGACAACACACTGCATTTCTTAAGTTGCCCTCAAGGACGATGGAGCATAGTAATCACCTTCTGCTTTTGGAAGAAGTAGCCTTTTTCTGCATTGTATGGGCATTTTGCCAAAAGCCAGGAAATCCAACAGGCTACTAGAGCTCACTTCTGGCTATAAAACTACAAATACCAGAAGCCTGCATGGTGATACCTGGCAGCCTGGGTGGCCATGAGACACAGGATTGGATCTGAGCTATTCACACCTTTGATTATGTCTTCCAGAGTGAGGATGGCCTGCCAAGAAAAAAAACCAAAACATTCAGGTCAAAAGAAAGCACAGGGCCAACAAATGGCTCAGAGGGTAAAAGCATTTGCTGCCAAGTCTGACAACCTGAGTTTGATACCCAGAACCTGCTAAGTGAAGAAACCTGACTCTCATCAATTGTCCCAACATCTGTGTGTACACATGGCTACACACACACACACTGAGAGAGAGAGAGAGAGAGAGAGAGAGAGAGAGAGAGAGAGAATAAATGTAATAAAAAATAAAAATAAGAAAAGTATAAGCATCACCTAACTTAGTCATCCACCTGATGTGACCAGATGTCCATGGAGCACCTACATCTATCCTAAGGCAGGGAGGGATATTTACTACCCCGTAGGTAATAGGTCAAAGTGGGACATTTTCTTTTTTTATTTATTTTTAGTTTATGTGCATTGGCGTGCATGTATGTATGTGTGAGTGTGTCAGATCTTGGAGTTACAGACAGTTGTAAGTGGTCATGTGGGTGCTGGGACTTGAACTCGGGCCCTCTAGGAGAACAGCCAGTTCTCTTAACCGCTGAGCCATCTCTCCAGCCCCAAAGTGGGACATTTTCCATGCTTACGACAGGGTGATCCTTTTACATTCAGCATCTTCCTAAAAAAAAAAATGCGTGGGTGTTTATGTGTGTGTGTGTGTGTGTGTGTGTGTGTGTGCGCACATGTGCCTGCACGCATGTGCACACATATAATAGCAGGTGCCCACAGAGGTTAGAGACATCTGAGTCCCCTGAAGCTGAAATTACTGGTGGTTTTAAGCTGCCTGACATGGTCACTAGGAACCAAACTTGGATCTTTTGTAAAATCATCAAGTACTCTTAACTTTTGTGCCAGTTCTTCACCCACCTAGCACTTTTAAGATTTTATTCATATGTGTGCAGAAGGGGTTTTGTTGCTATTTTGTGGGGAGGAGGTGGCTGACAGCATGTCTGTCTGTGTATCCTGTATTCACCATCATGGAGGACAAAAAAAGCTTTGAATCCTCCTGCTTCTGAAGTAACTGATGGTTTTGAACCACCATGTGGGTGCTAAAATGAACTTGGGTCCTCCAAATGAACAGCCCTCCTATGTTCATACCACTGAGCCACCTCTCCAGCCCCCTTAGCATCTTTTTATCACATGTAATAAGAAAATGCTGGAGGCTGGAGAGATGGCTCAGAGGTTAAGAGCACTAGCAGCTCTTCCAAAGGTCCTGAGTTCAATTCCCAGCAACCACATGGTGGCTCATAACCAACTGTAATGAGATCTGGTGCCCTCTTCTGGCCTGGAGGTGTACATGCAGGAGGAACATTGTATACACAATAAACAAACAAATCTTAAAAAAAATAAAGAAAATGCCAGTGAAGGGCTGGGGTGTAACACAGTGTTTGCCTACTTGCCCAGGAAGTACCAGGCCTGGGGTTCAATTTCCAGAGAACAGGAGGCGTGGAGGGGCAAAGTAGGGAAAGAGAAGGAGAAAAAAGAAAAAGGGAGAGGGGAGAGGAAAAAGAGGAAGGACAGACAAAGGTTTGGAAGAAGGGAAAGAGAGAGAAGGTGAAGGAGAGAAGGGGGAACGAAAAGAGGAGAAAGAGAGGAAGCCGGAAGACAGACAAGGAGGAGTGAACGTATGGGGGAAAGCCAGGGAAGGAGGTTCAGAGTTTCCATCTTCTGCAAAAGAGAGAACTAAGAAGAGCAAAGCATGCAGGAGAAAGGGAACGATGAGCACCAGGTTCAGAGACTGGGAAAACAGATGGGGCCAGCAAATCACAAGCCTTATAAAAGCCAGAAGGATCGAGAGAGACCCCAGGCCAGTAAAGTCAGAAAAAGTAATGAGATTGATTCTACACTTATAAAAATAAAGTCAGGTGCACACCTTAACTGCCAGCACCCGGGAGGCAGAAGCAGGCAGATCTCTGTTAATCCAAGACCAGCCTGGTCTATAAAGTAAATTCCAGAACAGTCAGGGCTACACAGAGAAACCCTGTGTCTCAAAATACAAAACAAATTAAATAGATATATAGATAGATAGATAGATATCAAGCAAAAGGAAAAACAAACAAACAAACAACAACAACAACCACCACAAAAACCACAGAATCCAACAAGTTAAATAAAGCAGGTAAAATAGGTAATTTCGAGCAATACACCACCAAAATAGACAAGAGAGAAAACCTAGAGCTGAGGATCAGTGAGTAAAATGCCTGCAAAGCAAATGCAAGAACTTGAGTTCAGATCCCTCTACTCACTAACATCAATTAGGGATTCTAGGCAGAGGCTCTACCACTGAGCCACACCCCAGCCCCTCACTGAGGGATTCCAGGCAGGGGCTCTACCACTGAGCCACACCCCAGCCCCTCACTGGGGGATTCCAGGCAGGGACTCTACCACTGAGCCACACCCCAGCCCCTCACTGGGGGATTCTAGGCAGAGGCTCTACCACTGAGCCACACCCCAGCCCCTCACTGGGGGATTCCAGGCAGGTGCTCTACCACTGAGCCACACCCAAGCCCCTCACTGGGGAATTCCAGGCAGGGGCTCTACCACTGAGCCACACCCCCAGTCCTACTCCTTTCTTTGAATTAAACAGCAAGCTCTGACTCTACTAAGCCTTCTCACGCTAGGAATACTAGCCAAGGTTATATCCTATACAGGATGGCCTTCGCACTGAGTTCTAACACACCTCTTTGTCTGATGCTTGAGAAACCAAGTCATTGGAGAATTGGCTGATATTTCTTCTCTTTAAGACCTGCTCATCTTTCTTGGCCTTTCGGAGTTGCAAGTTGGTGGCAATCCTCTGCTGTCGCCTTGCCTAACGAAGAAGACAAATAATTGGAGTTGGTATACCCAGGTTGCTGGAGAACCAGGACATTATTCTGCTAGGGGTTGTTTAATTTTTTAAAAATATTTACAGGTGTTTTGCTTGCATTCGTGTCTGTGTACCGTGTGTGTGTGTGTGTGTGTGTGTGTGTGTGTGGTTTCTGCAGAGGCCAGAAGATGGCACTAGATCTCAAACTGGCACTACATACCATTATGAGCCACCATGTAGGTGTCAGGAATTGAACCTGGGTCCTCTTGAAGAAGAGACAGCGATCTTAACCACTCTGCTATCTCTCCAAGCCTCTTGTTTTATAAGTTTAATTTTACTTATTATGTATGTGAAGGTCAGAGGACAACTTGCAGGAGCCAGTTCTCTCCCTCCATTCTCTGGGTTCCTGGATGGAACTCCGGCCATCTGGTTTGGGAGGCATTTGTAAGCCATCTCATTGACCATGTTATTCTGTTTGGTTTTTGTTTTCAAATGGGTTTTCCCTTCTACTCTGTAGCCCAGGCTGTTCTCAAACCCTAAAGTCCTTCTGCCTCAGCCTGTATTGCGATAACAAGTGTGTGGCATTACACCCAGCTCACACTTCATCAACGAGGCACTTCAACTGTAGTTCCTTGTTATTGCTTCTCAGTTTATACTCACAGACATATCTTTGCCGCAGTACTTAAATTTTCTCAGCCTCTCTTCGGGAGCTTCTAAGGTAGGCATGTTGACTGGAGGAAAGAAAGCACCTATGGGCAGGAAAATTAGCAAAGAGATTATCATTGCCCAGTATGCAAGTCACTATGTTCAAGTCATCAGTTACTATGGGACAGAGAGCAAACTCGAGGAGTTGGGCACCAGTGTGATGCATGTGCTCTATCAACAGGCTGTGGTTACTATGGGAACACTGCAGGAACTTAGTCCTGGCCTTACTACAGAAAATCCTTACAATGTAGGCTGGGCTGTAGCTCAGTTGGTGGAGCACTTGCCTAGCGCACACAAAACCCTGCTCCATCCCCAGTAATATACAAACTGAATGTGGCTGTGCACACCTGTAATCACAGCATTCAGGGGTGGAGGCAGAAGGATCAATAATTTAGGTCTTGGGGTTGGAGAAATGGCTTGGTGGTTAAGAGCACTTGCTGTTCTTATAGAGGGATGCGAGTTTGATTTCCAACATTCAGATAGTGGCTCACAACCACCCATTAACTCCAGTTCCAGGGGATCCAGGACTGGATCCAGGACTGCCTCCTGGCTTCCTCAGGTACCAATCATGCACCTGGTGTATATATATATATATACACAAACAAAACATTCATATACATAAAAGGAAATAAATGCAAATTTTTTTTCCAAAATTTTTTCTAGACTATCTTTGGTGATATAGGGAAGTTGAGGCCAGCCTAGGCTATGTGAGACTGTCTCAAACAAAATACAACACACAGATTGGGTTGAACTGAGTCACTGGTAACAGGGGTAAGCTGGGCAGAAAATACAGTGTCCTCTATGGGCAGTGTGCAAGGATGCTTATATGGAATAAGGAGGCCAGTCAGACTCAGCAGAAAGGTGCCCTTTCCTCCCACGCTCAACCCACCCACTCACTGGGTCAGAACCATCTTCAGCCTCGGCCACCATTAAGCTTGAATTAGTTTCCTCTACCTGGCGGAGGACAGGGCATGTAAACTTTTCCCACTTTGACCCCTTTCATCCAAGATTTTTGTTTTGTTTGTTTTGGTTTTGAGATAGGATCTTATGCTGTTAAAGCTGCTCTCAGATTTACAATACAGCTAAGGTGGCCTTGAACCCCTGATCCTTGCCCACCTCCCAAGTGGTGGAATTACATGTATGAACTGCTACTATCATGCACAGCTCAATAACACACATGGCTTGACACCACACATGACTCACCTCCAAGCACACACGACTCACCCAAGAAATTTTTCTGTGACCCTTTCGGGTATACAAATCAGGACCAGGGAGGAGCTCAGCAGGTAAAGTGTATGTTGGGCAAGGGCAAACCTAGTGGCCCAAGTCCCATGCCCAGAGCACACAGTGGAAGAAGAGAATGTGCACCTGAAAGTTGCCCTCTGACCTCCACATGTGGGAATGGACGCCCATTCCTGTTCTCTCCCCTCTGCTCTTTTCCCCTCCCTCTCTCCTCCTTTCTCATCGAAAAAAAGTTATACACATTTGGTATTTGTGTATAACAAATCATCAACTTACTTCAAGTCTTTTGAGACACTATGCAATCTAGGCTGGCCTCCTGCCTCAGCCTCCAGAACCCTAAGTTATAGGTAGGAGCTACTGCATTTGGCTAAGAAGTTTACTTTAATTCTCTAAGCCAGGCATAATGGTGCACACCTGGAATGCCAGCATTTGGAGGGCACAAACAGAAGGGCTCCTTCGGTGTGAGGTCAGCTTGCTCTGTTTAGAGAGCTCCAGGCCAGCCGTGCAGTGAGACCCTGTTTCAACCTTCCTCCAAAGGCATATGTAAAATTTTACTATTAAAGACAGAAGCAAGATTACCCACTAGAGAGATAGATGTATTTGTTTACTTATCTATCTATTTATTTATTTTTGTTGGTGGTGGTTTTTCAAGACAGGGTTTCTCTGTAGCTTATAGACCTGCCTGGCCTTGAACTCACAGAGATCCACCTGCCTCTGCCTTCCAAGTGCTGGGATTAAAGGAGTGTGCCGCCACTGCCCAGCTGTTTGTTTATTTTTACATAAAGAATTAGATATTGGGAGCAAGCTGCAAGACTCCTCAGCATGATAAGGGCTCTTACCATCCAAGCCTGCTGACCTGAGTCCCATCCCCAGAACCTAAATAAAGGCAAATGGAAATAACCAACTCCATAAAATTGTCCTCTGCCCTCTGCCCTCACACTGTGGTGTACACATTTTCTCCCCACCCATCATAAGTGTGCTTGAGTGCGATTGCACACGCACACACACATACACGTGCACACACACAGTTAAGTTTTTAAAAGGGAACATTGTATCCAGCAGTAGCGGTCTATGCCTTTAATCTCAGCACTGGGGAGGCAGAAGCAGGCGGAGTTCTGTAAGTTCAAGGCCAGCCTGGTCTATTGAGCAAGTTCTAGAACAGCCAAGGCAACACAGAGAAACCCTGTCTAGAAAAACCAAATTAAAAATAAATAAAAAGAGCATTGTATCAAATACTGGTCGTCTAATTAAAGATCGATATTACAAGAGCAGTTTCTCCTGAATGTGTGATGCTCCTGTGCCACTGCAAAAAAAAAAAAAAAAGAATCATAAAATTGACAGAATACCAAATCCACGTAAGGTAGGGAGCATCTGCAGTGCAGATGTTGAGACACGCCGGAGCATGGCGCAGCTTCTCTAGGTTTAAGTCACACGACCGCCCACAATCCTCTGTAACTCCAGTTCCAAGGGACCCAACCCCTTCTTCTGGCCTCCATAGGCACCGGGCACAGACATTCATGCAGGCAAGACACCCATACACATAAAGGAGACAAGGAAGAGCATTGCCTTCCAACATCCTCACGCCCCCTCCCATCTCACCTTCACTCTGCAGGTTCCCAGCCCTGTTCACATGCTCATTTAAGAACAGATCCCGGACCAGTTAGTGGCTCAATGGGCAAAAGGCAGAGTTTGATTCACCAGAACCCATGTGATGGAAGGAGAACCGATGCCTACAAGTTGTCCTCTGACTGCCAAACACTTGCGCACACACATAAATGAATGTAATAAAAACTACTTTCAAACAGTGGTTCTCAACTTTCCTAATGCTGTAGCCTTTTAATATAATTTCTCGTGTTGTGATGACCCCAACAATAAATCTATCTATCTATCTATCTATCTATCTATCTATCTATCTATCTATCTATCTATCTATCTATTTTTGGGATAGGTTTCACTGTTGCTTTGGAGCCTGGCCTCAAACTCAGAGATCCTCCTGTCTCTGCCTCCCGAGTGCTAGGATTAAATGTTCATGCCACTGCTGCCCGGCCATAAAATTATTTTTGTTGCTACTTCGTAGCTGTAATT
The DNA here is from genome assembly GCF_982192425.1 of Myodes glareolus. Classification (NCBI taxonomy): domain Eukaryota; kingdom Metazoa; phylum Chordata; class Mammalia; order Rodentia; family Cricetidae; genus Myodes; species Myodes glareolus. The sequence continues at coordinate 100,001,804 of NC_142027.1, read as the reverse complement.
TTGCTACTGTTATGAATCATAATATAAATGACTGATATGCAGGATATCTAACATGTGACCTCAAAGGGGTCCCAACACACAGGTTGAGAACCAATGTTTTAAAAAGAAGAACTTGGGCCAGGCAGAGCTGGTGCAAACCTTTAATTCCAGCTCTGGGGAGGCAGAGGCAAGCAGATCTCGTGAGTTTGAGGACAGCCTGGTCTACAGAGTAAGTTCCGGGACAGCCAGGGCTACATAGAGAAACCCTGTCTTGGAAAACAAAACAAAAACAAACAAACAAAAAAGAAAGACAAAGGAAAACAGAAGAAGTTGGGCTGGAGAGATGGCTCCGCGGTTAAGAGGGTATGCTGATCATGCTGAGAACAGGAGCTCCATTCCTGATACCCACATGTGGTGCCTCCCAACCTAAAACACCAGCCCCAGGGGGTCCAATGCCATCTTCTCACCTCTGCAGGTAGCTGCACTCACATGCACACCCCACATACATAGCACATAATGTAAAATAATAAAAATAAAATATTAAAACAATAAAAAGAGCCTGGGCAGTGGCGGCACACGCCTTTAATCCCAGCGCTCAGGAGGCAGAGGCAGGCAAATCGCTGTGAGTTGGAGGTGAGCCTGGAATACAGAGCTAGTTCCAGGACAGCCAAGTCTACACAGAGAAACCCTGTCTCAGGAAAAAAGAAAGAAAGAAAGAAAGAAAGAAAGAAAGAAAGAAAGAAAGGAAGGAAGGAAGGAAGGAAGGAAGGAAGGAAGGAAGGAAGGAAGAAAGAAAGAAAGAAAGAAAGAAAGGGAAAGGTTAGAAAACTATGGGGGGAGGGTAAATGCAGTTGCTATCAAGTCAAGTGACCACTTGAGTTTGAACCCCAGGACCCACATGGTGGAAAGTGAGAACCAACCCCTGGCAGGTCATCTACCGCTGCATATATATGCACCCCCCATTACACACACACAAATCTTGGGCAGACACACTGATCTGTGTCACGTTTTCCCTCTTCGTCTGTACCTAGAACACTGGTTGAAACCCTTACCTCTGCATCACTAACATCCACTTCCCTCCAGGTAGGATTTACACTAAAATCACGAATTGGGTTGAACTGAGAAAGGCTTATTCCCTTAGAGGGGTGACAGTGACCTTTGGCGTAAGGTTTTTTCCCCCTACTTTCTGAGGTCACCTGAAGCAGAAGCAATTTAGGAGAACAGGGGAGTTGGGAAATTACCATGGAACGCCATCCTCATTCCTTCGCTCCCTTATGAGATTTCTTCCAACCAGACACAATGGCACCAGAGTCCCGGCACCACATTCGATTATAGGAAAACACACGCAAGGCAATCTGGGCTGCCTGGGAACTCACAAGTGGTTAGGCAGCCAGGCCCTCTACTTGGGTGATAAGCCTCCTATTCTAGATGGGACTGGTCAGGCCCACAAACCCACAGGTGATCTCACTGAGAGTCAGCAGGAGAGCCAGGACGCAGGATACTAGGACTCTAGGCTGCTGCTTGGAAGATTCTACTCAGATAAAGCCACCAAAAAATGTAAAACATCGGAACTAAAATTAAAATGCCCTGGAAGGCAGGCCTGGTAGCCCAGGCCTCAAATCTCAGCACTCCTGAAGCTGAGGCAGGAGACTTGGGAGTATGAAGCCAGCCTGGGCTACCTAGGGAGACACTGCCTCTAAAGAGGACAAAATGCACATAGTATAGGTAACTTGTTGAACATGAGTCCTGCCCATCTCAGCATGTCCTAAGCATATTAGCCCATAGCTGGGCAAACCTGTCTAAAACAAAACGCCTATGTTATAATGAAGTAAATAACCCTGTCTATATACCGCAGGCTTATACATCTAGGCTTAGCAGAGTAGACATAAACCCAGCAGTTGCTGCTTCCTCCTTAGCTGTCATAAAGACAGTCTCAGAGTTACAATGTCATAAGTCACAGCTAACTTCAACCAGGAGACACATCAACCTGAGCCTTCTCAAGGTAGCCCCTTAGGCCCAACCTCGGCAAGAGCATCCTAAGAGCCCAGACAGTTCCATGGCCTGCTACAGGAAGAAGAGTCGGAGCCCAGGCAGAAGAGGCCAGAGAGCACCCCAACACCCACAAGCCACCCCTTCTTCCGTACTCACCTAGAGATCACCTGTGGGTTTGTGAGCCTGACCAGTCCTATTCAGAGAACTGCTGCATCTGGTCCCAGGGGCAGCCTTAAATGCCCTCGGTAGTGAGCAGGTGTTTTGAGGCTGCTCCTCCTTCCCCGCAGACCTGTTAGCAACCAAAGTGATGGTTGCCGGGCCTCTGGATGCATATTGAGAACAGCTGGGGAGCTTTGCGGTCCAAATGGTCCAAGTCCAGAGAATGCTTGGTTTGTGTGAGGGTGGGGAGCGTGGGTCTCTCGGGTGATTCTCGTGTTCAAGTGGGCCCTGTGGAGGTGAGGTGGATGTTCAGCATTGAAAGCTTGGATAAACTCTTAAGGATGAAAAACAGGGGCTGGAGAGATGGCTCAGTGGTTAAGAGCATTGCCCGCTCTTCCAAAGGTCCTGAGTTCAATTCCCGGCAACCACATGGTGGCTCACAACCATCTGTAACGAGGTCTGGTGCCCTCTTCTGGCCTGCAGACATACACACAGACAGAATATTGTATACATAATAAATAAATATTAAAAAAAAGAAAAGAAAAACAGAACAGAAGAGTGTGGGGAGAAGGAGAGGGAGAGAGACAGAATGAGTGAACACAGCCTAGGGAAATGACTCAGTCAAGCTTGAGCAATGAGTTCGAGTCCCAGAACCCTTGCCAAAAAAGCTGGGCATGGTGACATGTTCATGTAACTCCAGCGCTGGGAATGCAGAGACAGGTGGATCCTTGGGCTCACTGTTTAGGCAGCTTAACCTATTTGGTTAAACAAAACAAGGTGGACAGCTCCCGAGGAACAGTTGTCCTCTGGCCTCCACGTGCCTTTTCACATGAGCACACAAACACCTATGCTCGCACAGCACACACATGTGCATGTGCCTACATGCATGGTCCCACACACACACACTGAAGTCTGTAAAACGGAAACTCAATGGACCCAGTTCTACACAGGCTGCTGCAAATTCCTTAAGAGAGATGAGAGGTGGAGAACTGAGAAAGACAGACAGAACATGTTCCAGTTCTGGGCTAGGTCAAGAGTTGTAGGTGGGCTGGGTCTGGCGGTACACGTCTGTCGTCTCAGATATAAGGGAATCAGGAGGACGGCAAAGTTCAAGGCCTTTCTGGGTTGTAGTCTTGAGGGAGCTCAAGGCTAGCCTGGGCAACATAATGAGAAAAAAAATGAAAAGGAAGCTTGGATTCCCCACTGAGGAGCTGGGGTGTGGCTCAGTGGTAGAGCCCCTGCCTAGAATTCCCCAGTGAGAGGCTGGGGTGTGGCTCAGTGGTAGAGCCCCTGCCTAGAATCCCCCAGTGAGGGGCTGGGGTGTGACTCGGTGGTAGAGCCCCTGCCTAGAATCCCCCAGTGAGGGGCTGGGGTGTGACTCGGTGGTAGAGCCCCTGCCTAGAATCCCCCAGTGAGGGGCTGGGGTGTGACTCGGTGGTAGAGCACCTGCCTAGAATCCCCCAGTGAGGGACTGGGGTGTGACTCGGTGGTAGAGTGCTTGCAGCAGAAGGAAGAGCCCAGTGGGAGAATTTTCTGCCTACCCAGCATGGAGGATTTGCTTGCCCTTGCATTAGCCCAGTCTTCTCTCTAATGAAAATGCTGGCACTGAGGATGAGGGAGGGGACCTCCTCCCTGAGTCTGTCAGACCTTATGATCTGCTGGGACCTTATGATCTGTAACCAGAATGCAGTGTGACAGTTGGGGGCAGGAGGAGGGGCACACCTTGAAAGCCAGCACACAGGAGGCAGAGGCAGAGTGAGTACCAGGAGAGCCATGGCTACACAGAGAAACCCTGTCTTGAAAAACAAAACAAAAGAGAGTGCAGTGTTAGGAATCCAGGGGAACCCGAGAGTTCATTACAAGGTATCTCATATAGTCCTAGGAAGAGATGAGAAGGCCCCTTTCTATGTTAGTGTTCAAGAGAACAGAAATTTAAGGGTGTAGAGACTGACCTTCCTGGGTGGGGATGGCAGTGATGGCCTGGCTTCTGTCACTTGAGGTTACCTGTGTCTGACATGTCATCCACGGAGTAAAAAACGAGGCTGAGAAGGTGGATGAGGCGGAATTGATTTTCCTCCTCTAACTGGCTTCTCAGAGCATCATACTAAAAAGTCAGGTCATATACAATGCTGCCCTTCTCCTGAGGTTTCTCAGCCTTCAATAAGACAAACAGTCCACAGTCCCTGCTCTCCAGCTGTGGGGCTAAAACCTGACACAGAGGGACAGGGAGAAAGTAAGTGGGAAGCCAGAGGCACATAAGCAGATATCACCAGACATCAGAGTGTGCTAACAGTCCCCTACCACTTACCATGTCCCTGTAAAACGAAGTGTTTGCCTAGAATCCCCCAGTGAGGGGCTGGGGTGTGGCTCAGTGGTAGAGCCCCTGCCTAGAATCCCCCAGTGAGGGGCTGGGGTGTGGCTCAGTGGTAGAGCCCCTGCCTAGAATCCCCCAATGAGGGGCTGGGGTGTGGCTCAGTGGTAGAGCCCCTGCCTAGCACAATATCCTAGTTCTATCTACTCCATCAAAAATTCCACAACACAGTAACTCATATGCTTGCATCACACATAGCATAACTGAACTCACAGAGGTTTAATAATGTTCCTCAGAACATGACGAGGACCAGGGTTTAAGGATGGGTATTGGTTCTAAGTCCTGTACTAAATCAAATCCTTGTTTTCATGGTCTCATTTCTCTGGGGTGTAAGAGTTTGTCACATCCTCTGTTCAGTTCTACACAAGTCTTCCTGTGGGGCCGGTCATCTTCAGCTATAGACTGAGTTTGAGGCAACCCTCAGGTACATGAGGCTACGTCTCAAACAGAACAGAATCAAGAAAAAAGCAGAGAGGGAGTGGGGAGGAAGGGGCAGAGAAGTGGAGTAGGAAGGGTTGTACATCTAGGCAAACTGGTCTTCAGCAGGCTTGGCAACCATGTCTGGGGTCTTCTAGAACACACACTCCCTGGGAAACCCCTAGGAGACTTGGAACAGAGACCTTTTCAAACTCTCTGGCAATGCAAAAGTCCTTGTGTGCATCCCAGGCTTGTCTCTGTCATAATTTAGGAGCCTTCTGCTCAGAACAGCCTGTCCTAGGCCTCCACTTCAAAGCCAGCACAGAGGATTCCAACAGTCGCCTCCTTTGGCTCTCCCTTCCTTGAGATGACCCCGCAGAATTCCAAGGCTCTCTGGGGCAAGGGGATATTTCTGGGCCCAGGATCCGTGTCCATGTTTGGTCTTTAAGGAATACACAGGGAATCAGCCAAGGCTTCATCCTGCACCACCCCTGGGACGGCACGGATCCCCCTTCTTCTCATGTCTACTGTGGCAAATAGCTGAGAATGTGTCTTCTAGAATGAGCCAGGAGGACCCTCCCTCCACCACCGCAGTCTGAAGACTAAAGAGGGCCTCTGGCCATTGATTTGTATTTGATTCCTCTTTATAATAAAACAAAAAAGATTCAAAATCACTAACAATAGTTTCATATCCTAAAACTAGTCTTCCTGGGATTATTTTCAAGTAACCTGATATGCTTAAAGAATGTTTATTTACTCATTTATTCATATTTATTTGTGTATGTGTGTAATGTCTATGTGTATATATGGGTGCCCATTCTTGTGGAAGCCAGAGAAAAATGTTAGGTGTCTGCCTCGATCATTCTTCACCTATTTTTTTTATTTATTTATTAAAAATTTCCACCTCCTCCCCGCCTCCCTTTTCCTTCTCCCTCCCTACCTCTCCCTCCCTTTTTAGTCCTAAGAGCAGTCAGGGTTCCCTGCCCCATGGGAAGTCCAAGGTCTCCCCCCTCCATACAGGTCTATAAAGGTGAGCATCCAAACAAACCAGGCTCCCACAAAGTCAGTCCATGCGGTAGAATCAAAACCCAGTGCCATTGTCCTTGGCTTCTCAGTCAGCCTTCATTGTCAGCCACATTCAGAGAGTCCAGTTTGATCACATGCTCCATCAGTCCCAGTCCAGCTGGCCTTGGGGAGCTCCCATTAAATCAGTCCCACCATCTCAGTGGGTGGAGGCGTCCCTCGTGGTCCTGACTTCCTTGCTCATGTTCTCCCTCCTTCTGTTCCTCATTTGGACCTTGGGAGCTAAGTCCAGTGCTCCAATGTGGATCTCTGTCTCTATCTCCATCCATTGCCAGATGAAGGTTCTATTCCACCTAATTTTTTTGAGGTAGTGTCTTGCACTGAATTTGGAGCTCTCTAATTCAGCTAGAATAGCCCCAGGGATCCTCCTGACTCCATTTGCCAAGCGCTGAGACTAGAAGCTTGTGGCTTCCTACTAGGGTGTGGCAGATCTCAATTCAGGGTCTTATGATTTTGTAACAGACACTGAGCCATCACCCCATCTGCTAAAGAAGTCTTTTTGTTTGTTTAAGTCACCTTTGCTGGGTATGACATTGCATGCTTGTAATCCCAGTACCTGAAGCAAAAGGATCAGGAGCTCAGGAGCTGAAGACCAGCCTGGGCTAAATAGGGAGAAGCTGACTCAAAACAGCAACAGCAACGAAAGAGTGCCAGCATGGCGGCACACATCTTTAATCCCGGCACTCAGGAGGCAGCAGTCAGTGGATCTCTGTGAGTCAGAGGCCAGCCTGGTCTACAGAGTGAGTTCTAGGGCAACCAGGAATACATAGTGAGATCAGGATTAAATAAGTAAATGAATTAAGTTTTTAAAAAAGAACAAAAATCTCCAGAAATTCCCCTACCCAGCACGTATGTGTGGCATCATCTGACTGAGCATCCTTTTAGAGAAAACACCCTTCATGGTTTCTGATCTTATCCTGGGGGGTCAGACAAGCTCCTATTTGGCAAAGGTGGAGTTTTTCTGCTTCAGACATTTTCAACAACCAATAAAGAGTTGGAACCAGGTTCCAGAGTCTTGTACATCCTTTGAGCTTGCGGTTCATAGCAGTAGCTGCCTGGGGAGAAGATAGCTCGGTGAGCAAAGTGCCTACCACACAAACATGAAGACCTGAGTTCGATCCCTGGTATCCACATACAAAAGCTGGATATAGTGATACATGCTTATAATCACCAGTGCTGGGAACACAGAGACAGGAGGGTCCCTAGGGCTCCCTGACTGGCCAGCCTGGCTCACCTGGTGAGTTCCAAGCTAAAGAGAGACCCTGTGTCAGAAAAACAAGGAGGAAGGTCTCTAAGGTTGATCTCTGACCTCTACAACACACACACACACACACACACAGACACACACAGACACAGACACACACACACACACACACACACACACCTACAACACACAAATATATTCCCTCCTCAGAAAAGATACCCAGTCTAATTGTTGTTGACAAAGGAGAAGGCTGAGAAGATAGCTCAGTGGGCACACTGCTTGCTGCATCAGCATAAGGACCTGAGTTTGGATCCCTGGCAGGTACTTAAAAGCTGGATATGGTAGCATGGCATGCATCCTTAACCCAAGCGTTGAGGGGAAGGCAGAGATAAGTAGATTCTGGGGCTAGCTGACCAGCCATACTAAGTGAGTAAACAAGTTCCAGGTCCAGTGGGAGGCTTATCTCAAAACACAGGTGGAGAGCATCCTGAAGACACAAGGTTAACCTCTGGTCTACTTGCTCACACATGCATGTGTGCAGGTGCACATACACACATACATACACACATATACATGTGCCCAAAAGCATACAAACAGCCTCGTTGTTATTAACACGGAAGAAATTCTTAGCTCTATTTTCCTCATCAGCTCACAGATGAGGGCAGATGTTTGTATTAGTGACAAGCTGTGTGTATCTTACTCTGCCTTTGGGGCTGTTTGTGTATCCTTCCCGGGTGGATTTCAGTCTTATCTCCTGCCTGACTTCCATCTATGCTAAGCAGAGTCAACAGAAACTAGAGAGCAAGAAGATAATGTGATTGAACTGTCAGGCAACAAATGACAAAGGGACGCTTATGGTGTGGGATTATCGCTTCCAGAAGACAGATGGGGAGGAGGGAGAGGCCATGGAGGTGACTTGGCTGTCCGAGGGTGCTGGAGAAAAGAGCTATACCTGAGTCAGGTTTCTTTTTTTTTCTATTTTTTAATTTTTTATTCATTTTATATACCAACCACAGTTCTCACTCCCTTCCCTCCTCCTGCTCACCCCCACCTACTCCCACCCTACCCTCCAGCCACTCCTTTATTGGATGACAGACAACAATTTCTCAGATTGTGCCTACTACAGTGGTGCCTGCCTGGAATCCCAATCTAGAGCAACGGAGGGGTGGCGGATCGTGAGTTCGAAATCAGCCTGTTCCACAAAGCATGACTCAAAAATTGATAAAAGCACTTGCTGCTAAGCCTGATGACCTGAGTTCAATCCCTTCAACTTGATGAAAGGAGAAATCTGACTCCTGCAGGTTGTCCTCTTACACCCACCCACACACACACACACACACACACACACACACACACAGACACAGAGAGAGACAGAGAGACACACAACAAACAAATAAATAAATAAATAAATGTTTTAAAACCTTGGCTTTAAAAAAACAGATGTTTTATCTTTTGAGATTATAATTGTCTCATTTCCCACTTCCCTTTCCTCCTAAAACCCTCCCATTTACATCCCTCTTTCTCACTGTTTCAAATTCATGGCCTCTTGTTTCATTAGTTGTTGCTGTGTGTGTGTGTATATTCTTAAATACACAAATACAACCTGCTCAATCTCTGTTACTTTTTATATATGTTTTCAGGACTGACCATTGGTTAAAAAACTGTTTTTACAATACCCTACACTATATACAGAAGACAAGATTCTCTATCCCCAACTCTCTACCATGCAGTAACGATGAAGCTGGAGGGGGGGGGTTGTTTCACTTTTGTTTTTAATTTGCTTTGTTTTAAGATAGAGTCTCACTATATAACTCTGACTGACCGAACTTTCTATGTAGACCAGGTTGGTCTAGAACACACAGAGATCCACCTGTCTCTGCCTCCTAAGTGCTGGGAACAAAGGCATGGGCCACCACACCAGACCTTGGGGTCCTGGGGCATCTTCAGTATGAAAACAATTCTATTATGATTTTCACTGTCTTTTAGAGAAAGAGGTCACAGCATCGAAGTCATCTTTTCATAGGACATCAGTGGCAGGTTTCAAACCGTTATCTCTCTCTCTCTCTCTCTCTCTCTCTCTCTCTCTCTCTCTCTCTCCCTAAGACAGTGTTTCTCTGTGTAGTCCTGGCTATCCTGAAATTTGTTCTGTAGATCAGGCTAGCCTTGAACTCACAGAGATCCTCCTGCCTCTGCCTCCTAAGAACTGGGACTAAAGGTGTGCACCACCACCTACCAGCTACAAAACACTAATTCTTATTTACTGAAAAATGACAGTGTTCTTTAAATCCTCTGATAAGCCATGGGTGGCTTAGTTTATTTGTTTTCATTGCTAGGAATAGAACCCAGCACCTAGTTGATGCATGCTAGATACTCTCCCACTGAGCTATGTGTGTGTGTGTGTGTGTGTGTGTGTGTGTGTGTGTGCATGTATATATGTGAGGGTGATGTATACACCAAGCCACACCCCCACACCCTGGGGGATTCTAGGCAGTTACTCTACCACTGAGCCACACCCCAGCCCCTCACTGGGGGATTCTAGGCAAGGGCTCTACCACTGAGTCACACCCCAGCCCCTCACTAGGGGATTCTAGGCAGGGGCTCTACCACCGAGTCACACCCCAGCCCCCTACTAGGGAATTCTAGGCAGGTGCTCTATCATTGAGTCACATCTCACTAACTTGCCTAGGCAGGTCTTGAATTTACAATCTTTCTGCCTCAATTAAGCACTGGGATTAAATGAGTGTTGCCATCTAATCCCAGAAAAAAAGGCAGAAGTGTCATGAGTTCAAAGGCCGCCGAGTAACTTAGCAAGGTCCTGTCTCAAAATGAAAAATTAAAAAAGAGGAAGCAGGTAAGAGGCTTATTGCACAGGCTGGAGGGCCTAGGTTCAGATCTCAGCACTTCCATATGGTTGCACAGGCCTATAATGCTGATGTCATGAGTAGTGGAGCAAGAGGGATCAGTGGGACTTGTTGGCCACCACTTAGCTCCAGGTTCAGCAGGAGACTCTGACTCAAGGAAATAAGGCAGAGAGTAGAAGACGAGGGCAGTCCATGTTTTTTAACTTCCACACACAAGGCCTGGAATCCCCCAGTGAGGGGCTGAGGTTGTGGCTCAGTAGGAAAGAAACACAGAAAGAAGGGACTTGCTCAGGGTTCTCTCAGCCAACAGTGAAGAAAGGACAGCTTAGAATCAAGGCTGCTCTTGTATGTTTGGGCTGCATACTACAACTTCAGATGCAGTGCACTCTGGGATTTCTGGGGTGCTTTAATAATTTATGAGTGCAATAGACGGATATTTTGAAATCCTGCCAGCTGTGGGAAATCATCCCGCCAATAGTCACCACACCCTTAGTAAACCCAGCTGGGACTTTTATAGTCTTTTCTAGCAGCTTTTGGATCTGGGAGTCGCCTGCACACAAACACTTCCCTGGGATCTTCCAACAGAGCAGTGGGGGACTCTTTCATCTCAGGAGCCACATGAGTCAGCCCCACAGACTCAGCCTTTTCTGTCCCAAACCTGATTGGCTGGCTCCTTCACTGGGGACCACTCAAAGAACTTGAGTGTTGCCCTTAAATTTTCTCCAGACCCCCGTCTCTGGGGTACCACTCCTATAGCTCAGTCAGTTCTTGCCACACTACCACGCTTTGTCCTTTGAAAAGTCTGTTTCTGGTCAGAATTGGGCTCACGATCTATGTTCAAACCCACTGTAATGCAGCTATGGCCTCATATTTCTGAGGTCACATCCCTTGTAGGCAGAGGCAGGAAAGAACACAGCTCACACAAACAAGTTCTCTGATCACACAAGGTCTTTGGCTTATTCAGGGTCTCGCTCTGTAGACCAGGCTGACCTTGAACACACAGACATGCCCTTGCCTCTGCCTCCAAAGTGTTGGGGTTTAGGGTGTGCACTAGCACATCAAGCCTGTGGCCTTTTTAAAAACATATTTTCATCACATTTATTTTGTGCTGAGCCATCTCCCTGGCCCAGGTTTCTTTAACTCGTGAAATTAATCAAGAATTGACTCTCCACTGCAAAATGAAGCATGCCAAGGACAAATGGGTCAGTGGTGCAGAGGTGGCCAAATGCAGTGTTTTGTTGTGTTTGAGACAGTCTTGCTACATAACCCAGACTGGCCTTACACTCACTGTTTTTCTGCCCAGTCGCAAACTCATGATCCTCCTGTCTCTACGCCACAACACTTGGGAGGCAGAGGCAGGTGAACCTGCGAGTTTGAGGCCTGCCTGGTCTACATAGCAAGTTCCAGGACAGGACAGCCAGGGCTGCAGAGAGAAATCATGACTTGAAAAACCCCAAAACATAAAAAAAAATAAAATAAAGGATGAGGATCCTCCTGCTTCTTCCTCCGGAGTGCTGTGATAACAGACCTGCAGCTGGTATGGTTTTGTGAGACAACCTGATGTAGTTCAGGCTGACTTTGAGCTGATAACCCTCCTGCCTCAGCTTCCCCCATGAGGCAATTATAGGTATACACCACCAAGCCAGCTCTATTATTTAATTATTTGTTTGTTTGTTCATTTATGGGGAGAGCACATGCCCACCTTCAACATTGGAGTTGGTTCTCTCCTTCCACTGCGTAGGTCCAAGGGATCGAACTTAGGTCATTAGGTTTAGTGGCAAGCACCCTTACCCCCTGAGCCATCCCCACTCCCACTGGCCCCTCCGTTAGCTTTTTATAATGACCCAACAAAGAATCCTGTGTTCCAGGAGTGACCAGGGCCTTGTGGAAATAGTTTAACAAGAAGTCCCTGCTCCCATCTCTCCTTTTACAGGTGCAAGGGGCTCAGCCTCTGTCCTTCTGGCACAGGAACCAGGGTCTATAGCCACCCCTTCCCTGTATGACATCCACCCTCAACTACTTCTCTCTAATCCATATTCCTTTCTCATAGCACTAACCCACAGAGCAGCCAAGAACCACTAAATCTGAAGAGGGAGCTAGACCTTCTTGGGGGCGGGGCTTGTTTTCCAGTTCTCCTAACATTGGTAAGCAATGACTTCCTCTGTGTTCCCAGTCAGCAGCGCCAGAGTCTCCACCCACTGTCGGTGGAAAGCAGAAGGTGACAAGTGGAGGGGTCGCAGGGAATCGTCCACAGAGAGGGGAAGCCATAGAACGGATACCTTTCTACACATGTCTCATTCCCTCAGACCAGACAGAGGAACAGGTGAGGAGACACCAGGCTTCCCTCACCACCCTGTGCCCTTAGCAGGTGCAGCCTCCCTCGCCCTGTTGAGCCCGCTCGCAGCCTGCAGACTTCTGCTCAAAGTCCCCGGATTAATTCCAAGAAGGCTTAATTATATGTGTAAGGCACAGGCCTAATTATATGTATATAGACTGAGAGACGGAAGAGACACTTACGTGATTAGCATAGACTGATTTTCACGATCTGTGGGAAGGAAAACAGCCACAGGAAGATGTAATTAGGAAACGTTTAGAAATTAAGCATCTGATAGTCCCCTACCCAAGCAGCCAGCCCTTCTGCAAAATCCCTCTCGGCTTCAGAAACAGCCTTGACTGCACTCGGAAGCTCAAACCCACATCGGTAGGCACCTGTGGCCACGTGCCCACTGCCAGGTACACTCTTGCAGAAAGGGCCAAGAATTTCACAGCTCCTTACTTGTAAAGCAACATAAAGAGTAAAGATCTTGGCCTGGGGATGCAGCTCAGCCCCAGAAGGCCCACCGGCATGCGCCCCAGAGCTCGTCACGGTAGGTGTTGCAGGAGACGAAGAGGAGAGGTGGGGTGGCATCTCTCTGTGTTTCTTGCCCCTGTTTATATTGGACACCCAGACCCCATAGCTAGGCAGCCACCTGGAAGGGCTGCATGAAGAACAGGCCTGCACAGGTCTGGTAGGAGGAGATGAAAATGGTGAGCTGGCCTCAGCCAGTTCCCTTGTCTGGGCTATCACTGACTGAGTTAACTCAGAACGCCACTGACATGGATCTCCTTCAGGAATAACTGTCAATCTGAGATAAGCTGGCAAAAGAAGACTTCTCTTTTCTCCTCCTTCTCCTTTGGCATTTATTTATTTATTTATTTATTTATTTACTTGAGGTAAGGTCTCACTATATTGTACTGGCTGCCCTGAAACTCACCAGGTAGACCAGGCTGGCCTCAGATTCACCTGCCTCTGCCTCCCAAGTACTGGGATTAAAAGCGTGTGCCACTATGCCCAAATTTCTTTGCTCCATTTTATTCTGAGTTAGTTTGAGTTAGTTATTATACCATATAACTCAGCCACTGTGTGGACATGTCCACAGCTAGAATTCCCAGTCTGTTCAGTGCTCAACTCCCACCCCCCAGATATACACTGAGTTTGTTTTATATAGAAATTCACCTGCCTCTGCCTACCTAGTGCTGGGAGTAAAGGCATGTATGGCCACATCTAGCCCATTCTCCCTATTTTTAAAGATTTTCAGAATTATTTTTTGTTAGTATGTTGTGGTGGTTTGAAAGAAAATGTCCCCCAAGCCGGGCGGTGGTGGCGCACGCCTTTAATCCCAGCACTCGGGAGGCAGAGGCAGGCGAATCCCTGTGAGTTCGAGGCCAGCCTGGTCTAAAAGAGCTAGTTCCAGGACAGGCACCAAAAACTACAGAGAAACCCTGTCTCGAAAAAAAAAAAAAAAGAAAATGTCCCCCAAAGGGAGTGGAGCTAATGGAAGGTGTGGCCTTGGTGGGGTAGGTGGAGTATGTGTGGTCTTGTTGAAGGAAGTGTGTCACTGTGGGGGTAGGCTTTGAGGTTTCCTATGCTCAAGCTATACCCAGTAAGACAGTTCACTTCCTGTTGCTGCACAAGATGTAGAACTCTCAGCTACCTCTCCAGCACTATGTCTGATTGGACACCACCATGTTCCACCATGACGACAATGGACTGAACCTCTGAACTGAGCCACCCAATTAAATGTTTTCTTTTATAAGAGTTACCGTGGTCATGGAGTCTCTTCACAACAGTAGAAACCCTGACTAAGACATATGTATATGGTTGAGTGTATGCCACACGTGTGTATGCCCAAGGAAGTCAGAAGAGGGCTTCAAATCTCCTTGAGCTGAAATTACAGGTGGTTGTGAGCCACCCTATGTGGGTGACAGGAAAGGCGCTTAGGCCCTTTGCAAGAGCAGTATGTGCTCTTAATTGCTGAGCCATCTCGCCAGCCCTGATCCTCCCTCTTTTTTAAAACAAAAGATAACAGTCTATTTCCTTCCTATCTCCTGGCCTTTCTCCCTTCTTTCCTCTTTCTCTCTAGCTGAGGGAGCCCTGGAACTTGATTCTGATCCTATTTCCTGAGTGTGAAGATTATAGGTGTACACCAATACAACCAGTTTATGTAATAGTGGGGGATCAATCTCAAAGCTGAATTCATGCCTGGTAAGCACTAACCACTGATATACATAATGAGACTGGCTTGGAATTGATAGGCCTCCAACCTCAGCCTTCCAAGTGCTAAGATTAAAATTATGCCCCCACTACATGTGGCAGTATAATGCTATTACATATCTCACACACACACACACACACACACACACACACACACACACACACTTCCCTTTTATTGTAGCAGGGAGATTTCTCATGGGAAGAACTCATTGAGAGATTTCTTGGGTGTTTTACGAGTGAGGGGCACTGTGTAGGCTCAGTCTCCTGCTCACGGGCACCTGCATGGGAGCTACTCTTTTGTTTTGTTTTTGAGACATGCTCTCACAGCTCCCAGACTGGTCTCAGACTTAAAATGTAGCCAAACATGATGTTGATCCTCCTGCCTCTACCTCTCAAGTAGGAGGATTACAATTGTGTGCACCTAGTTTCTGTTGTACTGGGGACGGAACCCAGGGCTTAATGCAGGCCAGGCGAGTGCTCTACCTACTGAGCCACATCTCCAGCTCTGTTTGTCTTTTTGTCTTTCCCAATACAGTTTCTAAACTTTCCACTTTGGAGCTGGGGAGACGTTTCTAGAATTGGCCACTCAGTATTTACCCAGTATTTTGAGAAGGGTCTCTAGTTGAAGATTGCCAATTTAGCTAAACTGTTTCAGCAGTTAAGAGTGCTTGCCGAGCCAGGTGTTGATGTGCACTCCTTTAATCCCTGCACTTTAGAGGGAGGCAGAGGCAGGTGGATCTCTGGGAGTTGGAGGCCAGCCTGGTCTACAGTGGGAGTTCCAGGACAGCCAGGGCTCTTACACAGAGAAACCCTGCCTAGAAAAAAAAAAAAAGTAGGGGCTAGACAGATGGCTCAGTGGTTAAGGGCACTGGCTGCTCTTCCGTAGGTCCTGAGTTCAATTCTCAGCAACCACATGGTGCCTCACAACCATAAAGAATGAGATCTGGTGCCCTCTTCTGGTGCACAGGCATACATGCAGGCAGAACATTATACATAATTTTTAAAAATCTAAAAAAAAATAGGACAAAGAAAAAAGTAATAAAACCTTTAAGAAATCTTCACTTCACTGCAAATGGGAACAAACACCTGCAGCTTTTCCTTCAAATAATGATGATAATGTGAGTTTTCTTCCTTTCTTTCTTTTTTTTTTAAGTTTTTCAAAACAGAGTTTCTCTGTGTATTCTTGGCTGCCCTGAAACTGGCTCTGTAGACCAGGCTGCTCTGGAACTCAGAAATCTGCCTGTCTCTACCTCCTGAGTGTTGGTACTAAAGGCACACACCGCCGCCGCCCAGCAACACAGTGAGTTTTCAAATGAATCATTAAATGGGAATGTTAGGAAGAAAAAGAAAAGAAACTAGAGAAAACCCAAGAATGAGCTGAGAGTGTGACACACAGTTTCTCATGTTGAGACTGGGGCCTCTGAGTCACTCCCTCCAGCCTTGTTTCGACCAGGTGAGCTGGCAGGTGTTCTGGAAACCAGCTGGGTCTTCACTTGGCTCAGGAAGGATCTGAGGAAGAAGTAGCCGCAGCTGGAGGGGCAGGCTCTTCTTCACAGGTTGTCTGTGGTGGTCTGATTGGAGGCCTTTCATATGAATGGTATCTTCCGGGGTTGGAGAGCTGGCTTAGTCAGTACAATGCTTGCCAAGTAAACATGAGGACCTGAATTTGATCCTCAGAGCCCACATAAAGAAGCTGGGCATGTGGCTCCTCCAGACCTCCCCTTACCTTCTGTTGGACTCGAGGATACAGCCTCTTTCATGTCTAAGTGGCCATGGAATTTGCAAAGCCTGGCCTAAGTGGTGGCAACAGTTGCACACGCCTTTAATCCCAGCACTAGGGAGGCAGAGGCAGGCAGGCAGGGAGATCTCTATGAGTGTGATCAGCCTGGCAGCCTGGTATATGAGTGAGTTCCAGGATAACCAGGGCGATGTTAGAGAGACTCTGTCTCAAGAGAGAGGAGGGGGGGAAGAAGGGAAAGAAAAAGAAGGAAGGAAGGGAGGAAAGAAGGAAATGAAGGAAGGAACAAAGAAACAAAGAAGAAAAGAGAAAGCCTAGGAGTGCCGTGAGCTATTCTTTCACGCCTGTGGGTGTCTCCACATCTCTATTGCTGGCCACAGAGGTAACTTTTGGGGGTCCTGAGGCCTCCTCTAACTCCATTCTGTCTTCTTCCTTACAGCCTCAGGGGCATCTTCTCCATCTTAGAAGAATCATGTCTCTTCCCCAAAGCCATACGGCCACATTCAAGGCAGCCGTGTATGACCATCACTTGGAAATCCAGCACCTTCCTCAAGCCTAAAGTAGGCAAAGGGGAAGGGACCTACAACCTACTTCAAGCTCATTCACTACACAGGCACCGTAAGTGCCAGCTTTGGTGACTTCTGTAGCTACCTGCACACTGCCATTCATCCCCTTGCCCCATCACTGGCTCCCTTCTCTAACTGGCACAACCACAGTGTAACAAGGTACTCTGCCAATTGAAATGAACCATGGGACATATTTCATCCCTTTTCCTTTGGAGAATTCAAAGTCATGAGACCAAGGATGCCTGTTAGGGCGCAACCAGGAGTTAGTGCCATCAGACCCGCTAGAGCAATGCCAGGACATATAGTCCTCTTCCGGATGACTGAGCATTGCTGCTGGCTTGAATTGATCACACACACACACACACACACACACACACACACACACACACACACTGTGCTGAAGGAATGTCTCAGTGATTAAAGTTCTTGCCCATGTATTTCCATTTCGTTGCTCTGACAAACACCCTGACCAAAATGCCTGAGGAGGGGAAAGGGTTTATTTCATCTTATACTTTCAGGTCCCAATCCGTCATCCGTCATCCAGGGCAGTCAGGGCAGGACCCTCAGGCAGGAGCATAAAGACGAGACTGGCTACTATCCCACACAGTGCAACCCCCAACCAGCTAACTGACTCACAGCCAAGGAAGTACAGAGAGAAGAAACAGGGGCCTGGCGCTCAGTCATTTGCTCTGGCTCATGCACTGCTAGATTCCTTATTCTGCCCAAGACCATCTGCCCAGGGAACAGTTCCACCCACAGTAGCCTGGGCCTTCCTATGCCAACTAACAATCAAGGCAGTCCCTCACAGATATGCCCACAGACCAGTCTGATCTGGGTAGTCCCTCAGTCGACTCATATCTCAGACGACTCTAGACTATGACAAGCTCACGGTAAAACTAACTTGGGCACCATGCAAGCAAGCGTCAGGATCTAAGTTTGGATTCCCAGAACCCACATATATACCAGGTGGGCATATATGCAGCCTGCTATAATCGTAGCCTTGGGCAGGTGGAGACAGGAGATTCCCCCAGAGCAAGCTGGTTATAGCCGTGAGCTCTGGGTTTGACTGAGAGACCCTGACTCAGTGAGGTGGAAGGCTGGCAACCTCAGGCCTACACACACACACACACACACACAGAGAGAGAGAGAGAGAGAGAGAGAGAGAGAGAGAGAGAGAGAGAGAGATGGGCAAAGAGGAACATATGAGCCTATTAATTACTCCCAACTCAATATGTCCTTCTGATTGTTTGTATATGTCAGACCAATAAAGGGGCATCTGAACATCTGTAGACCGGGGACTTTTTCCCTCATGACAAACGTAGTCATTGGGAAAGAAGGAAATCAAGTGTAGACAGGACCAGGGTTCTCTGTGGATAATGAATGAGAAGCTAGCGCCTGTCCATCTAGCTTATAAGGAGGGGCTGACTTCCCTTGGATTTTAATTTGGCTGTAAGCATCAATGCGCCTGTTACCAGCAGAGCTCACAGAACCCCTGTGGGTTTAACTGCAGGAAGCAGCAGCCTTCAGCAGCACTGTCGGGAAAGCTGCGATTGCACTGGGCACCGAGGCCGAGATTTCATATCACCAGCCCAAACGATGCCAATTACTCACAAATGAACTGGGCAGAGACTCTGAGCAAGCAGAAGGTTTGGAAGAAGATTGCTGTGTTCTGTCTTCCTCTCCCACACTGGAGTGAAGCGAGTGCTCTATTTAGAGTGATGGAAAACCCCAAATCAAATGGGACCTGTGAGCTTCCTCGAAGGACCTAAAGCAAGCCCTGAGGGGACGGATGGCGAGAGGTCAAGCAGGAGAGGGGAAGCTCACAGGTTTGACTTTTCACTTTTTTTCAGTTCTCTCTGCTCAATGGAAGGATCTAGAAGGCTGCTTTCTCCTTATCCATCTTACCAGAGGCACATATCAAAATAAGAAAAATGATCTGGAGGGATAGAATCTCCTCCCTGCATGGAGGGAGTGCCCTTTCTATCTGGGGACCCTTCAGATTGAAACCTGCAGGGTCTTCAGCAAAGAGTCCGGAAGCCCTCATGGAGGTTTTTTTCATAGAGTTCAAGATTTTCATAGTCAGAGCTAATGGCAGACAGCAAGCTCTATGTAGAAAATGACCTGAGTGTCAAGGAGGCTCAGTGTAGCCGGTAGTGCTGGCTGTGCTGAAGAAGGCCACAGCCCCAGAGGGAAAAGTCGTTCTGTTGACTAGACAGGATCTGCCAATGCTATGGCTTCAGTGCCTGTTCACTACCGAATGCATGCCTAGTGTCTAGAAAGGCTGTTTTGGTTGTTGATTTGAATTTTGGGACAATCTGGTTTTGTAACCCAACTAAGCAGGCCTTGGGTTTACTAGCGTCCTGCCTCAACCTCCCATGCTAGAATTATAGGCATATATCACTGTTCCCACTCCAGAAAAACATTTTTATTTATTTTATTTTATTTTAGTTTTCAAGACAGGGTTTCTCTATGTATCCCTGGCTACCCTGAAACTCACTATGTAGACCAGGCTGGCCCCAAACTCAGAGATCCGCCTGCCTCTGACTCCTGAGTACTGGGATTAAAGTTGTGTGCCACCTCTGCCCAGGCAGAAAAGCATTTTTACACTAGAGAATGCAGTTGCTTTGGCACAGACTGCTTAAAGGGACTGTCTGTTCCTGTGCTAGAGACTGACACAAAACACGCTTTGCCTCTTCCTCAGCTGGAAGCAAGCAGCACAAGCGAGGGGCCTTTCTTCATGATGTGTACCAACTTCTACAGGGTGAGTAAGGGCTGCCTGGAGACCCCCTGGGCTCCATCACCCACCAACCCCAGCCCTTCCTTCCAATGGTGTGATGGACGGCCTACCTGCTGCATCGCAGGCAAGGGTAGAATGATTTCGTTTCTCTGCCTGTGCTTTCTCTTTAATCAGAGTCTCTTTCCTTTCAAAGATGTCACAGAAGCATAAGAGCATTGGGTAGAACGCCGCCTTTGAAAAGGTCTAGTCCAGTTGCTCCGTCTTTGGACTCAAAAGCACTGTGTGGGCTGAGTGTGGCGCCTCTGACTGCAAGAGCAGAATGCATGGGGCTGATACAGGAAAAGCCTGACTTCCAGGCTAGCCTGCACTATATAGGAGACCCTCTCTCCAAACAACAGTACAAAATAAATGGACTGTTCAATATAATAAATTAAAGATAAGAAGTACTCAAAGACAAAGTATACAGTTCAGTGATAGAGTGAATGAATCTAAAATCCCAGTGAGGGGCTGTGGTGTGGCTCAGTGGTAGAACCCCTGCCTAGAATCCCCCAGTGAGGGCTGTGGTGTGGCTCAGTGGTAGAACCCCTGCCTAGAATCCCCCAGTGAGGGCTGTGGTGTGGCTCAGTGGTAGAGCACCTGCCTAGAATCCCCCAGTGAGGGGCTGGGGTGTGGCTCAGTGGTAGAGCACCTGCCTAGAATCCCCCAGTGAGGGGCTGGGGTGTGGCTCAGTGGTAGAGCACCTGCCTAGAATCCCCCAGTGAGGGGCTGGGATGTGGCTCAGTGGTAGAGCCCCTGCCTAGAATCCCCCAGTGAGGGGTTGAGGTGTGGCTCAGTGGTAGAGCACCTGCCTAGAATCCCCCAGTGAGGGGCTGGGGTGTGGCTCAGTGGTAGAACCCCTGCCTAGAATCCCCCAGTGAGGGGCTGAGGTGTGGCTCAGTGGTAGAGCCCCTGCCTAGAATCCCCCAGTGAGGGGCTGTAGTGTGGCTCAGCTCTACAGTGCATGTCCAGTGTGCCCAAGACCCTGAGTTCCACCCCCAGAAACACAAGGTTTAAATCTTGTGTCAAAGAGTTACCTTCTCAGTCTTCAGAGCTGGCTACACTCTCTAGAGTTTGACGGTTATTGGGAAAACTTTCCGTAGTACAGCCAACAAGGAAATACTGCAAGAAGGAAGATTTCCAAAGCACTGGGCTACCCCAGGGCAGTCACTTCCTTTGAAGGATCCAAGCTATAGAAAAGGGACCATTCATACATCAGAGAGGTCATCGGAAGACACAGGCTAACTATCTTCTGAGTGTCTGTATGCTACTTGTGTCCACGGAGGCCAGAGAGGATGTCTGATTCTCTAGAGATGGAGTCACACACAGTTGTGAGCCACAAAACATAGGTACTGGGAATTGAACTCAGGTCCTCTGGAAAAGCAACAAGCACTCTTAACCCAGGCCATTTCTCCAGGCCCTGCTTAACAATTTTAAGAAGTCAGCTGGGAGACAGTTCAGGGATTAAGAGTGCTTGCTGCTTTTCTGGAGGAAAAGTGGGGAGATAGCTCAGTCCCCAGAAAAGCTGGGGATTGGGGATACACTCGTAAGCCCTTTGTCAGATGTATGGAGACAGGAGAATACCTGGGGCTCGCTGACCAGCCAACCTAGCCAAAGCAGTGAGTTCCAGGCCAGTGAGAGATCCTGTCTCAAAATAAAGTGCACAGCACCTGAGAAACAAGACACAGGTTGTTCTCTGGTCACCATATGCATGAGTACACACACACACAAAACCCATTCACAGCCAAGGTCCTGGACCTGACTAAGTCTGGCAGCATATACGGGCAGGGCCTGGTTGATGAAATCCAGGTAATCCCAGCTCACTCATCCGTCGAGTCTAAGCCTTGAGCTGGCAGGCGAATCCAGGCTGACTCAGAGTAGCCTCCTGACTTTGACTCACTGGGTCTGGGCCACCCTGCAGCTGTCCCCTTTCCTGTGGAGGGAAAAAAGTCCCACTGAGATCTTAAGGGCCACACAGGCTGGTAGCACAAGGTGTCCATCTACAGCTGCGTGACAGAACTGCATCTCATTGTGACAGAGGGTAACTTAGGAGTAGTGCTTGACTTGGCAGATAGTCTACACATACATGAGCATATTCCCTCACATACACACACACAGAGGGCAGACAATCTGCACATACATGAGCATATACCCTCACATACACACACAGAGAGAGAAGACAATCTGAACATGCATGAGTATATACCCTCACATACACACACTCACACAGAGAGAAGACAATCTGCACATACATGAGCATAGACCCTCACACACACACCACACACACACAGAGCAAACTATCTGCACATACATGGGCATATACCCTCCCACACACACACGGCAGACAATCTGCACATACATGAGCATATACCCTCCCACACACACACGGCAGACAATCTGCACATACATGAGCATATACCCTCCCACACACACACGGCAGACAATCTGCA